>NC_091828.1:45183333-45500000 GCF_038994185.2 Dermacentor albipictus | reverse complement strand
TGTTGCGCTCACAAGATATATATATATATATATATATATATATATATATATATATATATATATATATAGTATTCAAAGATCCCTGACTGGTTCTTCGGCTTCCCGGCAACTGCACCTTATGTAGCCGTAATGTCTTGCTGGAAACACTGGCGGCGAACGCTATGCAGGAAGGCGAACTTCCTGGTTCCTTTTCAAACGCAGCTTGTATAGGATAGCCTGCTCCGGAGATGTAACGCCAAAAAACTAGCTGCTTTCAGAGCTGCACACATGCAATGACTGCTATTTTAAAAAAAAAGATGAGCAGTGAACATGTTGAACGGAGTATCCTGCTCCGCAACCGCGCTACCAGCGTCACTCCCTCCGCCAATATGAGTCGTTTGTCTAGGTAACTTTAAAGGAACGGGTGCTTCTCGCGTCAGAACACTATCGCAGCTGCGATGGGGCGGCCGCGCGCAGTGCGTTCGACCGAAGGACAGGCGGCGTTTGATGAACGCTGCCGGGAACTCACTAGGGAAAGGGCTCGTGGTTGACGTGCAGACTTTGGCGTGAGGGAACACGAAGCCGATGCGTTACGACAACGAAGAGCCGCGGATCCCGGGCTTCACTTGCAGCCCTATTCGCAGTAGTGGGAGGGTGGTCAATTTCTTTATGGTGTTGCAAGGAACCGAGTGGGCCGGGCACGCTCTTGTTAAGACAGACCTCAAACGCTAGAATAGCAGCTTGGGCTTGTTGGTTTTCCATCCTGCTAGTAACAGCGCAAAATGTAGAAGAGACGAGACAGCGCTTGTGGTGTCTTCTTATTTCGTCTCTTGTCTACATTTCGCGCTATTACTAGCAAGACCTCAAACGGCAGCTGGAAAACGCTATCACGTTAAAAAGAGCTTGTGTTTCAGTTTCCGCGTAACAGAACTATGTTCGCTCGTTGGCCAAATTACAAATCGAGGCTTTCATGACAGCAGGATGTGTTATAGTCATACTTAACGAATTTTATGATGCATTTTACTTTGACGTATTCAATAAGTTTGGCAACGCCTCTGCGCCACGCGTAGGGCCTGCGTTGATTCGGATGCATGGTTTGATCTCATTTTCTTGGCCGGAGACACCACCGCCGGCACCGCCACCGGATGTTCTGGGACACGGGGCCCTCAAGGCTATCACGTTAAAGTACCATGCCACCACGAGATTGCACGGCTATCAAACAGTCTCAGCCCGAAAGTAACCTGTTCCCCACAGACTCGGCGTTCACACGCAGCGCATTTCCTTGATCTTGATACGCAGTAGTCGCCGGGAGCGTGTGTGCGTTGTGGAAAGAACACATGCACGTACTGTTATGACCGTCACTTGGCCAAGTGACAGTTGAACTGCAAGCTTTACCACTCGGACTTCTTGATGGCGCTGCTATATTGCGCGCACAGGTACACACTCACATAGTATATTTCATGTTTTGCGGGATTTCTCGATTGAGCAGGTCCATTATGCCTTGTTAGAATATATACACAGTGAAGCTTTCTGTTTGTGCTGATTCAGTGGGAATGCAAAGTAAAAGCAAACGCTTTGTTCAGGTATATTGTAGAGGAAATGCAATGTATTTTAAACGAAACACATAAGTGTAATATAACGAATAATCACGTGTGTTCGTGGTGGTCACCTTTGTGTTTTAACGCTGACGTAGGAGCCCATATTTCTGCGCCATTTGTTCGAGGTAGCAGACCTCCCCTTGGAGCCGCAGATGTGACCGTCCAGACGGTTGCCATGCGGGGCACCACATGCGCAGCAAAAGACTGTTTCGTCGGTACCTTCTCCCACCTAATCACGGCTTCCCGGATCACGCCCCTCCCCCCCCCCCCCCCTCCGCACCCTTAACCGGCGGCCAATGAGAGCATGCGCAGACCGGCTTTCCCCATCGACCTTGCACTGCTGTGGTCAAAGCAGTGTGAGCCATTACTGCGAGATGGCGCCGCCTTCCTGCAGTGGAAATGCTTTTATTGGACAAAGCAGAAGAAAATGTCTCTTATAGTACGGCAGCAGGACCTGATGAAGTCCCAATAGAGCTAATCGAAAACCTCGGCAAAAGAGCAAGGCACTCGGAATAATGGCATAGAGAAAAGGATTAGAACGAAGAAAAATCCTGTTCGATGGCAGGAAAGCAAGATTAACCGCATCTACAAATGGAAAGTTGATAAGGATAAGACAGACTCGTGCAGGACTGCTACAGTAACGTCGGTCATATATAAAATGGCAATGCAAGCCATAAGATTGCAACTGTCGAAGTGGGTGGAGAAAAATTATGTACGCGTACTAAAGGAACTGCAGAATGGGTTCAGGTAAGGCAGACGCTTAGACGACACGTTTATACTCAGACCACAGATAATTCAGTAGCTCAGAATATACCTTTATTGGTGCCATTTCTAGATAATGAAGCCCATGACAACGTAGAGTGGGAAATGCTATGAGATAAGAACGAAGGTGTAAAAGACGATTTCGTGGAGCTGCTGAGGGAAACATATAGAGAAAACCGAGTACAATATTTATGGTAAGGTCCAAAAGGTAATGAAGCGGTGGGAATTCACCAAGGACTGAAGCAAAGATGTCCTCTGTCAACATTCTTGTTCACGCTTTATGTGAAGTACATAAAAAGACGACTGGAAAACAGCGAATTAGGGTTTGATTTAGCGTACATGCGTAATGAACAAATGCTGCAAGAGAATCTCCGTGGACTGATGTATGCGGGCGATATATTGTTAATAGCGGACAATAAAAGAAATTTGCAGGCGCTTACGAACATCTGTGGCAATGCAGCGACAAATATGGGACACAATTTTACCACAGAGGCATCGGGAATTATGGCCTTTAATGAAGATACGAGTGAAGTAATGAAGATACCTGGTGCCAATTCAACAGAAAGTCATACCCATAGTCAAGAAATATAAATACCTCGGCGTATACACAAATGAAGGAAAGACTCATTGAAACATCCATCAAGATAATGTGAAAATAAAGAGGAAGCAGGATATTGCAATAATAAAACAAGGACCATTTTGGGGTTATAACAATTATGAGGGGGTGCGTGGAATCTGGAAAGAACTAATGGCGCGATCACTAACGTTCGTAAATGCTATTCTGCGCTTAACGGACAAAAGAAACATACCGGAGAAAATGTTCAGAAAGAGACGAGGCATGTCTATGCTTCAGCGAAAATCTGGTGACCCTTCAGCACATCCTAATGGAACGCAAAGAAGTGCGCCCTGAAGTGCTAGCTATTCGTCGAGAACGCACGAACAGCAGCAGGCGCTAGCCACGGTCAGCAAGAGCGGTCAGAAAAAAGAGCTCCGCTTTACTAAACACGTGATGTGTACCTCACTGTAAACATGTTGCTTCTACGCCTCTTATGACTCTCGAAAATCTTAAGGGACATATTGACAAAGTACACTTAAAATTCCTTTGCAATTGCTTTTATTTACTTATTGAATTTGAGTGACGAAAGTTTACTGGCGGTTTCTATAAAGACTCGAAGCAACATGCACTTCCTCTCATTCACGTAGAATAACACGTGTTCTTTTTTTTTTACTCGGTGCATGACAGCTGGCATGCCCTATATATTGCGCAGGGAACAGCGATAGGCAGCACCGTTTTACGCTAAGGCAGCATAACTGATGCTGTTTAAAGCGTGTAAATTCGAAACTGTTGGTGCGCATTGTGGCACGTCACAGCGAAATTGTTGGTCATTAGAGGAAGTGCACCGAAACGACCGTCAACGCACGGTAAATGTGTGAAGAGAAAGTAAGGATGATGGCAGCAGGTGGGCTCGCTCATTAAGAAGAGCGAGTGTTCAGTATTGAACCTGCAACGGTAAGCTGTCCGCGGGGCTTTACGTCGATACAGATGTCAAGTCACCGAGAAGTAAGACAGAGTTATCCTGCTTTTTCTTTATCACGACCTCGAGACGGTGGTGTGCATAATTTTCAAATTTAGTCTTACGCAGGTATTATATAGCGAATTCTGGTATGCTTTTATGTTTGTAGCCTACAGAAGGGGCAATTACGTGATATTGTATTCTACACGAATATCAACGCTCTACCGGAGGTGTAGTAATGTGAGCTACAGAATATATTGCACAGTACAACTTGTTTTACATAATAGGGTGCTGTCCACGACCACAGAAAAAAGATGTAGAATCAATCTTTTACCGAGCATTGTGCCTTTGGTTCCCTGGTGGAAAAAAGTATTAAGAAAGCCTCCACTGCGTCATCTCGCGGCACCATTTTGCTGCTTCGGGAGGCAAACCAAAACGATCAACCGAGACTCGTGCTGTTTCTGAACGCTTTAGAACAGTTTCACCATCTCCTAAACTGAAGCAAGCGCATTTTTTGTTCTTACATTGCACAGGCGAGTACATACCGCTAATACAAATTAAAAACATCATAATTATCTAGCGAACGAAGTATTCAAAATAACAGCTGACCTCTTTACCAAAAGCGTCAAGGACCTCCTGGCGCATTTTCTCCTGCACCTCCGGATACCTCCCCATCAGATAAAACCAGAAAGTCAAAGCCATCCTTGTGGTATCATATCTGCAATTACAAAGAAACGCCGTATTTGCTTCAGCACTCCAATTAGAGTGATAGCGATGCTTACCCTCCAATGAAGATGGCCATGCAGTTTGAAGACAGCTGGTTTAGCGTCTCTGGAGGGAGGGGTGCTTTGGAGAAAGCATGACCGAGGTTACAAATTGTAAAAGAATATAATTTTAGCATTCTGTGCAATAATAGAGCGCGTTGTCAGCTTGAACCTTGATGCTTAATCACAGTATATTTGTGTTCCTGTTGTGCAGCTAGCAAGATACATTAAACAAACACAATAAGAAATTACTTCATTCGAGAAAGAAAACTGGACGCTACATCAGTGTGAAAATAAAGCAGCCTACAAGGAGATTTCAGCACATGGATAAATTTCGCAATGTATTGTTTTGCCCGATAAACTTTGCGTAAAATCATAACCTAGTGAGCTGTGCGAGAGATTATTTCCCCAAAAGCGATTGGCATTCACATCTTCGTCCATTTTGTGTTTTTCTGCCAGAAATCACAAAATACAAAATTTTTTCCCAGTAACAATTGTTGACAATCAAAACTTCAGCTGGTATTCAGAAGTGTAATGCTTGCTAACGTTATCGTGCCATTAACGAAATCGTACTCCATGTGATTTGAATGATACAGACTTTTAAGCAACTGTTAAGCAAGCGTCAATAAATAAAAACATTGTATTGCAGGTGTTGTATTGTGCAGTAAGGAGCAAAATCTGATTACCTCTATGCACGAAGCAGCCTAGAACATCTGCATCATTTCTGTCGTTGGTTTAGCCGATCTGTCACGCATGTCATGTCGAAGCGAGCGAACTTTAGCTGTAGCGACCGCGTCAACCTCGTGGATTCGATGTGCACAAACATGGAACACACAACGGAGCGCAATTCCTGGACATTACAAATGAGTAACGCTTATCAGCTAGCATTATACGGGCTCTGAGGCGCCCGTCAGCACTGGTGAAAAGACGCATTTCGCGGATAGCATCTGCTGATGTGAACGTCTCAGCTAACCTCCGTTTCATACAGCAGGTTCGACGCTGTGGAGGCTAGAGATACTTTTTGCAGTGGTTGCCTTCACAACAGGAAACAGTTTGGTGTCTTTTGACAGATTATTGTGAAAATGTTCTTTATATAAAGCCAGTTCTAAATGAAAACAAGAATTTGCCCTTGGAAGTAGAATTTGCTTTTCGTTGTTTCTTTATTAGCTTTCCGTTGCGGCAGCCTCACGTGCATGCTCGCGCGAGCAAACGCCGCTGGCGCCCAGCGAAGCATAGACGGAACGCGCGGAGGAATACAACTTGGAGACCGCACTACTTGCGTAACATCCACAGCGTTGCACCTGTCGTATGAAACGGAGTATATATTGTATGAAACGGATGTATCTTGCCGTCGTGTGGGTCGCGTAGAGCTCGTAAGCGGAGCACGAAGTCACTTTTTTTCGAAAACGCTCTCTTTTCAACATAAGCCTTCTCGTCGATCTTTTCGGGCTGGTTTATTTCGGCATAAAGCAGGTTCCCATACGCGGCTGCTATTACAGGCATGAGAGAAGCCCCCGAATACACGCAAAATTGCCACGCGACTGGCCTCTAGCGTCCCTTCGCGCTTATTCGCGGGCTTCATTCATGCTTGGAAAACCCTTTTATGTAGCACGTAATGAGCAACAGAAAGCTGTATCAGATGTTAATAATGTTGCTCTGCAATTCTTTTTTGGGCACGTTTCAGCTATTTATAACATTTGAGAAGTGCATAAATAATTGCTAGGTACGAATTACGTATTTAAGCGGGGCGCAAAAATAATCCGAGTGTCTGCAAGAGACGGCAAACAACATTATCTTGGTTCTGTCCAGCTACTTAGCATCTGTATATATTGAAGGATTGGCTCAAATTACGTGGGACACCTGATATAAGAGTCAATACTAAAATCCGTCAAAATTACTATCGTTAAGGCTGCCAGAATATAAAGAAGTCAAGCATGCCGGATTCTACGAATGGCTCCTCTATGTGTACGTATCCTTCACAATCCTTAGTTTTTGCGTACCGGAGACTACATTGGATTTCATCAATGCCATTAAGGTGCTGCGTTCATTTGCATGTTGCAATGGCGTTTTACATTTTACAGCGTACTATTCGTACACCGCTAACAAGATCCCAAGCTTGCAGAACGAGCTGGAAACATCGCTTGTGCGCAGTGATAGTCATTGCGCAGCTAATTTTGCTCAGGCACGGAAACACTTCGCAGGTGTAGGTAGCTTCGATATCTTCAAGAGCCCCGAAACCACGCATAGTCCACAACCAGCGAAATTTTAATTTTCAACCTGTTATAGTCGGAAAAATACTGTAATTACTCCTCTTAAGAATGTTAACATTTCTTCCCAACTGCTTGCATAAGCTGGCGTGTGCTGCGTTACTCTAGGAAAAATAAAAAGTCTCAGACAAAAATAAAATAGTTCCCAAGTGATGCCGATAGTCTGGTGTGAAGAAGCTGCCATACGCGCATCTTGCCCTCCTGTTTTGAATGAAAAATATGATCCCCTAGCATTGAAAAATGAAAAAAAAGTTCGTTTAACCTGTAATTTGATGTTCTTGAAGTACGCTACGTTTGCAGTGATTCACTAGTGTTTTGAATAAATCGGCTACTGCTTAAACTGAATTAGCTGGTGCTTGGTATATCTTGAGTGGGGCTTGGTATACAGTGAGTGCCAATTAGATTAATTTGTATGATTCCCACAATAAATTGACTGATACGTTAAGTTATTCGAGCAGGAAAATCTGTACACATCATACTCCTTTTTAGAAGTTGACTAACAGTAATGATGATGGGCTCTGATAATTTATGTATTTACCATCTTGCATAGCGAATGACCCCTTAGAGCACATAAGTGTGTTTGCCATATGAGAACTGTCGTTGCAAACGCAGTAGCCGAAATAGATCTATGAAACATTCTGCCTGTACAAGCTGTGTGGATGTAGTTGAACGCCCATATATATTGTGTTGCGAGCCTTCAAAATGCCTGGCGTAATGAAGAGGTAGCAACAGGTAACTTTAAAGACATACGCGCTCGCAGGTGTTGGAGTGGGCGCAGCGCGAAGGCAGAGCCCGACTTCAGTGCATAACATAATATAGCTGCGATCAGGCCTTTCAATGTTTTCTTGTCGCGTGCTTTGGGAGGTGCTGTAGCGATAGTGTGGTACCGCGATAAGGTGGGCACATGATAAGAATACAGCTAGTTCACATCGTTACGCTGAAGGTGTTGCGAAAAAGCGAGCTTAAGAAAGGTATAAAATATGCAGAACATATTTTACCATGAAATGCGTCCAAGGCAGGTGTTGCTGAACCAAACATCAAGTACTGACAAATAAGTATTTTCTATGTGCTATACGCACTTGTACGAAATTCTCAGTGCAGCTTTATAAATGATACTTCTGCCTTATAAAACCAGCTGCTAGCGACATCCTTCGAGGAGTGGGCTGGGCATCCAAAACGTATCAGTGTTTGCAATGAGTTTTGAGCAATCTCGATATCTTCTGTCCGAGGACATGAAGAGGTCTTGTTCTCTTTCTCGCACATTTCTATGTTTTATTTGCCTCATTTCTAATAACAAGTTTCGTGCAGTAGGTTAGGTCAACAGTTTACGTGATACCTGTGTTGTCTACACTGACGTCATGCTTCTCGACTTCGGAAACCTTTTCTTCTAGAAGACCATCGAGAAGAATTTGAGCCATGTCCGGTACTCTCACCTGTAGAAAAAATACAGTAGAAGACACACTTCGACACAGTCTTCCGGAAATAATGGCTATCACTAAAAATCTCCACCTACCGACGCATAAGCGCTTTAATCTTTCCGTATCGCCGAGACAATAATGCTAATGTATTATCTTACATTCCTTACCACCGCTGCATTCATGGGTCGTAGGATGAGCATCAGAATGATTGCTGATGACTTGAGCATTCCTCAAGCCCAAGTTTTTGAGATCGTGACAAAAAAGTCAGCCATGAGGAAAGTGTGCGCGAAGTTCGTGCTGCGAGTGTTGTCACCGGAGCAAAAGGCCAACCGGAAAGCGATCTGTTAGTATGTTCTTCATCATGTGAATGAGGACCGCGACTTTTCGGACATTGTAGTGACCCGTGACTAGATGTGGGTGTTTGATTACGACTTGGAGAGCAAGCGGCAGAGCTAAGAATGGCACACCCCTTCTTTCCCACGCCCCAAGAATGCACGAATGAGCAAATCCTAGCAAAATTCCATGCTCATTTGCTTTTTAGATCGACATGGACTCATCCACAAAGAGTTTGTACCACACGAACAAATAGTATATGCAGTTTTTTACGTTGAAGTCCTCAAAGGACTGCGAAAACACATTGTTCGTGTCCACCCAGCCATTACCAACAACTGGCGGCTGCACCATGATAACGAGCCGAGCCACACAGCGTTCCGCGTAGTGGAGTGTCTTGTCAAGCACAAGGTGGCAACGCTGTCTCAGCCCCCCTACAGCCCTGACTTGGCCCCGCCAAACATTTTTCTATTCCCGAGAATAAAATCGACGCACAAGAGCAAGCATCACAAATTAGTAGAGGCAGTTCAACAGGCCATGATGAGGGAGCTAAACAGCATTCCAGTGCAGGCGTCCCTGGAGGCGTACGAAAACTGTAAAACTCATTGGCAACCGTGTGCAGATGCGGAAGGGTGCTACTTTGAAAATTTCTAATCGTTTGTAGTATTCTCATGATTAAATTTAAAAAAAATGAGTCCTATTACTTTCAGAACAGACCCTGTATATAGCGAAACATTAAATTTCGTAACGGCTACATTTGTACCCACCTGGTTAGACAGCTCTGTCTACACCGACGCATTGCCGGTAAGAGACAAAGCAAGACAGCATTAGTAGAACTAAACATTCGTCTCATACATTTGCGACTACCAACTGCAGGCGCAAAAGTGTTTTCGTACTCCAGCCAACACAATGTAATAAAAAATTAGTACATTCTGGTCGAATGCGCTTCACAAAGAAGAATAAAGTGTTACGGCTGTCACCAGTGCTTGCGGCTGGTACCGCCAGTTGCTACGGGGACGCGGTTTTGGCAACCTTCAACAGCGTTTGCTTGGATATTGTATCAGATTGACCATCAGAAAGGGTTCAACAGGAAAGGCAAGATGATGTGAAAACAGGACGAGAAGTTTAATGCATCGTTGCGGGTTAGCGGTGCGCTTCAAGCCAAAAAGTACAAAAACGTTCAGCGTTCGTGCTCCTGCAGGCATGGGCAGAGAAGATGTGTCCGTAGTGTCTCGCTGGCCTTCTGCCTAACACCATCAGGGCAACCGCTTTCTTTCTTGTTTACTGGTAGCGGGCCTTGCGAGCACACTGGTCACTTCACACAAAGGAATACCGAGAAAACTCACCCACTTGCATAAAGGTAAGGAGCGTAGGTAACGCCAGGTCAACACACTGGGCAACCCACACAAAGGAATTCGGAGAGAAACCACTACCTGCCGTAGAGGGAGTGAACGCATATTAAAGGAGAGTAGCATTTGCACTGGTGCGTAATCCCGCCGCTCACACCCGGCGGACAAGTTTTTTAGGTTGACAGGGAGACGATTGGGCATGTCGCGTCTTAGGTGCTTGGCATCCATTTCCTCCATCGCCACACGTAGTGAACCGTAAGAACAGACAAAAATGCACGGAACACGCGGACAAAATCGAAGTGAATAAAAATGCTCGAACAATGAATTTTGTAGTGAGCCATCATATTGACAAAGGGACTTCGCCAGTTGCCCTGACCAAGACAAGTCACTGCCAAGACTCTCACACAGCCCTCCTTGTCTGAAATTGGCCCTGCGGCGCGGACCACACGAACAACTGGTATTTGAGATCAGAGAACTCATTCATACCTTAACTGAGAAAGGACACCACGTGGCATTTCAGTGGCTTCCCAGTCACTGCAGAGTCATAGGGAACGAACACCCTGATAACGCTGCTCGGTCGGCTCTTCAAGGGGACGAAGAGGAGCCGGTACCGTTATCAAGGAGAGATGCCGCTCGAAAACTTCGAATGATCAGCCGTGACATCACGTTCTCCTTGTGGAACGCTGGAAGTTTTCACGACTACCGACTCCACAATTTTGACTCCTCCCTACGCCTTTGTATTCCAGCTGGACTCTGCTGCCGTCGTGGAGCTACCCTGCTTTGTCGACTATGGCTAGGGGTGGCTTTCACCAAGTCTTTCGCTTACCGAATTGGATGGGCCGACAACGCCTCGTGTGAGGACTGTTGTAACGAGGAGACTTTTCAACACCTTCTTTGTGACTGTCCTCGATATAATTTACGGAGACAATCACTCGCAACAGCGATAGCGCGCTTTGACGAAAGACCTCTCACAGAGGAACCTATTTTAAAATACCGCCATCATAAGCCATCGCAGCAGAGGGCGACGAGGGCACTGTTGCGGTTTCTGAGGGCGACAGAATTGGACAGGCGGCTGTAGCCTGAACAGATGTTGATAATGCGTCAAGTGTCACTGTGCTGTGCGATGACAGTATTCGGTGACAGTGACCGATTGTGATTGTGTGTCTACGCTCCTTCCTTTCCTTATCTCTACTTTGTTACCACTTTACCTCCCCCTTCCCTCTCTCCCCAGCGTAGGGTAGCCAACCGGATCTTTCTCTCTGGTTAACCTCCCTGCCTTTCCCCTTTCCCCTCTCTCTCTCTCTCTCCTTGTCTGAAAGTTAGGCCCAGATACATTGTTTTATTGAAGTTTTCATGACTCCCAAGTCTCCATCTTTCCCTGAACTTCTGCCTTGTAGAAACAATACATCGTACTACAGCAAGTGTGGCTGCTGGCAACTCTCTTAGTACCGATTGCTGTCATTTGCTTATATTTATAACTGAGGGCCCGTATTCAGGAAGTTTATCTTACGCGCAGAGTTGCCCCCCACCTCTTCAATCGCCTCGTTATCTCCCGCATCCGAACGCCACCTTAGCAAGTTTCCTATAATTTGAATTTCGATGCCGACGACGACTAAGCATTCACATTGATGCGAAATAGGCCGATCTTTGCTACCGCTGAATATTTTTATGCTGCGATAACGTGTCAGTTCAAGCTGACCTCTTTTATCATCTAGATTCAAGGGTATTTAAGATATAGTTATCGACCCATAACAAGAAATTTACGTTAAGTTATAGACTAGATGCTCTTTAATTCAATGAGGCCATGAATAAACCTAGCGCTGTAATATTCATCGCCATCTCAGAAGCATACTTGAGCGGAGCCTAAAAATACTTGACGGCAGGTCGCACCTGCCACTGTTCGCCGTTTTTCTTGAGGAAATGTAGAAGCACCCACTGGCGCATCTCAGCGGCTTCTTGACATGCATCTTCAATAATACACTGTCTAGCTGCGCGCGATTAGCCTTGCCGGATTTGTGGGGTTGAGGCTGAATAAGTCACATTTTGAATGAGCTTTTCGGGTAATAATTCATTCCTTATGCGTAAAACGAACACACGGTGTTCAAAACAAACATGCGAAGAATGTAGCGCGTGCCGTTAGGGTTATAAACATTTCCACGTTATCTCGCACTAGAAGTGCTGAAAACAGGCTGCCTGCTCTACAAGGTAATTCCAACACACTTGTAGAAAGCACTCGTCCTTGCTTCATGAAACCGAGACCAAGGGTGGCAGAAGTCGGTGTACATGCGGCCACACAGATGAACTGATGTACGACGAAAATCGCTCTTCTTATACATTTTTAGCCCAAGCGTGCCAAGTAACAGATTTGTATATTTTGCAGAAACGAAATAGCCTATTTCAAATAGAAGTATTTCTTTCTAAAAATTTAATTCATTACTGTTTACAAATACTGCCGCACCAACGTAACGGAGGCCTTACTAAATATTAATCAATTACTCCAACGTTACTTTCCTTTTGGCTTTTATTAACACTGCACAAGTGCAGTAAATAGAACAAAATGGCCTGGTTCTTCCACAGCTTACTATGCTGCCCTTCACACGTTGTTTATAGGCGCAAGAATGGCTTTTCGAAGTTTTATTCGGTGCCCTTGCCTCGTTTTGTCGAAGTCGAAGTCATGTGCAGCGACCATAAAAGATCACACGATATGCGCGCTGGAGAAACCAGTGGTGTAGTAACATACGAAAACCTTGATTAAAAGATTGTAGTTACTTAATGTCGCGATGCTCGGGTCTAGGTTCTCGTTCAAGGGCCGAGTTTAATTTTAGGGGATGGTGCTCTCCATAGGGCGAGTGAAGAACAGAAACAGATGAAATAAGGCGAATTCTTGGCATCAGCAGCTGAAGCGGCTATCGCTATTGAGCCACAGAAATGTGGTTTCGGTGTGTCTGCGAACATCTGATGGAGATGTGGTGTGAGAGTAGGGTCGAAGAATAATACGCACACGACAAAGATAATGTTCTGATAGAACAAGAACCTATGATTACCGGTCAACCTCTAGAATCTCTGCGCGTTTCTTTAGCTCAGAAAGCCACAGAAGAGCGGCACCATAAGAAGGACAGTTGCAATAGAATGAAAACGTGTTTTAGCGCACATGGCAGGCATTACTAGATCATGCCAGCAGCTTCCCGTTGTCATTGAAAATAAAGGCGCATGATTATTGCATTCTATCGGCGCTGACATATGGGGAGGAAACTTGCAGTTCAACGAAGAATCTTGACAACAAGTTAAAGAACGCACAAGGAGCGATGGAACCAAAAATGTTTCGCGTAACGTTAAGAGACAGAAAACAGAGTGGTGTGGATCATAATGAAAGCAGGGGTTGCCAATATTTTAGCTGATACTAAAGGGAAAAAAAATTGAGCTGGGCAGGTCTTGCACTGCACAGGACACTTACATCAAGAAATCATCTATAGCTACTCCCTGAACGACGTGTGACACAGTGCACGTAAAGAGAAAGGTCAAGCGCCTAAGACGACAGGGTATTTCCCGTGACATAGTAGGACAATACCAAGCAACATTAAGTGAGGCGTTCAGTGTTGCTAAACATCGCTATTTCCTGTTAACCCTGCCTAACTTCATCAGAACTCCTCCTTCCATGTTTTGGGGCTATCTGAGTAAAAAAAGTAAATCATTCGATTGTGCTGTGCATGAGGGCAATCCTGTCGTCGCTAAACAAGATATCGCTGATCCCTTCAATGCTTATTTTAACACTGTATTTTCGAACTCGCCCGTTTCCCCTCGTGTGAGTGGCGTAGCACACAATGATCATCTTAGTTTTATTCCTTTGTCTGGCGTCTTTTCTATGCTTGTAAATATAAAAACAATATCGTCTCCAGGGCCGGATAACCTGCCACACGTGTTTCTTCACAGATACGCCGAAATGCTATCTCGCTTTCTTGTTAACATCTTTCGTGCATCCCTTTCACCGGCGGTACTTCCTAACAATTGGCTTTCTGCTCGTACTGTTCCGATACTAAAGATAGGCGATCCATTACTAGCGGCACACTACCACCCCACATCACTAACATCATCTTGTTACAAACATTTACAACACATTCCTGCTTTTCACATCAATAATTTTCATGATGATAGAGCCATTCTATCTCCTATGCAGCATGGTTTTCGAAAGGGCCTCTCCCCTGTAACCCAATTAACCACTGTACTTCACAGTCTCGCTAGCACTGTCGAAAAATCAGGACAAACAGACATCATATTTTTGGACTTCAGGAAAGTATTTGATCTTGTATCGCACGCAAAGCTAATGGAAAAACTTGAACATCTCAACATTCCTTCACATCTCGTTACTGGGATTCGCGCTTATCTTTCCAACTGTACGCAATTCGTAGTAGTTGATTATTGTTATTCCTGTATACTTCCTGTCACCTCTGGTGTTCCCCAGGGTAGTGTTATTGGATCATTATTATTTAACATATATACTAGCCTAGTGTGCACGCTGGGATATGCAGCTTAACATTGATAAAACAGTATTTATGAAAATCACTAGAAAAATTAAGAAATTGTCGTTTACCTATAGCCTATGAAAACCTCTTATGGAGGTGAATGAATATAAGTACGTCGGTGCTACAATAGCCACTAACCTTAGTTGGAAATCGCACATCTCTCATCTTTGCGACTCAGTTTTTAAAAAGCTTTGCTACATCAGGCGTAAATTAAAACACGCTTCTTCTGAAACCCGTCTTATAGACTACAGCTCTCTTGTCCGTCCAAAACTCGAGTACGGAACTATTGTATGGTATCCCTATACTAAAACTAACATCGATGCACTAGAAATGATACAAAGTAAAGCAGTAAGCTTCATCTTCTTTAAATATCGCTCAAGTGATTCCCCAAGTCAGTTAATGGCTGAACACAACATTCAGTTTTTATAACAAAAAAGGAAAATTCACAGGCTTAAATGTCACTTCTTACTGACTTACGATAAGCTATCTCTTTCTCCTGAACGTTGTATAACACCCCTTGCTGCCCGCCTAACAAGACATCGCCACGCTGCCTCATTAAGGCCTTATATAAAGGTAGAACCAACGTCGTTATGTATTCCTCTTTCCATCACACATTAACGGAATGTAACAGCCTACCTTATAGCAAACGTGCCAGCACTGACTCAATAGCGTCTATTACTATATAAAAATCAGTGCTTGTGGTTACGAAATATTGTTTCAATTTGTATCGTTATGCAATATTTATTAATTTATGCGGTGTAACAATTTTGAATTAGACACTCCTCTTTCTCTCTATTATATTTCCAGTGCTTCGAAATTCTGCTCATGAAACAGTGTTTCAATTTGTATTTGCCGCTCTCTGTGAATTATTTAGGTGCTTTACTCATCATAAATTCCTAATTTCTATTACTTTTTTTCCGGAGCTGTTTCTCCTCCTTCGTGAATCTATTGTGTTATCTTTTTTGTATGTACCTTCCCCTTACGCCTCGGCCTTCTAAGGCCTGCAGTATTCCTAAATAAATAAATAAATAAATAAATAAAAGAAATAATCGATTAGTTATTGCAGTTACAGAATGAATGCCAGAGGAAGGAAAGCGCACTTTAGAATAACAGAAAATTTGTTGGGGTGACGAAATGAACAAATTTGTGGGCATAACTTTGATTTAATTAACGCATAACAGCCGTAATTGGAGACCGCGGTGAGAAGCCTCTGTTTCACGGTTAACGTAAGAATAGACCGATAATGATGATAATCTGGGGGACTTTCCTTCGGCACTGTTCACTGCCTAGTCAGATAGACTTAAACGACTAGTTGTAACGGACGCCATCAAACGTTCACGTTATTTGAAAAGGTGGCCAAATCTAAAACATATTTAAATATTGAGACGCGGGCGAGATGTAGGCGAAGGATATATTTAAAAGTATTTACACAGAAAACTAGGGCAAGAAATGATGTCCGATGCGGCCCACCTGCAAGCATTCTCATCGTCGTCTTCATCGCTTTGCTTTCCTCGCGTTCATCCACTTATCGATCGCTCCGTAACATCAGCCTCCGGTCGTGGAAGTGCCATCCCGGCACTTGCTACGAAGTTGAGGAGCAAGAAGGTCAATACGGCTTCAACCGGGAACGTGAACGACATGAATTTGTAGCGGGGAGGTCGAAGAAGCAGGGCGCAGGGGTACAATCTCGTGGGTGTAAGGCCCGGTGTAATGTGGGAGGAGCTTCTCTGATAGGCCAACACGGTGCCATAGTGACCTATGGTCGCCATGTCAGGCGTGAAGTGTGCACTTCTGTGTCGGCTGTCGTAACAGGGCTTTTGGTTTGGACGAATGAAGTCGTCAAGCTCGAATCAAAGGCGTGAATCGGGGCAGGGGTAAAGGCCTCAATCTCGCGGCGCACTATCCGTGTCAGGTGATCTGGCGTAACTGACAGCTATGCTGCCGTGTGGTCTTCGGAAGACATTGCCGCCGTGTTGGGAAGACGGGCAAACGCGTGGCCAATACGCTGTATTTTAGCCTGCTCAAATCGCCGGCACCGCTTTGTAAGAGCGTCGACTGTAGAGGAATTTGTGCACATTGAAAGGTTCAATGCGTCGTCGGCAATCCCTTTCAAGATTTGCCCAACCTCGTCGTCCTCCGTCATCTCGGCATCGGTCTTTCGACATAGCGATAACACGGCTTCAATGTACGAGACGTATGATTCTGTAGACACGTCGTGAGCACCTTTTTTCGCGGTGATCTTTTGGCCAACGGGCTTCCCAAACAAGTGCCGCAGTTTTTCTCTGCAGGTGTCCCAGCTCCCGATATCAGTTTCGTGGTTTCCGAACGATAGTTTTGCAGATTCCTTGAGGTAGAAAATAATATTTAGCGACATCAGGGTCGGGTCTCATCGGTTGTTAGCTCTCACGCGTTCGTACTCCGCTAGCCACTCAACGTGCCCGGATCCCGGGGTTGCACCACCACAACCATTAAAGTGGCGGGCTCTGATGTAGGCGCTGGTGTTCCGCCATTGCAGAGAGAAATCCAACACGAAGGCTGCTGCGGAGTTCTGTTACGAGGCATGACGTACCCAGCACTTCCACCAATGTGTGACGAAGGCGAGATGTAGGCGGAGATTTACAAAATATTTACGAAGAAAGCTAGGGCAAGATAAGATGTCTTATCCGACGCACCTGCAAGCGTCCTCATCGTCGTCTTCGTCGCTCTGCCTAGCGTCGCGTTCATCCACCTCTCGATCTCTCCGTAACAATATAAAGGTGCCTATAGTGTACAGTCCTAGAAGTATGTCCTTGTCATAAAATCTAATAGAAATATATATATATGGCTCATAACATGTAATATACCACCGGTAAAATATGGGTTTAACAACCAAAAAAGCTTGCCTATATCAGAGAAGTCATAGACTGCACTAAGCGAAGACCAATGGAGACGCAGCTCTTACTGCCTATGCGGGCCGTCTATGAGCGATTTCAGGAGAGAGGGAAAGAACGGTATTGTAAAAGAAAAACTCAGGCGCTAGAGTACCTACACAATAGTCCTAATCTGCAGGCTGAAAGCGTTGCATGTTCAGGTGACTGAGGTGTAGCTGCAGGACGTTAGTTGTGCGCAGGTGGTAATCAAACAACTTACATTATTTTCATCCCTTCGCACTCTGCACACA
Organism: Dermacentor albipictus; assembly: GCF_038994185.2. Taxonomy (NCBI): domain Eukaryota; kingdom Metazoa; phylum Arthropoda; class Arachnida; order Ixodida; family Ixodidae; genus Dermacentor; species Dermacentor albipictus. The sequence goes on along the minus strand of NC_091828.1, from coordinate 45,482,339 downwards.
ATTTACCTGTTCGCAGATGCGTTACCTGTCTCAAGTGGAAATCGTTATATACAATTGGATACTGAAAAAGTGACGGAAATATAGCTAGCGCGTTAGTGACTACGCAAGGTTATTAGTAGATTACAAAATTACTGCAAAACATAATTGAGTAGAAGTAAATAATTACATCTGATTGCTTGCGTACAAGTCTGCTTAGTATGCATAAGGTTCTGTATACCAACATAATCACACGAACAGGAACAAATATAAATTGAGCATAATTACGTTTCACCTGGCGAACGTCGCTCTAAACCCATGAACTATCTTTCCAAAAATTTAGGCTTCCGAAAGACGTTACATTTAGAAATGGTTTAGTAGTGCTATCTATTTGTACAACTGATGCGCACTCCCAAATTCCAAGTTCGGTTACATTACGCACCTCCGGATTTTTTCGTCGGTATTGAATGACTTCTGTGACTTTTTTGGTCATTTCTGCATGGGGATTGCTGCTGATCCTGTCGATGACCATGAAAGCCCACTTCAGGAGCCATTGCCAGTGGTACAGGTTCTCTGAAATGAGTCATATGCCACTCCCTATGGTTTGGTATTTTCAGGAAGATGTTAGTGCGAATAGCCAGCGAACCAAGCAAAGTCTTTGTCAAATATTTGGTTCCATAAGAGCAGCTGGAAACACATTTGAGGCAGTATTGTTAAGAACTGCCTCGAGCAAACATTGAATTCTCCGAGTTAAATAGTTCGTTGTCGTTAGAAAGTATGTGCTTAAAGTTTTCTCTCTTCGGAACAGTTATAAATACGAATTTTTTGTTAAAAATTTGTATGTTTGGAATCACCAGCTATCCGCAATTAAGCATAAACTGGGTCCAAGCACGGAACAAATGTTATGGTGGTGACGATAACAGGCATAAAACACAAGTACCTGAGCAGTGCGGCACCTTACGTTGATCCGGGAGCCATGCTCTTCCGGCTAGACTTCCGCCATTCGCATTCCCTGTTGAGCCTTGACCATGCTAAGAATCTGTTTATTCGCTCCCATAGCTCTATTTGTGCGTTTACTGAATAGCGCTTCATGACATGCAGTGTAACGGCAGGAAGTTAACAAAGTTGTGAATGTAGAGGACGTGAAGATAGCTTTGTATTATTGCTGAGAAAGGCACTTCAACATTGAAAAGGTATTCAAAAAATACTGGGTATTCTATTCGATACCATTTGTCTCTGGTTCTATTCTATACTCGTATTCGATTCCGTCTTCACGATCCCTATTCGCACGTAGACACGATGCCGCGCGCGCGTGCACCACTGACCTCTCTCCTGCGTGGAGAGCTCAGTGACGTGACGCACAGCTCAGTTTTATAGAACACCGCGAGAGAGCGTTGCCTACCGCGCATCGCTAAAGCACCTCAATTTTCGAAAAGTAGCGCCATTCTTAGATCTTTCTGCCACTCTGCTCTCCCCGGCGTTTCCTCCTCCACGCCGACTGTCGCCCGTCTGCTCCGCTCCTCCATAGGCCAGTGTGTGTCACGTGAAAGCACGCGTCACGCTTTTGTATATTATGCGAAGCATACCAGCCGCACAACCACGCTCTTCCTTGCTGTGCCGCGCGCGGCCGCGTAGCTACCATATGACGTCATAACAGCTGCAAAAGCGGAGGCTCAACTCGTGCGCTCGCTTGCGGCTGCGTAGCTACATAGCCGGGTCTCAGCTCGTGCGCTCGCCTGCATGAGTGGTTTCTTCGTCTAGCCGAACCAAATATAGCCAAGCAACAGCAGTTCACCAGCCTAAACAGTTGTTCAACAACTGAAATAAAGGCTAGTATGCTTCGCATCCTGGGCTTAACCTTAGCTAAGCCACAGCCATTTTTTTTTTCTTTCCAGCATGCTCCGATTGCCATTGCTGGTCCAGTGCGACGAAAGTACGCGCACGCGGATTGATCGCGGAAGGTCGCGGGATCACATAGCGGCCGCGGCGGCCACGTTTCGGTGGGCGCGATATGCAAAGACGCCCACGACCCGTGCACTGGGGCACGTTAAAGAACCCCAGCTGGTCAAGAATAATTCCGAGTCCCCCATTCCGGCCTGCCTATAATCGTATCGTAGTTCTGTCACGTAAAACCCAAGAATCAATTTTTTCCCTGTCTTGTGTGCCTTGAGTGTTCCAGTTAAAGCAACACTGCTTCCCTGCAACAACTTACAACGCAATAGAATACAGATGAACCTAGTATACAGATATAACCTAAGCACTTGAATGAAAATGTTACTAGTGCTAATTAAAGGGGGGATAATTATTTAGCGAACCACTGTTCAGTTGTTTTATAAAGTTCGTTCTTGCTATCAAATTGCAACCACTTGCATTGTAATAAATACTGTTTGCAGGGAGCGGAGTCTTTTTCTTCGCTGGATTTACGTTTCGGATAGTGGCAAGTCCGTTTGGCACTATCTGATCAACCCAAAACAACATTTGTAACACCTGACGGATTATACGAACTCATCGTAATGCCTTTCGGCTTGTGTAAAGCTCCAGCCACTTTTGAGATAATGATGGATAACATTTTACGCGGCCTCAAATGGAACACAAGCCTATGCTACCTGGATGACGTAGTTGTCTTTTCCGCTGATTTCCGAACACATCACAGCCGTCTAGAGCACGTTCTGAAATGCCTTACTGACGTGGGACTTCAACTCAACTTTAAAAAATGTCGTTTCGGTGCCCGGAAGCTCACTATTCTTGGCCATGTTGTATCGCAAGACGGCGTCCTTCCGGATGCAGCCAAGCTCCACGCTGTCGCTTTCCACATCGAAAGAAGTTAAAGGAGCTTCAATGTTTCCTTGGTTTATGCTCGTATTTCCGACGTTTCATTCAAAATTTCGCTTCCGTTATTACACCCCTGACAGCCTTTCTTTGTGGCGACAAAGAGCTTTCCGCTTGGTCGCCTGCCTGCGATGAGGCGTTCACGAATTTACGCCACCTGCTAACCTCACCACCTATCCTCCGCCACTTCGATCCTGAAGCCCCCACTGAGGTCCACACCAGTGCTAGCGGCGTCGGACTCGGCGCCGTACTCGCGCAACGAAAAGCGGGGTTTCATGAATATGTCGTTGCAACAAAGGCCGAGGATAATTACTCGGTTACAGAGAAAGAGTGTTTAGCCATTATTTGGGCCATTGGAAAAATCCGTTCTTATTTGTATGGTTGCCCTTTCGATGTCGTCCCTGACAATCATACCCTTTGTTCAGGGTCTACCCTTAAGGACCCATCTGGCCGACTTGCTCGCTGGACCCTTAAGCTAGAGGAGTACGACATCCGCGTTCTATACCGTTCCGGCCGCAAACACAGGCAAGCTGACGCCCTTTCTCGCTCACCGGTGTCCGCTGACTGCGCTTGCCCCTTGAGCCCACGCTTACATCTCATGCACTGCGCAACATGCCGTCCGAGCAGTGCAAGGATCCCTGGATCAGTGCTCTCGTCAACATCCTTTCTGATCCTTCCACCTCTTCACCATCTCGTGCTCTTCGCCGCCAGGCCACCCACTTCTTCATTCGCGACGACATTTTTTATCGTCGTAATTACCTCTCTGACGGTCGCAAGTGGCTTCTCGCGATACCCCGGCATCTCCGTGACCTTATCTGCGACGCTTTCCACGCAGACTCTCAGTGCGCGCATGTCGGCCTCTTCAAGACATATATGCTCGACTACGCACCCGATTTTATTCGCGCGGCTTGTATAACTACGTCCGAAAGTTCATTCGCACCTTCGCTCCGTGCCAACGCCGAAAATCACCTCCCGGACAAGTCTACCCGTCACTACCCCTTCCCTGCCCTATTCGGCCCTTTGATCGTGTTGGTATAGACGTATACGGACCGCTACCCTCCACTCCAGCAGGCAACCGTTGGATTATTGTTGCAGTGGATCACTTGACCCGCCATGCTGAAACAGCCGCTCTGCCGACTGCCACCGCCCGCGACGTTGCATCGTTCCTGTTACATTTCATTCTTCGCCACGGTGCGCCTGGCGAACTTCTGCGCGATAGAGGCCGCGCCTTTCTTTCCGATGCTTTGAAGGCACTAGTCGACGAATGCCGAATCGTCCACCGCACCAGTACGGCGTAGCATCCGCAAACTAACGGAATGACCGAGCGCTTCCACCGTGCTCTTGGTGATATGCTCTCGATGTACGTTGCCTCTGATCATTCAGAATGGGACCAAGTTATCCCTTTCGTGACGTATGCGTACATTACTGCGGCCCAAGCAACTACTGGATTTTCCCCTTGCTTTCACCTATACGGACGAGAACCTTCTAATACGCTCGATACCATTCTTTCATATACACCTCACGCGTCCGAAAGTACTCCGCTATCTGAAGCTGCTCGTCATGCCGAGGAATGCCGCCAGCTAGCCCGTTCTTTTTCCACCGAGGACCACTGCAGCAGCAATGCCGTCAACCTGACGACCGCTCTGCACCAATTTCTTCTCCTGGCTCTCTCGTATGGCTTCGGGTACCCGCTACCACACCCAGCCTCTCCGCAAAACTTGTCGCCAAATACCTTGGACCCTACCGCGTCCTGGAGCAAACGTTTTCCGTCAATTACATCGTAGAGCCCCTCACGCCATCCACAGATACGCCATCGTGGCCGCGAGCTTGTCCACGTCTCTCGCATTAAGCCGTACTAAGCCGCATTAAGCCAATAGTAGTCTCTCCTCCTTAAGCCGCCACGATGGCTCCTTTTCTGCGGAGGGCGAGTGTAACGAAGAGTAGCCTGCCTGCGCCTCAGCACCATCGCTACCGGTATGAGCTCCTGGTTGCTGTTCTTGGCAGACCGCTTGTGACTGCTACTCATTCGCCTTAGCCGGTTGCTAATAAATCTCTTAGAAAAATAAAAAAACGATTTCATGTCCTGGTTCATTGTGCAAATTATCAATACTGTGTACCTGTGAGAACGTTTCTCATGGCCGCCAAAAGACGTGCATGAGGTACACGCATCTGTAAAAGGCACGGCGCAGAAGCGACCTTGTTGCTGGGTGTTGCTGGCCCCAGACAGCTGGAATTTCTCACGCGCCGGCGGAACAAAAGTGTTGTGGAGGTACGTAAATGGACCTACGAAACTAGGTACACATTACTTTGAAGCAGTCAGAACGTGGAAATGAGGTAATTACGCGCGTGTTTGAGCACACTATGTGCATGCGTCGTATTTCAGAACACGGCCTCTCAACGTGCGGGCGCTTTACGCCTTAAATAATAGTACTTTTCTCTATTTTTTTTGCGCAATTCCAACAAGACACTATTAACGCCAGTTACCGACCGACGAAGCGACACCCGGCATCAGAAACTGCTCCGCTGGGCTCGCACGAACTTTTCCGCGGATTTTCTCTGGTGGCGAGTTAGCCGTCGTCTGCTACGGCAGGGCCAGCATAGGTGGGGCCACTGTCGAGGCAGTGCCGAGCGCGTTAGTGGAGCGGAAGAGGCGGGGAGTGGCTGGTGCTACTTTTGGAGATTGAGGGCTTTTACACATCACTGAAATAACACATCACTACGCTTCACAAGTGACGCAGAACAGGGGGAAGTCTGCGATTGCGTCGGCAGTAGCAGCGTATCATGAACACGCAACAAACACGCGTTTTGTCACTTTTTGCGGACACGTTACGCTATTCATTGCGTCATGCGATACCCTTGCGTCGGCCTGCTCGTGTGCTTTACTCCTGTGTCAAACACGAAAGCCCCAGAGCAAGTAAAAAAAAAGAAGAAAAGCTGTCCCTTCAAAATTAGATAGGCTTTCAAATGCGATCTTAGAATTGGTACCGTTTCGCTTTTTCGAGCATGGCTTACGTGACTCGAATTTTGCTCTCTGGTTCCCTTCATTGTTTCCACTCACGGCCAAGGTGGTAAAAGAAGCCCGAAGTCAAATTCGGGAGGACGGCGAGGGCACCCTTGAACAACGGGTTGTCAGGATTCCGTTGCACGCCCGTGTCGATGCCGTACGCTGCCTTGCCAATCACGTCGAAGGTGAAGCGCTCGCAGAGGCTGTTGATGTCCACGTCAACGCCGCGGTCAGCGTGCTCGCCCAGAACATCGACGAACTGCTTCTGGGCGTGCAGCAAGGACGGCATCACCTGGGGCGTGAATGAGCGCGTACCCGCGTCGATTTAAATGCGCTAGCGCCTCGACAAGCGTGTTTTCTGTAAAGCGTTTCTTTGTAATCATTCGACAATGCAACATTAGGAATCCTCTTCTCTACAATAGTTATAGAATGTCTTAGAAATACAGGCTAACATATGCGCATGGTATGCAAAATATATCTTTTTTTTAACTTGGTACGTGCGGAATTTTCACCAATGTATTGGTATTTGAACACTGGAACCAAAATTGTCGTTAGTGTACTTCTTTATTATATTAAATTCCTTATTTATTAGGTACTGTATGCACAAAGGCATAAGCATCAAAGGCAAACAATGTACATAAGACAGAAACGTTTTGCCGAACACAGAATAGGTGGGATACAGAAGGCAAAATATGGCAATGCATAAAAAAAGTACGAGGAAGTAAAACATTCATCAAACGGAAGTAATGAAGAGCAAATATGATATACTATGAGCTTCAGTTTTACCATACGGAATAAGGACATTTCTCGCGTAAGATGTTCCAGCCGACAACTGTAATAAGAAAGTAAACATAAACAAGTTGGCCCTGTCAAAGTATGGCGTTGACGATTGTGAATGAGTATGACGTGTTTGATTAGTTAATTTTCATGAAACTTTTCTTGTTTCTTACAGAAACATGAAACTTCGCAATGAGCTAACACAGGCGCGATATTTAGAAATCTTCATGTTGAATTTAAAACGTTTCCGCAGAACTAGCTGACTTTTGTGTACATCAGTTGTTAGGCTGCATAGCTGTGTTCATTGTCCTTGTTCATGTGACGTAAACTACATCGCGCATAATTAATTGCTGTTTTTGTGCCATGTAGCGGAACTACAGTGTTTCCGACAACGCACACATATGTTAATTTTGGACTAATACATAGGCTCTAATAGTTTAGGCCCACTTCCGAAACCACCCCCTTCAAAAAAATGTTCTCGATTTGGCCTCATTTAGCAAAAGCCCATTTAGCAACCTTGCGAAAGCAATATTTTCTTACTATATTATGTTGTCCGCTAAACTACTAGCTTTAATAAAACTAGGACATTATTTGTACCACGCCCTACGTTCACTTTATTCTGCACGTTGTTGTCTTGCCAAAGGTCGTAGTATATGAGAACAAAAAAAAAAAAAACCTGTTCATACGACTTTGTTCTTGGTTCGTCTTCGCAAAGTTCAGCGTGGTGTTCTCTAAATGAGAGGCCTTTAAGAAGCTCTCATTACTGAGTTAGGACTTTGGAGATGCAATTGTATTTGGGCACTAAGTTTTTGGCGTTTTTGAAGTATACGAAGGAAAAGCAGATTCGGGGTAATCTGAAATCTTCAAAATGCACATGACAAGTTATGTTTGTGTGTGCGTAACGTTTACATACGGAAACATGAAAAATTCAGATATGTAGGTAGGAACACTAATACTAAGAAGCGAAAAGCAAAACAGTTTATAGCCAGAACCTGTGTCCAGAGTGCAAGCAGCAATAAACTAAGACAAATAGCATGGCACATATTCCACTATTAATCAACCCAAACGGAATCAAACCTGGGTGGCCGAGTTTTTATGCATGGTGCAAAAAGTACCAAATATTTCCCGTAAAGCAAGACGAAGGTTCGCGAAGTGTCTACAATGGTCAACGTTGAAGATGTGCTCATGGGTAATTTCGCCACAACATTCGTTACCGCTCAAAGAAATACACTTAGTAATAATTGTACACCTGGGTACTAACCACCCATACGTATAACAAAAAAAGAAGGTAATTCTATACTTTGAGGGATGCTAAAGGAGCTATCTCTTTAATAGAACTCATTTCTGTAACTTTGTTGCCTTTCTAAACAGAATGCACAAAATGTCAATGCAGGATACGACAACGCTTTTCTGACGAGATTATATTTGTTGCTGAAAATTTAAAAGCCTGCTACGTATATATATTGGCGAACGGGCTGGGATAACGATATACAAAAAAAGAGGACGTATACCATAAGAGCGCTGAAAATTAGGACTTGTATTTGTGTTGCCCCGCCCTGTCTTGTTGTACCAGCACTCTTGTTTACAAATAACGAGGTGCCAACCAGCTCTACAAGCCGTCGAATGCCTTGGTTGCTTAACAGTTATGGTGTTGGGCTGCTAAGCGCGAATTTACGGGATCAAATCCCGGCCACAGCGGCCTCACTTCGATCGGGGCGAAATGCGAAAACATCCGTGAACTTAGGCTTAGGTGAACGTTATAAAGAATCCCAGGTGGTCCAAATTTCCGGAGTCCCCAACTACGGCGTGCCCCATAGTCGCATAGAGGTTTTGGCACCTAAAACCCCATCCATCCAAGTCATCCAATTACATAAGTACACTTGTATGGGGCAGGACGGCAAACTGGCACTGTTTAAAAACGAACCTTTCGTGGCGTCCAGTTATTGCCTAACCAGGCCGGATTCTATTTCGAATTTGGTTGTTCGCGGTCATAGCTGTAAGCTGTAGTATTGACGCCACCTAAGAGCCCTTCATCAGCGTTCCTCCCGTGCGATCACTTACCGCTCTGAGCTTCGACGACGTGAAGAACTGCGACATGCAGTTTCGAGAACGCTTCCACACAGAACCTTTGGAGAAGATAAGGTACTTCTCGAAGAGCGGGTCTTGCTCGTAGATGTGAAACATGCGCTTAGAAGAAAAGATTTTATACACAGTGTTGGGAGATGTTGCCAGAAAAATATAAAAACAAATACTATAACAAAAGCGAAGACTGAATTCATACTCAGAAACAACATATATAAAACGTCATACTGACGCGTGCGACGGCCTTCGTGACTGGCGCAGAAAGCATTTGTTGCACATTGCATTCCTTCGAACAACGTTCGCTGAAAACATTCACGGCCAACGGTGTTTAAAGTAGTGAGCAGTTATAAATTCATGTGATCCGCAATCCAAATACATAACATTAGCGCCATGTGATTTGTTGAGTATCTCAAGCAACAGGTGCTGATCCGAAAAGGGCGCTGCTCTCCGTAGCGCTATTTGGGGCCGTTACTTCTCGGAAAATAGAAGGTAGCGGATTTATCTGTGTTGTGAGCGCAATGTATATGACTGTTGTTTAATTCCGTCGGCCTTTGTTTTTTTATTTTAGATACTGTCGATCCCAGTGGAATTTTTACATGTTGGACATATATACGCACAAATAGCGATAAAAACAGGTTTAGATCATTTCAACGATGATATTTGCAATCGACACGAAGCAGATATACACATATGGCAGGAAATAAAACATGAATGATAAAGTGCACTTGGCATAAACGGGTGAAATTGCATTGGCAAATACAATGTTTATACAGATTTTACCTTATACAACGACAAGAGTGGTGTGGTATTTCCGGCTAGCATAATCTAACAATTGCTGAACAATTCTTCTACAAGGGTTACAAATTTCGGCAACGATGTGTTAGTCGTTATGCAGGGGTCCAGGCTATTCCATTCTCTTATTGCAAGAGGAAAGAATGAATATCTAAAACAGTAGTGCGAAATTCATATTCTTTAAGCGTTAGTGAATGCTTTTGGCGAGAAGGTCTGGTGTCGACTAGGGATATATACAACGAAGTATTTATTCGTAAGGGATTGTGTATTAATTTGAACAATAATTCTAGTCTTCATAGTTTGGCGCGGTTTCGCAGAGTAGGAATACAAGCTTTTTTTTAGCAGTTGGGTAGGCGAATCACTATTGTATTCGTTAAAGATGAATCTAATTGCCTTTCCCTGCACTCCTTCCAGTTTGTTAATAAGCTGTTGTGAATAGGGAAACCTCATTGTGTTACCACCCAGTTGAAAAAGACAACAGGAATTCCTGTCGCAACTACAGAAATTTCTGTTGTACAACAGGATTTTTCTGTAGTAACTACAGATTCCTGATGGAGCGACAGACTTTTCTGATGTACAACAGACATTTGTTGTTGCTACTACAGAAGTACAGTCTGTCGTATGTCTGTTGTTACAACAGAAAGCTGAAGCTCTACAACAGATTTTTGTAGTACTACAGAAAAATTTGTCATCACTACAGGCACCCTGTTGTCCCAACAGAAATACTCCTGAAGTAACCCGAAAAACTTCTGTAGTGCTACAGAGAGCTGTTGAAATACTACAGAAACCTATTGTGGCAACAGGCCCCCAATTGTCACAACAGAAGTGTTCCTGATGTAATGCGACCAACTTCTGTTGTACTACAGAAAAATGTTGTTGTACGACAGAAACCTATCATTGCAACAGGCCCCCAGTTGTCATAACAGAAGTGTTCCTGAAGTAATGGACAAACTTCTGTTGTACTACAGAGAACTGTTCCACAACGGAAACCTATCGCCGCAACATATACCCAATGATGACAACAGAAGTGCACTGAAATTGTGTGATGCGACAAGCTTCTGTAGTGCCCGGTTGAAAAAGACAAAAGGAATTCCTGTCGCAACTACAGAAATTCTGTTGTACGACAGAAGTTGTTGACATTTCTTAATTGGGAGACATTTCTGACGTTACGACAGAAATTCTGATTTCGCAACAGAAGCATTATGTCGCGACAACAAGAGTTCTGAAGTCGGAACAACAGCTTTATATCCTGACAGCGACTCCGACGTTACGACACCAATTCTGACGTCGCAGCAGAAACATTCGGTCGCGACGGCCAAGAGTTCCGAAGTCACAACAGAAGCGCTTCCCGTCGCGGTCCTTTAAAATTGTATGTTTTTGCATCGGTAGTGTACACTGTACTTTTCTCCTGCGCGGTATTCAATCGCGCTTCTCTGAAGCCGGCAATGCTGACACCGATGGCACCGACACCGGTATTAAAGTCGACGTGGCGAATAGTTATAATTGTGCCGTGACGACGCGGCACCAGCAACGCCCTACCGGCCTCCTCAAAATCGGCCGCTGATCAAAATCATACCATCTGCGGGAATGGCTGCGTATCCGTTTTTTTTTTTTTGGTAAGATGTGGCACACAGGCCTGCGGACTTACATGTGCTGTTACAGTGACACATTAGTTAATTTCCCAGGAATATTTCACAAGCTTATGCGAAGCGGAAAAGAAGATTTCGGTTGTTCCACAAAGTTGCGTGAAAAGCTGTCTCGCTCGGGTCTCATTAATCTGATACAGTGCTGCCGTGAGAAGCCAGTATGCTGTCAGAAAGAACTCTCATCCACGAATGTTTATGTAGCTATTTTGCATTGAACACACGAATTATATGCGCGCTCAAAAGTGTAAAGAACGAGAGACAACTGTCGAAACTAGCAGTAATAACCCTAAAAGTCAACGTTGTCTATTTCTGAATTTCTTATTTAATATGGATATCGTACATCTAAATCGATGTTCTAGCACTGCACTATGTGCTTGTCGATGGTACGAACACTCTTGCTCTTCTAGAGGTGCGGCACTTGACGCGGTGGAGTGATAGCGGATCTTGGCTCTCAAAATGCAAATGTAAACACCAGCGCATCAGCACGTCGTACTGTTCACATGGGCAAAACGTACACTCGAAGAGCATGTCAGGGGTGGTGCAGTGGTAAGATGCCGGGCTAGGAATCGAGAGGTCGCATGTTCGAATCCTAGGCGAAGACGTTTTTTTTTTTTAATTTTTTTTTTACTTTTATGTTTTTCTTTTTTGTGCTAACAAATTTACGTAATCTTACGGACGTCTCTGTCAATTTTTAATTAAATATTGATCAAGAACTACAGAACTTTCTACTACAGGACGTCACACTACAGACAACAGAACTACAGGCAACAGAACTACACGCAACAGAACTACAGACAACAGAACTACAGACAACAGAACTACAGACAACAGAACTACAGACAACAGAACTACAGAAACAACGTCCCAAAATACAACAGACTGGTAAAATTTCCTGTTGTGTTTTTCAACTGGGCATATTCGAGAACTGGGCGAATAAATGCGTTGTATGATAGCAGTTTATATTCCAGCGGCACAGCTCGAAGTATTCTTCTGAGGAAGAACAACCGTTTAAAAGCCGATGGTATGATACTGTTAATATGCGATTCCCATATTAGGTCATGTGAAATGATCAAGCCAAGAAATTTATGCTCATGAACTCGGGGGAGTGGTATGTTATTAATCGTGTATTCGAAGTCCGACCTATGTTTTTAGCGAGTTATAGATAAATAGGGAGTTTCTTTAATGTTCAGTTCCATCTGTCACTTTTTACACCACAGCACTACATGTCTGGCTTCATGTGCCTTCGTGTGAACCTTATCTGCATTTTTTGCGCCTTGCTTGATTGTTGTAGCATAACTACGCTTCATGTTTCTATGTTTTCTCCCTGTCTTTCTTTAGATAAAATGACCTTTTGAGTGTGCTCTTATCTACTCTTTCATACTTGTGGCCTTCAATATACGCATTTGTGCTTGGAAAGAGGCAGGCCGCATGAATTTAGGGCCCCAACATCTCCTAAACTTCATGCATAAAAAAATTATGTCACACGCATTGTGGCTTCCCAGTTTAGCGAATTAAAAAGAAAGATGCTCATTAGATTCATTCGAATGAAATTAACCGAGCATATTTCCCTTTTCTGCATTTTCTGGCTTAAAGCTGATGGCAAGTCAAAAGACGAAGTGCCTCGATATTAGCATATATTTTACTTACACCACGACTTGAAAAATTGTTTGCCTCCTTGATGAATATTTCGTTTATCATGTCCAGATCCTTGACCACCATGAATGGCGTATCACCAATGAAGAATCTGGGAAGCGCATTCACGAACCAATGGTTTAGGTGTTCGAAAAAAACTACGAAAATACAAACATTTGTGCATGGCAACGAAACTACTCCGCATGCATGAAGCTTGAAAAAAAAAAGCTTAACAGAGTCATAAGCACAAGGAACAGTATACTGACATCAAATATTTCTGTCCACAGCAGAACGGCAGCAACCTCTGCACCACCGACACAGCTTCGTTTTTTTTTCTTTTCCTGCGATAGCAATTAATGCTCAAAACTGGTTTTATTCTGTCTGTCCGTCTATTCCGTCGCACTTATGGCTGCGGTTCTCGCCAGCGACGTAATTTTGTTGTCGTCAGCTCATCGCGTCATCACCTGCTTCACCATCGTCACAGAGCGCATGAAAGGAAAACTTCATTCTCGCCTGGCCACAACTTGGATTTCATTTCAAGCGACTGCAGCGGCGTGCATTTGGGAGTCGGGGAAGCCGAACACTACGATCTTGTGCAATAGCAGTGCTGCACAATCATTACAATGATTTACGCTCAAAAGAGACTGTGAGTGGTGGCGTTGGTTGGTGTATTCCGGATACCAGAACAAGCACTACTGCAGCAAGGAAGGACGACATTATGTCCGTCGAATAAGAGTTGCTCTTAACAAGGTCTCTTTGCGTTGCCTTTAGATTCTTCACCTTGAGGCTCCTAAAAGGCGAGACTCGGTATTTTCATTTTTAAAACCCTGTTTGCCTGTGTTATATGCACTCCGTACGCACTCTCGATGGGGCTGTAATTTTTGAGATCTAACAATAATAGGAGGTGCTTCCAGATAATATCTTGCGAGTAGCAGTGGACTATGAGTACAAGAATTTCTTATATTTATTCACATAGATACGCTGACACACAAGATACACATTCAATAATTCACCATTCGTGTTAAGAAATCTTTTTTTTTGTAGCACAACACCAGATTTTAGTGTCATCGTCATAAAGGTCTGCGGTCAAACCGTGATATCACTTGCGTCTATTGCGAGGCACGTGAGCTCAGAAGCCTACTGATCGGTATCCCCCCCCCCCCCCCCCCGTACCAAAAAGGCATTCAACAAGTTTTAGACTGATTCCACCAAGACAAAATAGGTTCCAGCTGACTTAGCCGCGGTCACATCGTTCTGTTTACCGTGTTTCCCATTCTAACCCCAATACTGCACACCGCACCTCATGATAAATCATCCGTACTCTCCACACAAATAGCTAAAGACTTGAGCGCGTATCACTTGCGCGCAAAGACGCCATTAAACAAAGAACGTCGCAATTAACGGGACATTTATTAGATGATCTCCAAATCAATATCACAAGGACGGCTCTATCTCTCTCTCTCTATCTCTCTCTCTGGGTAGGAAAACTGATGTCAAAGGCTAAGTTCTTGCTGAATTCACGCAGCGCAAGCAATTGCGCAACCCGGAAACATGTCATGGACGCTATGTTTTAGAGACGACGTACAGCAGTAGCTATCTTTCGTTCAGCACACGGAGCAAGAGACGCTCGTTTCACGGTACTGCACCCCCATGATTATGGCCGTCAAGTAATCCCTTCACATCAATGCTTGCACCTCCTTGCTGAACAAGTATTGCCATTTTTAACAGCTTCGAATTTTGCGACGTGCCTCATAGCCCAAAGCATGGAGTGCAGTTACAATCATGTAGACACCTTAAATCAAGGAGCTTACACAGACGTTAGATTTACAGAGAGTGATTGTATTGCTCAAGCAATGTTCCTCCCTGCTGAAGCGACGCAAGCAGCTGTGCATAAGTAAAGCATGTAACATTCCTCATATTTACACTTGACGTGAGCACATATTACTGTAAAAGGTACTGACCCAAAAACGTTGCCATATCGTTTCACCCATTCATCGAGCCTTTCGATGACAGTCTGGAACAACAAGGCGTTCGACGCAATCATAATTGGTACAACCGTAAGACAAATAAGAAAAAAAAACGTAATCGGTTTAGGATGTCTCGCCTTTCTTGCGTCATTGCCAAGGTATTTAAGCTCATGACGTTTGGTTATAGTGCCGTAAATACAGCAGTCGCGGTAGTTTCAGATCTACCGACGGAGCTAGCCTATATGCACGGTTGCAGTTTAATCGTGTTGCTAAGCATCAATTCAAGCTTTATTTTTTGAACGCGCATCATAATTGAAGAATGCTGCTAAGGAAAACTTCCACATTTCTCACCCGTAATACTGTTACATAAATAGTTCTATTGCTTACTTCTGTGTTTTGGTGCTTATTCAGTGTATTCACCTCGTCTGTAATTCCACTTGAACAAAGTTTATGGGAACAAATATAATGTCAATGAAACTGTGCTAATAGAGCAATAGCAGAACAAAATATAATCACACCCATCGAAAACAAGCGTTTTGTGTATGTCATTTCAGATGCGTCGAACAAACCCTTCACAAAAAGCGCGCGTTTTACAATCTTAGCACTTCTGTTGTACTTACGGGTTCCCAGAATTCATTCGTATTGCCGCTGATGAGGCTCCGGAGTGGCACGGTTGGTACTCCCGTGCCATCGAAGGCGTCGAAGCATTTACGACGCTGCCTGTAGAAATAAACGACAAGGTGCGCTCGATCTGACTTGCTCACAGCAAGGTTGCGCTTAGGGTACTCAACTTAGCGCATACATAAAAAGAAGAAAACTTGGTCTTCTTTAATATTGCAGCAAAGATAGTAAAGTGCAAGAAATCAGTGCGCTAGTCTACAAGAAAAAAGGACAGAGAGTGTGCTGCTCCTAAATAAAATCATTCTAAGCAAACAGTGCATTAACGGGACAAAAATGTATTTATTTATTTATTTCAGGATTACTGCCAGCCTCTGATTAGAGGCCTTAAGCAGGAGTGGTTATATACATGACGAACAATATATTGAGTACAAGGTGCGCAGCGTGACCAAAATGAAATAGCACTGAATTTGAAAAAGTGAACAGCGTGTTACATTCGAAAACGTAGCATTTACCGCTAACAATGTAAAACATTCCAGAAGAAGAAAATGCGAACTGCTCTTAGCGCTAAGTTGAACACTTAAGAGACAGAAAAAACAAAACTACAAGAATATATGTATAAAAAGCATGGCAAACGATTTCGGAACATGCATCCTATCAGACAAAGATAATGTAGTAGTGTGCATAAAAATATGTAGCAGTGGCAAACGCATCAGAAAGCACGTGCGTTCAATTACGTAGAAAGGACAGGCTGAAAAAAAAGAAACAAGGAAAGAAAAAAGAAAAAGAGGGCAGTGATGTCGCCCGCACATTTATACAATTTCTTTAAGCAGTTTTAAGAACGATTCAATGGTGTCGCAGGCAACCACCGCAGCAGGAAGTACATTCCATTCCCTAATGGTTCGGTGAAAATATGAATTTCCAAATGCTTCTGTTTTGCAGTGCTAATATTTAAACTAGGGATACGTATTTAATTTAATTTTAATTGGATTTAATTTAAAGTAATTTTAATTAGGGATGCGTATGGAGGAAGGAAAACATAGGAGAAGCCCGGCCAGCACAGATGCGTTGGAGGAAGTGTGGCTGAAGTCACATGGTGTTACAGCATCGGCATGGCGTAGACGAGCTCGTTTCCGGTTCCGCTCGCGGTGTTGCTGATCGAAAGCTGTCTACTCCTCAGGAGTACGTATGGCGCGTGGCCTACCTATTTCTCACGGAGGAAGGAAACTCAGGAGAGGCCCTGACGTCACTCTTTGTGAAGCTAAAGTGAAGCCGGAAGTTGGCGTTGCTCCGCCTCTCGGGCCAGCTCTCCTCTCTTGTTTACATTTCTCGCAAAACCACGCCGCGCTGCGCGCAACCGTGCTGCTCGGACCCGCGCGCTCCGCAGCAGTACTAAACAATCGTTAGCACGTTAGCATGGTTCCGCCAGAGAGGGCAATATTTCCCGCGGATATTCCTTCGTCCGTTGACATTGCTGTGGCGCGTTACATTGCGTACAGCATTGCATGCGCGTTCATTTCACGAACTTTAGTTCCTCCTGTCCCACGTGGCCACAGCAACATCTGGGAGAACACAGTCCAGATAACGCATCGCAACAAAACACGGAGACCAACGCAAACCTGCCGGCACGGCGCCTTTGCCACGGTACGAAACCTACGGAGCAACACGTGTGAGCGCATAGAACCAAAACAGAGTCGCCATTGTGGCCCGAAAGGCATGTCCGCTACGGCAAAGAAATAAAAAATCAGCGAAAAAGAGGAGAACCTACTACGTCACTTCCTCCACACTTTTCTCCTAGCGCGCGGAAGGTGTAGGGCTTCTCCTCAGTTTCCTTCTTCCATGCTATTTCTAAACCGGAGAGAAATTGCTGCGCGCGAGCTCGGCTGCGATGAAGAGCAACGACGACTCCACTAGCGCCGCCAATCGCGCGCTTCTCTTTCTCTTGCTTTCGCGCATGTGCACGGAATTGCGCCGCAGGAGCTTTTAGCGTAAAGGCGATATACGGACGGGCGAGTCGTCTAGCTATACACAGCTTTGTTATGAAAAAGAGACACAATTTCGTCCACAAACAGCTAAATACCAACAAATTCACCTGCTGTTCATAACAAGGCCTCTGCAAAAGTGCTGTCAAAATAATAGGGTTGAGTTCCAGCGTCCAACGTAATGGACACGCGAAATCAAAGAAAGCGTAGATAAATTAAAGCGAGTGAAAAGTTTAAAGTTCGTGTCCTGCGTGTTTGCTGTTGTATGATCGATAAAATAAAATAAAATAAATGCCCTGAAGATGGGTAAAAATACGAGGAACTGCTTACTTCTCCGGCAGGTGACATAAAACATGGCGCTGCAGAATTCCGCCATTTCGGAATTCCTTGGGCGGGAATATTAACCATGTGTTTTCGTCAATGCGGCATAGATGGCGCCAGCAGGTGTCCAATATATAGGAAAGCGGGGCTTCATGAGAATTAATGCCATGTCGTATACGTATTGTCTCATTACCTAGTGTTCAATAATTTAGACGAATTCCGATAGCGGGGTCTCCGGAGCATATGATGCAATCTGGTGGGGTGTACAATTGGTCACAGCGCAGGAAAGGGTCTTGTAGGTATACGTCAATTCATGAATGGCATTCAGAAGACAACTCTGATGCCGAACTTTCCGATGCCGACCTTTCTTTAAAAAAAAACGACGGCGAGATATTGCTACGTGTACGGGATATCTGCAGCGTCTTTGTGTTCCACGTGTCAGGCTTACCATATGTAATTTTGTTTATACGATAGCTGTGCAACGCTTAATGCGGCTTTGTTGATTATGTAGGTGTTTTCTTTTATGCCTCCGAGTAGATCACTCTATCATAGGGGTAACGGTCTTCATCGCCATATCGGCATAGATATCATGTAGTTGTGAGGTGATCTTACCATAAGCTTCATTGTCGCTATGTGGCGCCGAGAAAAAGAATTTTGCACATCACCGCTTCTGCATTGCTCGCGCAACGGCCATTCGCATCCCGTAAACTGGATGATAAACCACAGCGTTCAAAGCCGCAAAAGAGTCCCAGTGAGCTCTTTACCGTTCCTCCTAATGAAATTCTAAACCACGACATGAGAAGGAGAACTGAGGGGCTGGATTATATGTTAATCGAGACCACATCAAACAAACAGACAATGAAGCCAAGGAAAAAAAAAGGGGGGGGGGAAGATACCTGTGGTTAACATTGTAATGTAATAAAATAACTAAGAAAAAAGGAAATGAAAGTGGGCGATGAGATAATTTGTAGCCGGTGGGAACCGAACCCACAACCTCCGCATCACGTGCGCGCTGCACTACCAATTGCAACGCACGCGTTAAGACATCGCAAGGTGGGTTCGTGGTGCATCGAATGCCTCATGCAGACACTGGTTGCGCGAGCCTTGAAGGAGTGCGGCATTTCTGATGCGTTATATGCAACTGAAGAGGTTTTGCCGTCGGTTGACACCGAAAAAAAGCTCTCAATAAATTAGGATAGCTACCAGGTGCTATCCTAGGTGACAGCGCGAGCCCCGGTGGGCATTTGCATGTTCTATAAAATTGTTCCTACACGCTACGCATCTACTGAGGCTTCGTTACTTCATGTGCGTGGTAGAATCGGTACCGAGTTACATTTCGGGATATTTTTCTGGTAATATATCTGCGCGTTACAATCGGTGGTGCGGTAGAATCCTGCAAATGCGGTAAAAAAGCTTTTCAAGATCCCACGCTAAAACTTGTGTTACGAGACAACAAAGCTAGGACATATTTCTCACCTGATCAACCAGCGACCGAGGCTGTGACAGAGGGACACGACCAGTGTGACAAGCAGGGCGCAGCCAATCGTCCACATCTCCGCGCCACTGTCTTGCCACGAGCCCCGACGACAGAAAGAAAGATCTGCTGGCACATCTGCGTATTGGCTAGACACGCGTCAGCAAAATTAGAAGATAGCAGTGATAAAGAAGACGGACCGTCTTCAACGTTCCCTCACCCGAGAAAAGATTCCAACAATGGGTCCAGGACTTTGTACTTATACGTTATCGCAAGAACCTTCGACACGCGGCATCGTCAAGTCCGATTGCTACGGAGCGCAAACGAGTTGCAAAACAGTGCGCGCCCTCTACCAGTTAGCGGCCGAGCTCCTAATCTAGTTGGAAGGAATGTCCTTGCTATTGTTACCGGTGATTTGCGAGTTGAGTAGGTTGACTTCTTTTTCCCCAGATATATATAGTGTAGCCTAGAACACCCTTTGCACTAAAGGTAGCTCGCTAATGCTACCTGAAGGTAAAAAAGAATACAACAATATTTATGACAACTCAATCCGTGTTTTCTTTGGAAAAGTACCTGTCTAATGCGGAGCATTTTTTTCTCCTAGTTGTTCATTGTATTGCACGACAAACCTGGAAGACAAAAACGAAGCATCCGTCGAAATATATCGAGGATTGCTAGAAACGTGTTAGCCTAACCGAGTGAAGACAGGAGTGATAAACAATACCGCATTCTGCGAGAGGCCCTAAAGTGAGAAAACACGTAAGCAACCAGTCACTTACATTGTGCGTACGCGATATCTCAAGTACATTTCGCGCACTGCGTATTTGAACACTGCGCACAGCGGCGAATAGAAGTTATGACGCTGGAGGTAGGCTTGTATACACTCTAACAACAAGGAGCTCCGGGCATTCTCTTTCAAAGAGTATCGGCTTGTCCCATATTTCACATTCTTTTCGCGAGTAGATGGACCCTCTTTGCGAGAGAGGTCAACTCTTCCTGACAGAGTTTTGTTACTTCACCGCAAGGGAGTGCCAGTGCTCTTCCGCAGAGGGCTAATACTCTCCCCACAGGGATTGCTTGTACTCTACCACAGGATGCTAATACTCTCCCTACAGGGGTAATAGTAGTTCCCCAGACTGAGTGCTTCTACTCCAAAGCGAGTACTTCTACTCCTCCAAATCGAGTTTTTCTACTCCCCCAAACAGAGGGCTAGTACTCCTCCCAATATTGTGAAAGCACGATGTAGATCCATGGTCCCGTTTGAAGGGATTCGCAATTCTTACGTGTGTGGAATATTTGATTCCTTCATAAGCAGCTCCTGCACGTATGCTTGGTTAATGGGATGGAATATTTAGTTGCAGAGTTACTCAAATGAAACATGTTCTCTCTTAAAAGGTCAAAATGTTTATTGACCAGTCACAAGACAAACTGAATAATAATTTGAGAAACATATTGACAAACACAAAAAATCACACTGCAATAATGCCCATGCACATTACAACACATATTCTAACAAAACATAAGTATATGTATCTCTAAAGATTCATCAGTATTACACTGTAGAAATATCCTTTAATTTCAATTGGCTCCTTTTATTCAAAAATAAAGTATGCAATGAAAAGGTAAACATAGAGCAAACGTGTGCAAACTCACAGAGTATTGACGCTATGATCGACGAGAAATATGCGCCACATTACTGGCAAGCAAACTCATTTCTGGCAGAAAACGCGCGCACTTATATGGCAGAGGTTACCAGATGAGCTGCTAAGTATAGGGCTGGTAATCTAGATAAATTGGGCAAGAAACTTTCTTTCTGTGCCATGTTCTAAGACAGCACTCATTTTATAATGTCCTGTACAGCGTATGGATGTTCCTGACTGAGAGTACAGTGCATTTAGAAATGTGTTGTATATTCTCATGTGAGGCTGCAGGTCTAGCTAGCTTTGCTTATATCTCACATAAAGTTATTCATGTACGGGCTGCACCTCATTGTTTCTAAGTGTGTCTTGTCGTAGTTATGCAGCAATATCCTGCCCAGTCTCAAACCGGTACAGAGGCGTACTACATTTCCTGTTCAGGTGGCATCCTCACGAAAGTAGTTTCCTGGTGCTGTTGGGATTCATCCGTTGCACATTCTCACAAATAAAGAAAATAAATTTACCATATTATCTAGTGTGTAGCAAATGAGTATAAAACTGCAAGGAGCATTGGCATCAAAATCTTGTGCATCAAATTTCATGTCACATATAGTAGCTTTTCATTCTCACTACGGTAAGGATGCTATACTTCTGAGGAGCAGATTGCATAGTTACATGATTGATTACTATGACTCATTGAATATGCAATCTAACTAAAGTATAGCATGGTTCACATGTGAACCAAAAATCAGATGTGATGAATATGATGCATCAAAAGCGACGTAAGCATAAGTACAGGCAGGGAAGTGCAAGGAAAAGACAACCAAAGAAGCAAAACATAAATTGAGGATGGCACCATCCTGTTTCACATATCACTTCCATGCGCATGGATATGCGTGCGACTATGCATATACTTGCACGATGAACGAACTATCTTTCCCAACTATCTGCAACTATCGGTGAACCAACTATCTAGCTTTTTTTCCTACTCAAGTGGTTAAGATGCGTTAATGTAAGAAAAATTATCGCACTTCACAGAATCTTCGACTCAAAACGAGTACATATATGTCTAGGCAGATTAATACATCGCCTCACTGGGCACTCTATGTTAAGTCCAGAAGAATTATGTCTACCGAAGCCATGAAATTAAGGGGCTTTTGCTTAACACTATATGTTTACACCCGCCAATTGATGAACAAGCGTTCTTCTCAGGTGCTCTCACTTCTTGGCATTGAACGCATGTGTACCTCCACTAGCATACTTGGTCGGCAAGTAGATTGGAGAAACCACAATTTTATATATCTTAAAATAATTTTCAATTCCAAGTTCCTCTTCGGCTCCTTAGACGTAAGGTGTGAACCATGGTGTACACAGTAAAGGCCACGATTGCTCCGTGCTTCCGCTTCGGGAGGCACGAGCGGTTCTAATGAACTGGTTTCATGAGAATGCACGTAAACGATAATGACTTCTTGAACATGGGATTCTCTTCCCGCAATGCTTCCACTTTCTTGAACCTAAAAGGAAGCCGTAATTCTGAAATCAGGTGTAAAAAGTAAATAAAATGGAAGACATGAAAATCTGTCTGCTTCACGTCAGCATTTAAAATACAGAATCAAAGTGGTTTGTATTTGCACCCTTGCATTCACGTGCTGTAGAATGCAAGGTATTAAAGCTGTTGAATGATAAATGTATGTAAGCACCTAACCAAACATGAGCTGTTGCTTTTTATAGTGCACACAGGCACCGTGCTCATTGCAAGTATGCATCATGTCACTAAGCAAATATGCTATTTCATTGTACCGCTATTATTTTGACACATGGATACATCTATTTAGAGACAAGGCAAAAAGCAGACACTTCTCACAACTAATCAGCTTTTTTAAAACACATTTCTAACTTTTCAATGACACTTGTTCATATGTGTTTGTCTCCAGAGAGCATACTTGATTTTGATTTTCCCATCGGAGACAATTCTAAATATGCCATGCTAAGATGACTGCCTAGAGCATGTGAGAATTTTCATCTTGGTGTGACATACTCTATTTTGATTTTGTTGAAGGTTACTGAAATGGTACACCCAACATAACCACATTCTAGTTTTCTTGTCCAAATTGCAATGCAATGTATTTTGATTCTTTGGCGTGCACTCCACTGCACTACGTGAAGTTGCGCTGAGCTGACTCTTTGACATCCTTGTGTCCTTGCAGCTGCCTTCTTGCGTTATATAAAGCGGGTGCCTGAAAAATATCGTGTGAAGAAGTCAACGCAATGACGTGGTGCAAAACAACATCAAGACAGTCAAGGCCATGGCGCTAAAAGAAAGTCTTAGCTCTTAGTCTTCCTAGTGAAATGCATGCGAAACATCTAAATGACTGCAATAGCCAACTGCTAAACTAAGCTCAATTTTCAAATTTAAACAAAAATACACAACCGACAGTCCATTCTCGTTCGGCGCCAATGTTAAAATACTGCTGCTAATAAATAGAATATTGGTCATTGTCAGATGTGATAGGTCTGTCATTAGTCTGGTATGTCGCAAACACCACTTCTGACACGTCTTAAGCACGTGCCCAGTGTGCCCACCTCACCATCTCCGGTTGTGCAACTGCCCAAGCCATAATTTGAGGATCATTTCTGCAAACGTGATGCTCGGTAAGTAGGAAAATATGACCCTCCAGTTCAATAAATATGACTGGATTTGCCTATAAAAAAGAGTAACAAGGCTTGTTGTGGCAAGCTTACCCACATTTCAATAAAAACAGAAAGTCCTCTGCAGCCTGCATCTAAGCTTACTAAAAGGCAAGAACATATTTTCATTTATGATGTGCGCAGTAGAGTTCTTGACAGACTCGACTACTGCTCCAGTTTGAAATCTCTCATTTTACACTCTCGACGGCATGTAAAAGTTGCAGTTCGACCAGAGTTATTATTTATTAGTCCAACTCTTTGTTTTGTGTACGACAGACGACTGGTAACACGGAATTAAAACAACTTTTTATTTTGATACGTTATTTCTGTACTAAACATATTAAAGCGACAAACAGATTTTGATCTGCCATGCCGTAGCAAGATACACACATTACGCTTGTAACCCCCAGAGGAAGGGTGATTTATGCTGGTCATCTGACATAACTCTGAAATGCCAACTCATATTAGCAAGTGCACTGGCATATCCAAAACAATAAGTGCAAGCAAAGCGCCCCTGCAATTGTAATTGCACATAGCCGCCGTTATATTCCATGCCGATGCACAACTCGCGGCTTGACAATTCATCGAGGTCGTAGATATAAGCACCCTTTCAGATTGGCACCGGGCTTGAAAACCGCGATAGGAGACGTAAAATCACACATGTTATCACGCCATTTCGATACATGAGGAAAAAATTACCGACGGTTACGTTACTTCCTAATGCGAAATTTGAGCGCAGCAAATGCGAGCCTTTGTTTGCGTTTGGCCTCGGCCTCGGCCGCGCGAACGGTAGAGTCTTCTCTGCGACGGCGATGAGCTTCTGCTTCAGCCTCGCTTACTGCTGGTTGCTCTCGACGGCGGCGATGAGTCTCCTCTTCGGCGGCGCGAACTGCAGGGTCTTCTCGGCGGCGGCGGTGAGCTTCTGCTTCAGCCTCGCTTACTGCTGGTTGCTCTCGACGGCGGCGATGAGTCTCCTCTTCGGCGGCGCGAACGGCAGGGTCTTCTCGGCGGCGGCGATGAGCTTCTGCTTCAGCCTCGCTTACTGCTGGTTGCTCTCGACGGCGGCGATGAGTCTCCTCTTCGGCGGCGCGAACGGCAGGGTCTTCTCGGCGGCGGCGATGAGCTTCTGCTTCAGCCTCGCTTACTGCTGGTTGCTCTCGACGGCGGCGATGAGTCTCCTCTTCGGCGGCGCGAACGGCAGGGTCTTCTCGGCGGCGGCGATGAGCTTCTGCTTCAGCCTCGCTTACTGCTGGTTGCTCTCGACGGCGGCGATGAGTCTCCTCTTCGGCGGCGCGAACTGCAGGGTCTTCTCGGCGGCGGCGATGAGCTTCTGCTTCAGCCTCGCTTACTGCTGGTTGCTCTCGACGGCGGCGATGAGTCTCCTCTTCGGCGGCGCGAACTGCAGGGTCTTCTCGGCGGCGGCGGTGAGCTTCTGCTTCAGCCTCGCTTACTGCTGGTTGCTCTCGACGGCGGCGATGAGTCTCCTCTTCGGCGGCGCGAACGGCAGGGTCTTCTCGGCGGCGGCGATGAGCTTCTGCTTCAGCCTCGCTTACTGCTGGTTGCTCTCGACGGCGGCGATGAGTCTCCTCTTCGGCGGCGCGAACGGCAGGGTCTTCTCGGCGGCGGCGATGAGCTTCTGCTTCAGCCTCGCTTACTGCTGGTTGCTCTCGACGGCGGCGATGAGTCTCCTCTTCGGCGGCGCGAACGGCAGGGTCTTCTCGGCGGCGGCGATGAGCTTCTGCTTCAGCCTCGCTTACTGCTGGTTGCTCTCGACGGCGGCGATGAGTCTCCTCTTCGGCGGCGCGAACTGCAGGGTCTTCTCGGCGGCGGCGATGAGCTTCTGCTTCAGCCTCGCTTACTGCTGGTTGCTCTCGACGGCGGCGATGAGCCCCCGCTTCGGCGGTGCGAACGGCAGGGTCTTCTCGGCGGCGGCGATGAGCTTCTGCTTCAGCCTCGCTTACTGCTGGTTGCTCTCGACGGCGGCGATGAGTCTCCTCTTCGGCGGCGCGAACTGCAGGGTCTTCTCGGCGGCGGCGATGAGCTTCTGCTTCAGCCTCGCTTACTGCTGGTTGCTCTCGACGGCGGCGATGAGCCTCCGCTTCGGCGGTGCGAACGGCAGGGTCTTCTCGGCGGCGGCGATGAGCTTCTGCTTCAGCCTCGCTTACTGCTGGTTGCTCTCGACGGCGGCGATGAGTCTCCTCTTCGGCGGCGCGAACTGCAGGGTCTTCTCGGCGGCGGCGATGAGCTTCTGCTTCAGCCTCGCTTACTGCTGGTTGCTCTCGACGGCGGCGATGAGTCTCCTCTTCGGCGGCGCGAACTGCAGGGTCTTCTCGGCGGCGGCGATGAGCTTCTGCTTCAGCCTCGCTTACTGCTGGTTGCTCTCGACGGCGGCGATGAGTCTCCTCTTCGGCGGCGCGAACTGCAGGGTCTTCTCGGCGGCGGCGATGAGCTTCTGCTTCAGCCTCGCTTACTGCTGGTTGCTCTCGACGGCGGCGATGAGTCTCCTCTTCGGCGGCGCGAACTGCAGGGTCTTCTCGGCGGCGGCGATGAGCTTCTGCTTCAGCCTCGCTTACTGCTGGTTGCTCTCGACGGCGGCGATGAGTCTCCTCTTCGGCGGCGCGAACGGCAGGGTCTTCTCGGCGGCGGCGATGAGCTTCTGCTTCAGCCTCGCTTACTGCTGGTTGCTCTCGACGGCGGCGATGAGTCTCCTCTTCGGCGGCGCGAACTGCAGGGTCTTCTCGGCGGCGGCGATGAGCTTCTGCTTCAGCCTCGCTTACTGCTGGTTGCTCTCGACGGCGGCGATGAGTCTCCTCTTCGGCGGCGCGAACTGCAGGGTCTTCTCGGCGGCGGCGATGAGCTTCTGCTTCAGCCTCGCTTACTGCTGGTTGCTCTCGACGGCGGCGATGAGTCTCCTCTTCGGCGGCGCGAACGGCAGGGTCTTCTCGGCGGCGGCGATGAGCTTCTGCTTCAGCCTCGCTTACTGCTGGTTGCTCTCGACGGCGGCGATGAGTCTCTTCTTCGGCGGCGCGAACTGCAGGGTCTTCTCGGCGGCGGCGATGAGCTTCTGCTTCAGCCTCGCTTACTGCTGGTTGCTCTCGACGGCGGCGATAAGCCTCCGCTTCGGCGGCGCGAACGGCAGGGTCTTCTCGGCGGCGGAGCTTAGCCTCTGCATAATAATAATAATAATAATAATAATAATAATAATAATAATAATAATAATAATAATAATAATAATAATAATAATAATAATAATAATAATAATAACTTTATTTGCGTCCGAAAATACACGATGCCGGAGGCCTGCAGAAAAAGCTGTCGCATTGCAGCTTGACGAGGCCGCAGGCCCCCCCCCGCACTGGCAACTTCACGTAGCAGTCAGCAAATTATAAAAATATATGTGAGTTACAATCAGCACTCACTGAAATCCATACATACAAAAAGATAAAACTCATTCCATATTCAGACATCGTTATAGAAATTATGTTATACAATTTGAAGTTATACAATTATTACAATTACAGTAGCGATACAATTCATACAAGTAATACAATACAATTATGAAGTGCAAACATTCAGCTTTCAAGACTCTGTTTATCCATGGAAGAACGCCACCAGAGACCACCGCACACAAAATGAAC
Source organism: Dermacentor albipictus (assembly GCF_038994185.2). Classification (NCBI taxonomy): domain Eukaryota; kingdom Metazoa; phylum Arthropoda; class Arachnida; order Ixodida; family Ixodidae; genus Dermacentor; species Dermacentor albipictus. The sequence goes on along the minus strand of NC_091828.1, from coordinate 45,455,276 downwards.
CGCAGAAAGCGCAGATAACTCCGCGGTAAAAGTGCAACAAAATTATACACTAACTATACCATTCTTTTTTTCCTTTTCTTGTTTTCTTCTTCTACGCACTAAAGTATTTTCGAACGTCCGCAAAAGTAATTTTGTCAGGCTCTATATTTTGTGTCTGTAGGGTATTCAATAACCTTGGCAGCCGGTTTCTTAACATTTGTAAGCCATATGTTGTCCTACAAGTATCTATTGCCCATGTTTCAAAATTTCGCGTATTATATGTAGTAGAGTGACATGCTCCTGGATCATCTCGATGGCGGCGACGGTAAGCTTCTGCTTCGGCGGCACGCACCTCTGGATTCTGACGGCGACGGCGCTGGGCCTCTGCTCTGGCAGCTCGTTTAGCAGCAGCAGCAGCAGCAGCAGCAGACGGAGGACTTCCATCGGTTGTCTCGCTCATGGCTCAGAAAGAACTGGCAGATAATTTCGCAGTGGCGAACGGCAGCGGCAATTTCGGCTCGGGCGGTGCACATATACAGAGCCGCCGCCACCGATCTGGCTCTCTGATTGCCACCGCACAGGGGTTGCATTGGAGGAGGAGCGAAGAAAGGAATTAAGTTCGAGCCGGCGCTTTGACAACCGGAGACTCGCAGGAAGAGGGGGGAGGGGGGCGGCGTGTGGCAAACGATGGGGGCAGAAGCGCGCGCAGCAAGCGGACAACACGATAAAGGGAGGAGGGAAGAGATAGCAGCGACTGACTGATGCCGCTGACGCCGATAGTGAGTCAACACCAGCTGCGGAGTTGGTTTCAGGGACAACGCCGCCGATGCCGACACAAACAATATGATACCCTCGCTTCCGCAGCGCTAAGAACCAGGTCTCGCCGTGGGAAGGTGGTCACGTATTCGTCGACGTGCCGGGGCCTATGTGAAATAACCGGCGCGTCGGCAACTGAAGAGCACCCTATCCGCCACACAAGAACAGGGGAGGGGGGACCCTTTCCTCCTCTTTCTGCATGGCGGCGACGGTGTTCTATGCAGTCACGTTATCTTGACTCTCTAGCGGCGTCAGCGGCATCCAGCGGTATCAGTCGGTCGCTGCTAGCGCTGGGGGGATGAAAGGGGGGCGGAGCTGGTTACGAGGCCGACGACAACGCCGACGACGACGCGAAACCCAGGAACGGACGCCAAAGAGCTGCGCTCTAAAACAGTTCAGTCTCAGGGCTAATAAACACCATGAGAGTGATTTAGTGCGCGATGGCGACGAGCGACGGCTTTGAGCAACAAGACGCGCCATCGCTTGAATAGATCGGTCGGTTCTGAAAAACTAGAAATCGTCGCTCGTCTCCCAGAAGTGCCAGAAGCGACTAGCCAATAGCGCGAAGCCCAAACTGGATGTACATCGCTTAAATACAACCTATTGTCGCGCGGAACGAGCAAACAATAGAACATTTATACGTGAAAGGATAAGAACCAATTGCAAGACCTTTGGAAATGTTTTATGCATTTTTGACTTTAAAAACATAAACTTAAATTACTAAGGCACACATCACGCTAGTCTCGACGCGCATTTGCAGCCCTCATACCGCCAACAACGGGGAGGCGTCGCTCAATATCGTCGCTCGCACGGAGTACGACTTGTAGGCGACGAGCGAGCGCGACAGCCATCTCCATCGCATAGCTTGTAGCTGTAGCGCGCAAGATCGCTTATAAGTGGTTTCTACTTTATTCAGCGCAAAACATGGGTTCCTAATGCGTTTTCAGTAAGTTCAAGATGACGCGCGCAATTGACCTATTGCAGCATGCAGCTGATTGCCTGCGGCAGAGTTTCTAACTAGCACTGGCGCTGCACGTAAGTGGTCGCAGATTACCCATGGGCTATACACCCTCAAGCACGCGGCTTATATATAACGAAAGCATGCCGCTAGCAAAATGACCCATTCTGTTATGTGACTCCTCAATTGAACAGCGTTTCGTACACAGTAGACTGCCAGAGTAAATTCGAACACACAAAACACACGCTAAGCACGCCCCGTATCGGTTCAGCATAATGGCTTGTGAACAAACCATTTTAAGCGTTCTCTCGCCTCACTTCTTATCACATACCATGGTTCTAGCAGCGTTTGCGATTTTCGAAGCTCTTACGGATAGCGGCAAGTGATGAAATCGCATGCAGTTATCGCGACGACTGGCGTTTTCGATTCACATCGAGTGACACAGCGCGCTTGCCTAGTCTGTTGCGAATCGCGTCGGCTAACCGCCGCGACGGCTTCCTGGCGGTAGCATGTCATATACGCAGAATGTGCACCTAAGTTACAATTCCCTTACCGTGGAGGATTCGATGTTATATCCAGCGGATGACAATCGACTGTCGTGTTTTCGCGTCGACGCGCGATGGCTGACACATGAGCTCCCTTGGATGGCCTTCGTTGCTGCTCGCTGGACGGATCATCTTTCTCCGTTGCTGTGCTGTTCCGCGATGTTGAGCGCACGCGCGGTGGAGCAACTCCGAGTGAAAAAGTAGAGCGTTCGTACCGCGTTCCTTTGAACTGTGGCTGCCTGTTCTCTTAGAAGCAAAGCGGTGTGTTCTTTGCGCAGCGTGCGCGAGTGATACATCGCCATGTTCGGGGCCAGTCTCCTACAGTTGAAGCAGAAGAGTACACTACGTTTTGTTCTCTATTGCCGCAAGAGTAGAACGGACATTCTGCTCTCTCTCTGAATGGCAGGGTGAAAAGCACATTTCACTCTCTCCATGGCGACGAAGTGAACAATGCATTTCACTCCACTCGATATTTCGCGGGAGTAAAACAACGCTTTGAAGAGTAAATCGACCGCTTCACTCTTGCGATACCCTCAATAATTTTTAGAATGTACATCCCTGCAAGCTGCACATAGGAAGTAAGTTGATTTTGCTTAACTTTGCAGTGCAATACATTTGGCGTCGTTGGAGCAGGTAAATACTACAAAAGCAGCCTCACCAGGATGTCACCAGCGATATCGCTATGTTGTGTTCATTATTCCTCGCAACAGACTATACACACTGTCGTTGTCGTGCGCGCACGTTAGTAATTGAACATTGCTACACGTGTGTGGTATTTGGTTGTTTGAACGAGGCCTGTGGGCGTCATCACTCGAGAAAAAAGGAGGAAGAACGCACTCTGGCTCGCGAGCTGTCGGTTGAACTGGCCAGCGCTGCATCATCCCTTGTAAATCTATTTTGTAAATAGTCTCCAGTTTTAATCCTTCGTTCGCGTAACATTTTGGTGGAGGGTGCCATTCCCCGTCCTCGCCACGGAGCTCCGCAGTGGGCGCACCGTCCTGCTTTCCGCCATGGCTTCCAGTGTCGACACCTCGTCTCCTTCTACTCCTTCGACCCCGACAACAACGTACATACACTACGGTTAGCAGTCCCCGCAATCCTGGCATATTCTCCGACCAAGATAATGTCGGCTTCGAAGACTGGCTCAGCCGGTATGAGCGTGTCAGCCGAAACAACCGCTGAGACCCTACCATTATGCTAGCCAATGTCCTATAAGAAAGCAAAGTAAGTTTGCTTTGCTTACCTTTGCAGTGCAATGCATTTGGTTTCTTTGGAGTTAAGTAAATAGCACAAAAGCACAATCACCAAGATGTTACCAGTGATATCACCATGTTGTGTACAGTATACCTCTCAACAGCCTATACACACCCTCTCCTTGTCGTATGCTCAAATACACACACACTCACAGACACACACACACGCATATATATGTATATATATATATATATATATATATATATATATATATATATATATATATATATATATATATATATATATATATATATAAATATATATATATACATATATATATATATATATATATATATATATATACATATATATATATACATATATATATATATATATATATATATATATATATATATATATATATATATATATATATATATATATATATATATAGGATGTCCCTGCTAACTTGGACCAAGATGTTAAAGATACCCAAGAGCTCTAGAGAAATTGTACCGACTGCAGAGTAGCCGAAGTCGCATGCACTCACAGTCAGTATTCTTTACATAACGAAGTAGTGCCTAATTCATCATCATCATCATCATCATCATCATCAGCTTGGTTACACCCACTGCAGGGCAAAGGCCTCTCCCATACTTCTCCAACAACCCCGGTCATGTACTAATTGTGGCCATGCCGTCCCTGCAAACTTCTTAATCTCATCCGCCCACCTACCTCTCTGCCGCCCCCTTATACGCTTCCCTTCCCTTGGAATCCAGTCCGTAACCCTTAATGACCATCGGTTATCTTCCCTCCTCAATACATGTCCTGCCCATGCCCATTTCTTTTTCTTGATTTCAACTAAGATGTCATTAACTCGCGTTGGTTCCCTCACCCAATCTGCTCTTTTCTTATCCCTTAACGTTACACCTATCATTCTTCTTTCCATAGCTCGTTGCGTCGTCCTCAATTTGAGTAGAACCCTTTTCGCAAGCCTCGAGGTTTCTGCCCCGTAGGTGAGTACTGGTAAGACACAGCTATTATATACTTTTCTCTTGAGGGATAATGGCAACCTGCTGTTCATGATCTGAGAATGCCTGCCAAACGCACTTCAGCCCATTTTTATTCTTCTGATTATTTCCGTCTCATTATCCGGATCCGTCGTCACTACCTGCCCTAAGTAGATGTATTCCCTTTCCACTTCCAGTGCCTCGCTGCCTATTGTAAATTGCTGTTCTCTTCCGAGGCTGTTAAACATTACTTTAGTTTTCTGCAGATTAATTTTTAGACCAACTCTTCTGCTTTGCCTCTCCAGGTCAGTGAGCATGCATTGCAATTGGTCCCCTGAGTTACTAAGCAAGGCAATATCATCAGCGAATCGCAAGTTACTAAGGTATTCTCCATTACCTTTTATCTCCAATTCTTCCCAATCCAGGTCTCTGAATACCTCCTGTAAACAGGCTGTGAATAGCATTGGAGAAATCGTATCTACCTGCCTGACGCCTTTCTTTATTGGGATTTTGTTGCTTGCTTTATGGAGGACTACGCTGGCTGTGGAGCCGCTACAGATATCTTTCAGTATTTTTACATACGGCTCGTCTACCCCCTGATTCCGTAATGCCTCCATGACTGCTGAGGTTTCCACAGAATCAAACGCTTTCTCTTAATCAATGAAAGCTATATATAAGGGTTGGTTATATTCCGCACATTTCTCTATCACCTGATTGATAGTGTGAATATGATCTATGGTTGAGTAGCCTTTACGGAATCCTGCCTGGTCCTTTGCTTGACAGAAATCTAAGGTGTTCCTGATTCTATTTGCGATTGCCTTAGTAAATAGTTTGTAGGCAACGGGCAGTAAGCTGATTGGCCTATAATTTTTCAAGTCTTTGGCGTCCCCTTTCTTATGGTTTAGGATTATGTAAGCGTTCTTCCAAGATTCCGGTACGCTCGAGGTCATGAGGCATTCCGTAGAATGGGTGGCCAGTTTCTCTACAACAAGCTGTCCACCATCCTTCAACAAATCTGCTGTTACCTGATCCTCCCCAGCTGCCTTTCCCCTTTGCATATCTCCCAAGGCTTTCTTTACTTCTTCCGGCGTACTTCTTTCTTTACTTATTCCTCTAGACTATTTTCTCTTCCATTATCGTCGTGGGTGCCACTGGTACTATATAAATCTCTATAGAACTCATCAGCCACTTGAACTACCTCATCCATATTAGTAATGATATTGCCGGCTTTGTCTCTTAGCGCATACATCTGATTCTTGCCAATTCCTAGTTTCTTCTTCACTGTTTTTAAGCTTCCTCCGTTCCTGAGAGCATGTTGAATTCTATCCATATTATACTTCCTTATGTCAGCTGTCTTACGCTTGTTGATTAACTTCGAAAGTTCTGCCAGTTGTATTCTAGCTGTAGGGTTAGAGGCTTTCATACGTTGGCGTTTCTTGATCAGATCTTTCGTCTCCTGCGATAGTTTGCTGGTATCCTGCCTAACGGAGTTACTACCGACTTCCATTGCACACTCCTTACTGATGCCCACAAGATTGTCGTTCATTGCTTCAACATTAAGGTCCTCTTCCTGAGTTAGGGCCGAATACCTGTTCTGTAGCTTGATCTGGAATTCCTCTATTTTCCCTCTTACCACTAACTCAATAATCGGCTTCTTATGTACAAGTTTCTTCCGTTCCCTCCTCAGATCTAGGTTAATTCGAGTTCTTACCATCCTGTGGTCACTGCAGCGCATCTTGCCGAGCACGTCCTCATCTTGTATGATGCCAGGGTTAGCGCAGAGTATGAAGTCTATTTCATTTCTAGTCTCGCCGTTCGGGCTCCTCCACGTCCACTTTCGGCTATCCCGCTTGCGGAAGAAGGTATTCATTATCCGCATATTATTCTGCTGCGCAAACTCTACTAATAACTCTCCCCTGCTATTCCTAGTGCCTATGCCATATTCCCCCACTGCCATGTCTCCAGCCTGCTTCTTGCCTACCTTGGCATTAAAGTCGCCCATTAGTATAGTGTATTTAGTTTTCACTGTACCCATCACCGATTCCACGTCTTCATAGAAGCTTTCGACTTCCTGGTCATCATGACTGGATGTAGGGGCGTAGACCTGTACAATCTTCATTTTGTACCTCTCATTAAGTTTCACAACAAGACCTGCCACCCTCTCGTTAATGCTATAGACTTCCTGTATGTTACCAGCCATATTCTTATTAATCAGGAATCCGACTCCTAGTTCTCGTCTCTCCGCTAAGCCCCAGTAGCAGAGGACGTGCCCACTTTTTAGCACTGTATATGCTTCCTTTGCCCTCCTAACTTCACTGAGCACTATTATATCCAATTTACTGCCCTCTAATTCCTCCAATAGCACTGCTAGACTCGCCTCACTAGATAACGTTCTAGCGTTAAACGTTGCCAGGTTCATATTCCAATTGCGGCCTGTTCAGATTGTCCGGAATGCCTAATTCATTACTTTTAATTTGTGAACATATTAATTCTTGCTTTAATCGCAAACATATCAACTACAGAGTTATCGGGTACCTCAAATAAGCTCCTAATCAAGCCTTTGTTTAGTGCTCAGCTTTGCCTCTTTGGTTTCTTCGAGAGAAAAAAAGCGCGCGACACTTCCAAGATACGAAATAGGCGCTCGCGCGCCGCCACTCAAGCGCTCCCAAGCGAATAGCCATGGATACACGGCTTTACTAGCGGCGGCAGCTCGATACAGGGCTTCACGCTATGTGATGGTCGCGGCATCAAGAGAACACACCGCTGACGCATTGATAAGCGTTGCGGAGCCTTGTACGATGCGGAGATAAGAGAATGCAACCGCATATTTTTCAATGGTTGCTGGCAGGCGCTTGAGTAGCGGCGTGCCAGTGCGCATATATTTAGTATTTCTCGCATTTGGCGGGCTTTTGTTTTTTCTTGGAAGAAACAACCAGGACCACGGCTGCACGAAATAAATGCTTTATTCGGAAGTTATTTAAGGTGCCCTACAACACTGTAATTGATATGTTTGCGATTCAAGGAATATTTAAATAGCTCACTAATTAAACGTAAGTAATTAAGTAATGCTTCGTGATGAAAAAAATTCTGGCCGTAAGTACATACGACTACGTCTGCTATGAGGTCGGCACGATTTCTCTAGAGCTTTTTGGTATGTTAAAATCTTGGTTTAAGTTATGGCGTCCCTCCTACACATACTCAGTGCGTACTCTCTCCCTTTCTTCCTATTTCTATTCCCCTTTCCCCACCCCCAGTGTAGGGTAGCAAACCGGATGCTGTTCTGGCTGACCTCCCTGCCTTTCCTATCCTTGTTTTCTCTCATCTCTTTTGGTCAATGTTAGCTGGTTAGCTGGCAGATCTTGCACATATATATATATATATATATATATATATATATATATATATATATATATATAGAGAGAGAGAGAGAGAGAGAGAGAGAGAGAGAGAGTAGTTTTTCTTTCTACGGTATTCACGTTGGTGGGATAGAACGAGCAAACATGGGGAAAATACATGTTTTACTACTGACGTTTCAGCAACGGCACGGCTTTCGCGCTAGAGTTATCCCGTGCGACTGCCGAAACGTCAGTGCCTCAAATGTTTTTTTGTATCCGAGCGCCTTCTTTCGTATGCGGGTGCCTGTATATATATATATATATATATATATATATATATATATATATATATATATATATATATATATATATATATATATGTACCGCACTTCATATTGCCGTCATCTATCGTCTTGCTCGCACCTCACTTCCTCCTCCGCAACGCTGCATGACGATCCGCCGTGGTGGCGTAATGGCTTTGGCGTTGAACACCTACGCCCGAGCGTGCGGGATCGAACACCGGCCGCGGTGACTGGCTCTCGCGCGGGGCGAAATGCAAAACCGCCCGTGCACCGTGCATTGCGGGCACCTCAAGGAACCCAGGTGGCCCCGAACTAGTCTAGACACTATGGCGTGAATCATAATCATGTGGCGGTTTTGGCACGTAAGCCCCAGAATTTAACACTGAATGATATTCACGTGTCAGTCGATCGCTAAACAATTGCGATGCCGCCAGCACGATTTCCTCTTTTCTGTACATCAACTTACCTCTCTGACTGTTGTTCTCTGATCACTCAACAAACCAGTCCTTGCGTTCAGCCGCTGCTCCGGTGAAGACATGGCCGCGCTAAGTAATACAGTCTTGACAGGCCATCTGATGTGACACCGAAATTTCGTACCTACGGAGATCTAGTGACCTGTAAAGACACACTAAAGAGAAAAATGATGTCTTCTGCATTAGTAAATTACCTTTCTACAACACCAAAAAGCACCACTCTTACCAGGATAAGACGCTTGGTAAGCCACAAAAAGCGCAAAAACGAAAGACGGGTGGCGACGCCTCCTTGAAGTTCACACACCTCGTCGCTGTGACGTCATGGATTTTGATGGAATCTTCTAGGGCCTACACACGGACTCGTCTATCACGCTCCTATCTCGAAACGCAGCGCCATTTAGTGGGAGAGAGAGAGAGAGAAGAATACAGGAAGGCAAGGATGGTAACCAGTCAATAGTCTGGTTGGCTACCCTATACTGGGGGAAGGGAGAAGGGGAAGTGAAAGAAGGGCGAGAGAAGGTGTAGGTACGTGTACGGACAGCACTTCAGTTAAAGTCGCTCGAGCAAACCAGAAGTTCTCAGAAAACACAAAAGTGCCTTCACTGCCTTCTGAGCCGATGATCGGTCGGGACGGTGCTCTAATATTGTCTGTTCACTCGGGGCTACCAAAAAAAGTACGCGCCTGGCACCCGACACGAGATGCGTGGCGCACTTGCACGTGCGAACGCTGAGATTTTTCTCCTTTTCGCGCCGCACATTCAGTTGCACCTAGTGACTCAACTTAATGAGAGGTTGATTGAAAGAGCAGCGCGCAACCAGTGGACTCACGGTGAAGCCGGCTAAAGCGTTGGTTCGAAAGAGGCTCATTGAAAAAAGCGGCACGCACGACGTTCATTTGTGCACAAGCTTGCTAAAATGGTGACGCTGCCGTCCTCGAGGAACCCGGGTGAAGTGGACTCGATGCTTCCGAGCGGGGCAGAAATTTCAAAGGTTCTTTAGGGATACATCCGACTGGTAGGAATCGCCTATCGCGAAATTGCCTGCTCGAAATTTATTCGAATCCCTCTACCGCTTTCTTATACTCTACTACACGCTACTTCCGACTCCACAAGCTGTGTCGTCAGACAGCGCCGCCATAAAGACTGCAGTCAGGACGGGTCTCATTGCGGCGAGTATCAGAGAAATTAAAAGGATAATTTAATGCCTTAGCATTCTTAGTGCACTTGAGGTACTTTCCGGGGGCTACGTAAATATACTTGTGCTTAACCGTTTTTCTGCCTCCCTGGATCACAGCGTAATGCTTGCATGATGGTTAGAGCATCGCGCTACGGGGCTAAGGTTACAGGGTTTGAAACCAACCATCAGGCCAACATGGGCATATGGCTATGTGTACATGCGTGCCGCTCTTCAACGAAGCTCTTGCACGACAACGTGGATTACTGTGAGGCGCGGGATTTGGTAGGTGCTGACTGTTCAAAGAAAGCTCTTTACGGTGACTTGGAGCATTGGCTATTTGCCACTGAGTCTGTGCTAGTCTTCAATCAACCTCTTTGGAGCAAGCTTAGGTCAATGGTCATGTGCCAGCAGGTGTGTGTCGCTCTTTAATGAACGTCTTTGACGCAAACTTGGGATGCTAGGTATGTGCCATTGTGTCGGTCGACAATGACGAAGGAGACCCTTTAAATTTCAGGGATAGCGAGCGAAAACGAGCCCCGACCAAGCGGTTCCTCACGGACAGCAAGAGGATCTATCAACATGCTGCGCCACATATACACTTGGTATGTGCCGCATTTTAAATAACGACTTTCGTGCCAAGTCTTCAGCGAGCTGCGCCGCTAATGCACTGCGTACGTGCTGTTCTTCAACGAAGTGTGGCCGCCAACTTGGGACAATGAGTGTGGGCCACTAAGTGTGCAGCAAGCGAGGCAGTAATTCTCAGCGTTCGCAAGCACCAGCCCGCCACGCTTCTAGGCTCGGAGCGCACAAGCGGACTTCTTGGAAGTGCCACTAGATGGAGCAAAAAGAACCGAACATTGGCCAATTATTATCCCCTGCTCTAGCAATGTTTTTATTTAACGTGGAAGTACACGAGAAGCATGAAACCAGCCAATTAAGGTGTTGTTCTTGGAGGAAGGGATATTGATATACCAGTCTACGGCAAGCAATGAGGATTAAGCGATAATTGTCATTCTAATGTGAAGTTCTAATTCTAATGGAGTCCAAGTTGCACTGCCGGACGTCTTTGCATGAACGGGTTAATTCTCAATAAAAGGCGCTTTGGACTTGAAATACCTTTGATTTTGGTCAGCACATTGGGTCGCTTGCGAAAACCGCATGCCACATTATGTAATGAAAACATGTAGGACTAGCGTGCTTCAACCTCGGCAACTTGGGGTACCATGGATGGATGGATGGATACAACTTTCTTGTACGTCCGGCAAGGTTTAACGCGACCCGTGCTCAGGTCTCCCATGGAGGAACGTCAAGGCCCTGCCTCAACGCCGCCTCACGGGCTTGCTGGACTGCCCACGTCTGGATTCCGAGGTCTGAGCTGCGCAGAGCGGCGGCCCACCTCGACGACAGGGTCTCCGGAGTAACTGCCATCCCTCCTATAACCACATTGCACTCCCACAGCATGTGTTTGAGTGTTGCTGGTCCTTCCTGGCGCAATTTGCACGTGTCGTCCTGATGCTTATCTGGGAAGATGCGTTTGAGACGGAATGGATTAGGGAACCAAAGCTCTTTTACTTTTGGAACCGTAGTGCAGAGGGGACCATTCGAAACTGGATCATGCAAGTTTGCGGGGCATAGGTGGCACCGCTGTCACGTAAGAGACGAAGCAATCGGAGCTAAATTTAACCTCTCGCGCGGAGTTCACAGAGGCGTATAGCTCGGCAGCACAATTGCCAGTACCGGTTTCAGTGGGCGTGTTTGAGGTAGCTCACTTTGCTGCGGTAGGTGTAATTCGTCAAACACCAACCTGTGCTCATCTGGATTTATGAGATTACAAGTGTGCAAATTTTACGTTTCTTTGACTATGGCACCCTCACGTTCTGCACGCCGGATCCAAAAATGGCGTGAAGAGGTTCGAGCAGGAACCCAGAGGGAGTACAATTCGCACCCACCAAATTTCACCGCAGACAGCCCACTGGGAATAGGGAACGAGCATGAATGCAAGGTTTCACCGCGCGATCCCCTTTAGGGCATCATAAGTTAATTATCTAGGCTTAGTGACGCGCGAAAAAATGTTATTATAGCGTTTGCTTACGTCAACTGAATACAGTAGTGCCCATATGCCTTCAGTTGCATGCACAAGACCTTTAACGTACATCGCCGCGGTGGCGTCCCCGGTATTACCCAATATTGCTTTCAGGTTTTTATTGTTCCCTCAGAAACGTTCAAAAAAACAAGTCAATCCTTGAATAAATGGATCATGTAGTTTGTTTTACAAAAATATCAATTTTGATATTAAGATTGTTGTTTTAAACCTATCCGCAACTCGTTGCAAGGCGATTATTTTCACTGTGGAGGGGCGACGTAAGACAGACACATTGCGACCAAACCTATTTTGTTTCATTGACCATTTCACTCACAGTACGCTGCATGAGCACACGCAATAGTTTTCATTCGCCACACTCGTACACCCAGACGATGCTCAATACCGGCATTAATAATTTCAGATTTCATAATAATGGTTCCACAGTTCCATTTTATTCATTGCATAATGACAACATGCAAATAGCAGTGACTTATCAACTGTATACCTTACCACGTTGGGCTACGAACTATTGCATTACGTGTGCCATTTCGTACAATTCAAAAGTACGAATTTCCACGGTAGAGTCACTTCGGACCTCAATTCACCCCCTTCAACCTGTGCAGTCGGATCAACACTTTCTCTTTAGGTGCGGCCATAATAGAGTAGGTGCCAATCTCGAGGTCCCGCTGCAAAAGAAGGCAAAAACGTGTCTTTAGAGGAATAGCTTATAACCACTGTACTATTGAGCACTTCTGCTACGCGATATTTAAGGAAGCCAGAAGCGTTCTGTCAAATAGTCTCGTCGGTATAAAACTTAAGAGAAGGATTTAAGAAAAACAACAACAACAACAACAACAACAACAAAATACGTTCTACTCAGCATCATTTTACAGGTTAATAAAAAGAAATCTGAGTGACTCGAACAATCATAAAAGATTGTGACGCGATTTGGTACAGCACCAAGATGACTTTCACGACGTGAGAAAACGAATAGGTTTTACAATAAAGAAAGGCACTATTAGCAACAACTGCCGTTTGCCTATTGAGATAAAAACAATTTTCACGTAATAGATGCTGTGCAGCATGGTCCAGTACCTTTTGACTTTTGCCCAGGGCGATGCGATAGTGGCGCAGCGTTTGCGCGGCAGCTGAAACCAGCTCAACAAGCGCTAGACGCTGACCGATGCATATGCGCGGTCCCAGGCCGAAAGGCTGGTAGGCAGTCGGGTTGATGGAGCTCTTGTTTTCCGGACTGAACCTGCAGTTAAGATGTATTGAAACAGTGACTAATTCAGTGAGCTGGTACTGCTTTATTTCGGCAGCAGTGCAAGGGAACCAAAAGCGATAGAACATAAGATGTCATTTTACTTATTCTGCGTAGTTAGCAAAGTGATGCTCAAGGTGTAAAAAGAACTACAGACGATGTTTAATGGCTGTTCTTTATATGAAAGTCATATTGCATTCTTCCGCATAAAATCTAGCTTTCAGCAAAACGGGATAATGGTAGCCTGTTTCAGATACGTTTGACTACTTAGTTGCAGGTATAAAGGAGTATTCTTCATGCTCTGTGCGGATTTTAAATATTTTTGGCGGATAATTGACAGCGTGATAAACGACCAGCTCTATGTGAGGAAAGAAAAAAATATATACGACAGTCAAATCGATATTCTGAAGTACTTCTTTTGGGTTACAATAATGGAGGCCGCGGATGAGAAAATGTGTGACGCCCAGCGATTAACTATAGCTAGGTACTGCTATTAGCTACGCATATGTTGTGATGAGGTGAATGAAGTCAGCTACTTCTCTGCAGCCCCTCCCCCTCAGTAGCAATCACTGAGTGTAGCAATTGCGATATTACCTCTTCTCAACATGCGGACAAATATTTTGGCCTTCCACGCATTGTTGCCCCCCCCCGCCAAAAGAAAGGAACCTTCCTCACCTGATGAGCAACAAAGCTAATTCGACCAATATTGTATTTTCCTCAGGAGAAAGACTAACAATGACATCTCCGTTGTTATGCTCAGTTGACAAGTGTCGAACAAGGAGTTGCTTCATTTTAATAATTAAGACTATTAGCCTACAGTACTTATTTAACTTTAGCAGAAATAGTGGAGCCAGCTGCAACCACTGCCAAAATAGCAACCTCATTAATGGCACCAGGCGATCTTCTGTAGCCAGACGTCTGCCTGTAAGTTACCGTTAAATGCAGTTTTTTTTGTTCTGTCTCTCGTGATAGTTAGCATGGCAGGCCTATTTAGCGCGGTGCCGAAAGGTATATGTAATCCATTGTGGGACAAAGGGCAAGCAAACAAGGAAATATATTTACTGGGTGCTTGCAACAAAAAAAGAAAAATGGCACAGCAGGCTTGCCCCAAACGTCCTCTTCAGCACCAATCTCGTGCTCTCTTTCTCAATGCTTTGTACAGCTTTGTAGCAATATTGCACAAACAGCAATGTACAATCGCTGAGTGGCCCAATATTGTAAACGCCGCTTCTCCCTTATATATAATATACTGGCATCTCTCCAGCGCCCACGATACACTAATTTTTTGCGGATTTTGCCTGACATCATTCTGTTCAATAACAGAACAAAGAAAACGCAATTCAAAAGAACGAGCGATCGCACAGTGTAATAATGTTATGTTAGATATTGTTCTCCGTACTGGTACCTTCATTTTGATTTCATTCTGTTTACAATTATTAGATTAGTAATGGGTTCGCTTCCACCACTTCATTTGGAGGGAATGTTGCCGAACACCAATAGCCATAAAGCTGAGTACAACCGGTCATGGTAAGTACAATGCACTCGTAAAAGGAGAGAAAAACAAGTATTTCAGGAATGAACAAATTTCTGTTTAGAAACGAAGGCATGTGCAACATTATTTACGATGAAAGGTCCACATCAGGCAGTTCCAGAAGCGTTTTTTTCCTATGAGGTCAATGTACACCTTATGCTTAGTTCTATACTAACTTGGGTGTTTCCTGTGGGAATGCACCGTACCGCACACATGAGACCGATATCTCGTCGGTCAAAGTAACGTGCCCCAGAAACAACGAAGGACGATATATAGCAGAGGTGCAGACAGCGCAATTTCAGTTTCTGGCCGTGCATGAAGCGATAAGCAGATCCGCCACCAATGAAGCAGTTCACAATTATGTCTACAGAATCCCAGCATACCTTGATCGGCAAGGACGTATATTTATTCTATTTATTTATTCAGCATTGATTTAGACACTGTGAAGGTCTTGGATGGCAAGGCTAAAGGCAGAACATTGTCTGCCTGACTAAGGCCCACTCACCCATACATTGCTCAACGCTAAGGTAGGACATAATCAAATATAGTATACACACACATCAATAGTGCGGATTACACATACATAGCATACATTACAAACATATGTGCATTAAATGCAAGAATCATTGTACAACTTTGTAAGTATGAAACAGTTTAGATCGAACAGAGTAATATGAATACGAAAAAATGTTTTATATATATACAAGCGCAATATGAAACCGACTTAAAATAATTATACATAAAACACATAAGAAACCAATTAGCACAATGTCAATCAGAAAGGAAACGCAAATATTTCTTCATAGCACTTTTAAAGCAATTCAATGATATGAAGTTTTGCGCAATAGTGATCGTGTTAGGATGTGTATTTACGGAGAATTGGACTAAGTATGCTAGTTGTTTTCTACCTTAGTTGGTCCTGCAAAATGGAACTCTAATATGGTCATGCCTGCAATTGTATTGGGTGTAACGTGAGAGGTAGTTTTTATAAAAAAATGAGCGAATTTTTCTCGAGTTCGCCTCGTCTATATGTTGTCACGTGGTGGTGACGTTGAATAACACAGTAGCAATACTGTGACCGAGAAAACTAACTTTTATTGGGCGAACCTTCTCGGTTCTCGAACCACGTCCTGGCCGCGTCTTCCAAAGCGAAGAACACATATCGCAGTTTGTCGTCGCTGTTCCAGTTGTTAAAGGTTGCGACTCTCTCGTACGTCTCAAGCCAGCTTTCAGGGTCCTCGAAAGTTGAACCGCGGAACGTCGGAGGCTCCCTGGGCTGCTGCAGCACGACGGGTGACGCTGGTGCTGCCATTGGGGTGGACTTGGTGGCCATCCTCCTAGTCGTCTCGGGCAAAAGTCCGTGCTCCGGGGGCAGTCCTTGCAGCCTGCGGCTACCTCGCTGGTTCTTGTCGACGTTGGTGTCTTCCGAGTGAGGGCTTGGGTGACGGCTTTGTGGGGGCGTCCGGTGCATGAACGCAAAGCACCTCCACCAGATGTCACGTGGTGGTGACGTTGAATAACACAGTAGCAATACTGTGAACGAGAAAACTAACTGTTATTGGGCGAACCTGTGCCCACAAAACAGGCTACACTTAAAGCACAACGATAGCGGCGAACACACTCGGCGATCGTCGAAAATCTGATCAGCGGGTCAAGCGCGTCGGCTTTTATACAGCAGTCATCGAATGTTCCAGATTAATCGTTGGGACCCCGCATGCCTTCTGCAAAGTTCTACACCATTCGTGTCACGCGATGAAATCGGATAACACAAGGTTCGGCGACAACAGACAGCTGATAGAAGCATCGATAACTTTCCAGAAACTTCGGATACATGCAGGCGCGTCCCGCGCTGTGCGATAACATTTCTTAGGCGGCAAAACTTGTCGCCCGATAAAGACAAGTACACGTGTCAATATAGCGAGCTTAAGTTCGTATAGTTGATTAATTTTTAAAAGTCCATGTTTCAAGAAAAAAGGTGCCATGTGATCTCGGGGTCCAAGGTGTTCAACGCAGCGAACTGCTTGTTTTTGGAGACATATCAGTTAATCCAAGTTTGATTAAGATGTACTTCCCCTTAGAAGAGTTAAACCACTCTATCAGTGTTCTCTGCAAAAAGCATTCTGCATTCATTTGAAATGAGTAGTCCTCCAACAACGTTGACGTGCGCTCACCTTTCCGGGTCAAATTTTTCAGGTTCTTTCCAGTACTGCGGGTCATGGTGCAGCTGGTACGTAGGCACCAGAACCGAGGTTCCTTTCCTAATGACGTACTTGCCGCAACGATAGTCTTCATCCGCACATCGTGTAGTAAATCTAGCGAAGAAGAATTGGAGATTCGTGAACGCGAATGTGTAGCCAATCCAAAGATGGCACGCATTTCAATCATATAGCAGGTGAGATTCCTTGCAACATTGCAACAGAGTCTTACCGTCTTTTCTGTGTTTTTTCCCTGAAAGACTGCTTGAGTACCTCATACCAAGTTGAATAAGCTTCGCAACATTATTGCGTGGAAGCTCCTCCCCCCCCCCAAAAAAAAAAATTAAAATCGGTGCTGTTACAGCAAGACGCGCCCATAAAGGGCCCCCTTAAGCTGGGGGTTTTAATCACGCGTCGAGAACACGTAGTAGTAATATTCATAAGCGAGGTAATGAAATGTGATTGAACGGGCACTTTACTTTCAAAATCGTAATACAAACTCCGAAGGAAGCCCTTCACATTTTAGCGCCAATATTATCTTTCCCATTCTTAATATAACAAGAGCCCACATACGAAGAGCGGGATGACGTTTGCCCGCTCAATTAGTAGATGTAGTTTTTCGGCGAAATTGTTAGCTGAGAGCCCATGCTTGTCAGGATTAGTCACCTATGTATGAAATTGTAATTAAGCATTGTACAGACATATTGCACTATGAATAATCTTAACGTTGCAGCCTTGTGTGTAGTATGCCTGATTTACCATAATTCTAAGTCGAACGATATGATTGTTCAATGTCCAGTCTTTATTGCCCTTTAAAGCCTGCTTTAGAATTTCGATCGAGTGGTTACTTGTGCTTAAAATAAGATAACGAAGAGTTATCACATTCGTCATGTTGGTTTGGAAGCACACTTGATTTTCAGATAAGACTTTTATCGAACACACTGCCAGCGCTTGACTACCAATTCATATCAGCTCCTGTTCAACAGTGGCTCCTAACGCAGTGCGAAGAGACTTCAGTAAATATTTGGCCTGATATCGAACAGCAAACCTTCAGTCATTCGCACCAACCACAATGAAATGCAGTGTAATGACAAGCACGTGATTTAACACAGCTTTTTTACCCATAAGATTCAATATTAGCATTCAAGAAGTAATAAAGCATGTGCGACACTGTTATGTCTTTTAAAGCTCCCGGAGTCGTATGGGTTTGGTCGCCCGCTAATGCGATCACCAAAATTGTTTCAAAGTCTTCTGCGAACCGGGATTTCTTAAAGGTATTTTGTTGGCGATTTCTTCGTTTAAAGCTGGTTACAAACGCAAACGTGGCGGTTTCATACGGCAAACATCATTTAAGGGCTCCACGTAACGAAAGAAACTTCGAAAGGGTACTGGCACGAAATTCCATATTTTTATATTTTGTTTCCCTAAAATGAAAGTTTGAACACTTCAGTGATTGAAATAAACCTGTAAAGCGTCAAATCAGCGCCCACGATCAGCTGTAATACTTACTTCCATGAATTGGCTTCTGTATTCACACCCAAAAACTGCCTGAATCACGGCGTCATGACAGCATGGCTTGCTGCTACGGCTGCTGCTGTTGCCATAAACAAACCCAACCAGAAGATACGTGAAAGGGAAAAAAAATTCAACTGACCAACCCCCAAATTTTGAGTTGGTCCTCCCCCCAAAATTTTATTTGACGCCCTACCGAATTTGAAGTTGGCCAACACCCAAATATGAGTTGGCTCACGCCCAAATTTGAAGTTCGTCAACCAAAAATTTCAGTTGGCCCATTCCCATATTTCAAGTTGGCCCACCCACAGTTTTCAGTTTGCTCGCCCTTGCAATACGTGCCATAGTGCATTTTCTGTAGAACCCTATGTATCCCTACGGGTACGCATAAATATAATCGTATGGCTAGTCTCTGTGATCAATTTTATTTTTTGGTGGTAAAATCGTTCCTTTTCACTTAAAAGCAAGCAATAAGCTACAGTTACACTATTAAAAGGACGAAATCTCTTAACTTAGAAAAATGCGTATTTTTGTGCAGATGCAAGCAATTGCGCTTTTCCCGTCACGGGCAGATTTTGAGGGGTACGCGCCAGAGAATACTTGCACATTAAAAGCGTCATCAGCTCGATTGTAGCCCGAACCACTAAACAAGAAACTAAGGCAAGTGTGCTTGAAAATTTGAATTGCGTTTTTTATGTAAGTATCAGCTACACTCTAGGCGATGACAGTTTTTCTCGTCTACCAATACTTCTCAGCTTTCGGTCTTCTTCCGATCAGGAATGATTGGTCACTTAAGAAACATGTGCAGCACTACTTTCTTGTTTTTTTTAGAGCAGCGTAATTATAAGTCACTTCATTGCTACACGAAACTTGCACTATTTGACGTCATGAAGTGACGATAATATCGGTTACGCCATGTTAAACGTTGCGAAAAATATTTTAACATCAAATCAAAATAAATGTGTTCCTACGGTCATTCTAGTAACAATTCCCTAATGCAGTTCAGTAGCATACAATTCAGTAATATACGATTCCATAATTACGTGTCAGTGCCGTTAAACGAGAACATAGCAAACCAGCGTAAAGCGAAAGATCATTTTCTTGAACATACTGAATGATGCTCACATAAAATAACTGCCTAATAACCATACTGTAGATTGAATATATCGTACTCGGAGAGTTCGGTGCCAGCGCCATTAAACTGCTTGCATGCCACCAGCCTACCGTCAAGAGGAAGTGTAAACAGCAGGTCTACGCAATTTCACCATTCCCAAACGACATCATTAGTGAAGCTTAGCAACAGTTTCAGGCACAGCAATATTGATTGCCAACTACGCACTCTTTGGTGCTTGATTGATTTGCGCTCTTTGGTGCTTGATTCCGTGCTTGATTATTTTCTTCATTGGAGATGAAAAGCTGGTACATAACGAGCGCGCCACAAACGTGTGTGTAAGTTTGTAGTAGCAAAGTGGAAGAAAGTTTATACCACAGTTGGTTTGAGTAAGGAAGAGTCGTAAGAGTGCGAAGAGATAGGTGGTCTCCCTGAAAAAGGCACAAGAAACACATGGGCAATTAGCACACCGGAGCTAAAATCAGAAGACGTACCGAACGACTTGCTGAACATCACTGCATCTTTTAAAAGATTTCTTTTCGTGAAGCGACATGGTAAGAACTATGAATATTATTCAGTGGTCGTAAAGTTATTAGTGACAATTGAATTCTTCAAGTAAGTGGCGACAGGCCACATTCAAATGATGGACACACAAATTCGTGCGGTTCATTGACATTAGCTACGAAGAAATCGCGTGCAATGTACACGTCAGCATGGTGCCAGTGGTTGAAGGGGCCTGAGGACTGCACTCCCGTGCCGAAAGAGGAAGAAACGGAGACACAACACCAGTACGCTTACTGGTATTGATTAAAACAATTTTTCGCATGTCGGCACCGCCGCGTAGTCTAGGGGCGCCTTCGATCTCGCCCACTGCGTTGAAATTTATATTGCATACGACTATACATGTTATAAAAGTATATTAATGGTTCGCGCCTTAGTCACTAGTATCATCAATAATGACGACGACTCCTCCCAGCAAAGAAATTTTTTTATGACTATTGTGTAAGATTGTGCTCATTTTTGAGTTTTAGTATTATTATTACAAAATTACCGTAGGATAGAAATTGAGCAACGATTCACGCGAAGGAGTTTGATTTATGGGGACTTGAATAAAAGGAATACATATGGGCACCTACATAGAAACTTGTTCTTTAGGCCTCGAGTCTCTAAACACTCGTTGTAGGTTGAGGAAAGAGCAACGCCACTTCTTATGCTTCGTATTTTACTGACAGGCTCACACATTCTTCTGTGCCGCTCATTGAGCTGACCACGTGTTGAAAATATTGTATTTGCGCTAAAGAAATGACCTTGCCTCGGTAAATACTTGACAAGATTTTATCGACAGCATGCCAGGCTTAACTACCAGCTGATTGGAGAGCCCATCACTGTAATGTAGAAATCACGTGAAGCTGACAAAAAAGTAGAAGTTTAAAAATTGACAAAGAAATGATGCAGGTCCCAAATACTGTGTGAACTCGTCTACGCGAAGCTTTTATAAACTATCGACTCGATATAGCGGAATAAGACAAGAGGCGCGCTGCATATTCCAGTGACTGCCCGTACCTTTGCCATTATGCTGGAACATGACGAGAAACTGCAACTATTACTTAACACTAAAACGTGTTGAAGAGTGAAAGAGTTCAGTATTGAACCAGCAACGGTCAGCTGTCAACGCGGCATTACTTCGATGCAGATGTCAGACATCAAGCACTGAGGCAGAACTGTCCTGATGTTTTTTTTTTTATCATGACCTTGAGACGGTTGTGCGGATATTTTTCAAATTTTGTCTTATACACGTATTGTATCCCGAATTCTGACATGGTCTTATTTGGTTTAGTAATGTGAGGCACAGTACAGTACTACTTGTTTTATATAATATGGTGTCTGTCGACTGACACGGAAACACCTTGTAGAATCACTGTTGCGCCGAGCATTGTGCCCTTGCAAAAAATTATTAAGAAAGCCTCCGTCGCGTCATCTCGCGGCACCCATTTGCTGCTTTCGGGATACAAACTGAAATGATCAACCGAGATCCGTGCTGTTTCTGAACGCTTCAGAGAAGTTTTGTCGACTCCTTAACTGAAGCAAGCGCATTTTTGTTCCTACATTGCACGGGCGAGTACATACCGCTACGACAAATTATAAACATCATAATTATCTAGCGAAGAAGTATTCAAGATAACAGCTAACCTCTGTATCGAAAGCGTCGAGGACCTCCTGACGCATTTTCTCCTGCACCTCCGGATACCTCCCCATCAGATAAAACCAGAAAGTCAAAGCCATCCTTGTGGTATCGTATCTGCAATTACAAAGAAACGCCGTTTTTGCCTAATATTTCAGCATTCACTCTAATGAGTGACAGCGATACTTACCCTGCAATAAAAATGGCCATGCAGTTGGAAGACAGCAGGTTTAGCGTCTCTTGAGGGAGGGGTGCTTTGCAGAAAGCATGACCGAGGTTAGAAAATGTAAAAAATATATTTATATATAATTTTAGCATTCGGAGCAGTTATAAAATGCGTTGTCAGCTTCAACATTGATAATCACACTATATTTGTTTTCCTGTAATGTAGCTAGCAGGTTGTGACCAAGTAAAGCACCAGGGTGGCCAATTCTGCTCTGGTGAGGGAGTGCGCGTTACCGGTCTGGTCACCGGGATCAGGCCACACTCCAGGCCTGTTCGCAATTTTATGAACACGCGGACTTTTTCTTTTTTTTAATCCGGTGGAAAATTGCGCGGCACCGGGATTCGAACCACGGACCTTTCGCACGTGAGGCGGGTGTTTACCTCTACGCCACCGCTAGCATTCTGAGATCATGAACAGGAGGCTGCTATTATCACTGCAGAGAAAGATTGTAACAGCTGTGTCTTACCAGCACCCACGTACGGGGCAGAAACCTGGAGGCTTACGAAAAGAGTTCTACTTAAATTGAGGACGACGCAACGAGCTATGGAAAGAAGAATGATAGGTATAACTTTGAGGGATCAGAAAAGAGCAGTTTGGGTGAGGGAACAAACGCGATTTAATGATGTCTTAGTTGAAATCAAGAAAACGAAATGGGCATGGGCAGGACACGTAATGAGGAGGGAAGATAAATGATGGTCATTAAGAGTTAAGGAATGGATTCCAAGGGAAGGGAAGCGTAGTAGAGGGAGGCAGAAAGTTAGGTGGGCGCATGAGATTAAGAAGTTTGCAAGGACAACATGGCCACAATTAGTACATGACCGGGGTAGTTGTAGAATTATGGGAGAGGCCTTTTGCCCTGCAGTGGGCGTAATCAGGCTGATGATGATGATGATGATGATGATAATGATGAATTTAGCTAGAAAGATACATTAAACAAACACAATAACAAATAACTTCATTTGAGAAAAAACTGGGTGCTACATCTGTGTGAATATAAAGCAGCTTACGAGGAAATTTAAGCACACGCATAAATTTCTCAGTGTATTGTTTTGCCCGATAAACTTTGCGTAAAACCATAACCTAGTGAGCTGCGCGAGAGATAATTTCCCCAAAAGCGATTGCCATGCACATCTTCGGACGTTTTGGGTTTTTCTGCCAGGAATGACAAAAGGCGAAATAATTGTTTTTCAGTAATAAATGTTCACAATCAAAACTTCAACTGGCATGGAAAAGCGTAATGCTTGCTAGCGTCATCGTGCAGTTAATAAAATCGTCCTCCACATGATTTGAATGATACTGGTTGTTAAGAAAGGGCCGGTAAATAAAAATATTGTATAGCACGTGCTGTATTGTGCAGTTAAGAGCAAAATCTGATTATCTATATGCCCACAATGCAGGCTAAAAAATCTGCATCGTTTCTGTGCTTGGTTCAATCGATCTGTTACTGATGTCATGTCGGCGCGAGCGCACTTTAGGTGTAGCGATCCAGTCAACCACGTCCATTCAATGTTCAGAAAAATAAAACATGCAACGGAACACAATTACGGGTGATTACAAACGAGTAAGGCTTATCAGCTAGCGTTAAACGGGCTCTGAGGTGCCCCTCAGGTATGGTGAAAATACGCATTCTGCGCATAGCATATGCTGCTGTGAACGTCTCAGCTAAATTTTTGGCGTCGCGTGCGTCGCATGAAGCTCGCAAGCGTATCGCGAGCTCACCTTGTTTCCAAAACGATCCCTTTTCAACATCAGCCTTCTCCTTTCTCTTTTCGGGCTGCTTTGTTTCGTAATAAAGCAGCTTCCCATACGCGGTTGCTATTCCAAGCATGGGAGAAGTCCACGAATACGTGCAAAATTGCCTGGCGACTGGACGATCGATGCACTTCTCGTGTATTCGCGGGCTTCGTCCATGCTTGGAAAACAGGTTTACGTAGCACGTAATGAGCAACAAGAAGCTGTATCGGGAGTTTTTAATGTTGCCCAACAATTATTTCTTTGACATTTTTGAGCTATTTATAACCTTCGATAAGCTTACGAATGTAGGAATTACGTGGTTAAGTGGGATTAAAAATTAATCGGACTGCCTGCAAGAGAGAGAAACAACATTACCCTAATTCTGTCCAGCTACTTGGTATTTGCATATCTTTAGGGATTGCGTCAAGTTACGCGGGACACTTCATACAGGAGTCAATACCACAACCCGTCAAAATTGCTATCGTTAAGGTTGCCAGAATAGAAACAAGTCAAGCATGCCGGATTCGACGAATGGCTCCTCTATGTCAATGTGGCTTTCACAAACCTTACCTTTTGCGAACGGTCGGCTACACTGAATTTGAACAATGCCGTTGAGGTGCAGCATTCGTTTTCGTGTTGTCACGTAGTTTTACAGTTTACGGCGCTGTGTTCATACACCGCTAAGAAGATCCCAAGCTTCCAGAACGAGCTGGAAACATTGCTTGTTCGCAGCGATAGTCATGGCGCAGCTTATTTTGTTCAGGCGCAGTGACATTTGGCAGGTGAAGTTAACTTTGTCAAGCGCGCGTGAAACCTTAGGAAACTAAACCACGCATAGTCCGCACCCAGCGAAATTTTAACCTTTAAACTTTTATAATCGGGAAAATACGGTAATTATTTTTCTTAAGAATGTTATAATAATAATATATCGGGTTTTACGTGCCAAAACCACTTTCTGATTATGAGGCACGCCGTAGTGGGGGACTCCGGAAATTTTGACCACCTGGGGTTCTTTAACGTGCACCTAAATCTAAGTACACGGGTGTTTTCGCATTTCGCCCCCATCGAAATGCGGCCGCCGTGGCCGGGATTCGATCCCGCGACCTCGTGCTCAGCAGCCTAACACCATAGCCACTGAGCAACCGCGGCGGGTGAAGAATGTTATGTTGCCATGTTCGGCCAACCGCTTGCGTGAATTGGCGTGTGCTGTGGAACTATCGGGAAAAACGTCTGAGACATAAATAAAATACTTTCAAAATGATGTCGGTAGTGAGGTGCGAAGAAGCTGCCATACGCGCATCTTGCCCTCTTGTTTTGAACGAGATATATGATCCCCTAGCATTGAAAAATGAAAAATGAAAAAAAAGTTCGCTTGAACTGTAATTTTAGGGTCTTGAACTATACTACGCTTGGAGTAGATTCATAGTGTTTTGACTAAATCGGCTATTGCTTAAAATGAATTAGCTGGTTCTTGGCTTATGTTGAGTGGGGCTTGGTATACAATGAGTGCCAACTAGACTAATTTGTATGATTCCCACAATAAATTGACTGGTATTCTTGAGTAAATCGAGCAGAAAAATCTGTACACGTCATACTCCTTTTTAAAAGTTGACTACAGTAATGAGGACGGGCTCCGACAATTTATGTATTTGCCGTCTTGCATAGCGAATGGCCCCTTAGAGCACAAAAGTTTGTTTGCCACTTAAGAACTGTCGTTGCAAACGCAGTAGTCGAAATAGCTCTATGAAACATTCTGCCTGTACAAGCTGTGTGGGTTTGTCTGAAGGCCCATATATATTGTGGTGCTTGCCTTGAATATGCCTGGTGTAATGAAGAGTCATTAATTAGCAACAAATAACTTTAAATTTGTACGCCCGCGCAGGTGTTGGTGCGGGCGCAGCACGAATGCAGAGGCCGACGTCAGTGCATAATATCATATAACTGCGATCAGGCCTTTGAACGGTTTCTTGCCGCGTAGTTTGACACGTGCTGTAGCTATACAGTAAAAGCTCGTTAATTCGAACCGCAAGGGGAAGCCTCTTCAGTTCGAATTAACGAAAGTTCGAACTAACGAAAGTGAAGGAGGGCAACAGTATACACTGCGATTTGGAAGCAGTAGGGCATGTCAGAAATTTGGCGTGTCAGAAAGTGATGGCGTGTGCCGCGGGCACACGCCATCTTCAAGTCGAAGCTCTGGGTCCGACTGTGCCACACCACCGATGTCCATCGAAACGAACGTGAGCCGAGGCTTAACACCATCACAATGAATCGCGACGGCCGATACCTCCTAAGCTGAAAACAGAGGTACACAACCGATGAAGACTGCCTAGACAAAGACGCTGAACATGTGAAGGTGGCGTAGGCCCTGATTCGTTGGTTCTTGATTGCAAGCGCAGCTGCGACGTACTTGATTCGCTGTGTTTCGGAGCTTGCCGTGCCATCTCCGCACAAAATTAGTAGCTGTACAAGATTTGCAAAGCCTCCGAGATTCGCAACAGGCAAGAAGTCTCGGAGGTTACGCAGAACGGAGAGGCGGCAGCCGCCGCTGCCTTCCGGCTGACCCCGCGTCGGTTAGATTTTTTTCCGATTTTGCCTTCTCTCGCCGTTCTCTCCGTTTCGGAGGCAATACAGCCTTCTGTGTAGGCAGTAGGCGCGTTTCTCTGGTCTTGTGCCAGGCGAGCGTAGTTTGAATTATCCGTGAGGTCACCTTCTCGAGTTCGAATTAACGGACTTTCTTATACATAGACTTCTGTGGAGCTTGGCCGGACCAAATCGTACAGTTCGAATTATCCATAAATTCGAATTATTGAAGTTCGAAATAACGAGCTTTCACTGTAGTCTGGTACCGTGATAAGATGGGCACATGATAAGAATACAGCTAGTTCTTATCACTACGCTGAGCCTGTTGTGAAAAAGTGAGCTTAATAAAGGTATAGAATATACAGAACATTTTGGACCGTCGAATGAGCCCAAACTAGGTGTTGCTAAAGCGAACATAAAGTACTGTCAAATAGGCATTTTCGAAGTGCTATACACACTCGTATGGAGTTCTTATTGTAGCTTTATAAAAGATGCTTCAACCTTGTAAAACCTGCTGCTAGAGACCTCCTTCAAAGAGTGGGCTGGGCATCCAAAACGTATCAGGGTTAGGAATGAGTTTTCAGCAATCTCAATATCTTCTTTCCGAGGACATGGGACGTCATGTTACCTTTCTCGCACATTTCTATGTTATTTGCCTCATTTCTAATAACAAATTTCGTCCAGTAGGTTAGGTCAACAGTTGACGTGATACCTGTGTTGTCTACACTGACGTCATACTTTCCGGCTTCGGAAACTTCTTCCTCTACAAGACCATCCAGAAGAATTTGCGCCATGTCCGGTACTCTCACCTGAAGAAAAGAATACAGTAGGAGGCACATTTCGACAGAGTCTTCCGGGAATAATCGTTATCACTGAATATCTACATCTACCGACGCACAAGCTCTTTAATCTCTCCATGTCACCGAGGCGAGAACGCTAAGGCAATTCCTTACCACCGCAGCACTCATGGGCAAACAATTCCTCGATATCGTTTCATTTTACCCACTTTTGATTTCTTACATACGCATCTTCATTTATTGTTTCAGCGATGCGCTATGTGAGTTCTCGATATTCCAGATTCGCGTCGTTTGACTTAAGGTGTCTAAATAAGACACGTAGACGTGGATTTTTACGCTTAAACGTAAAATCAGTGTCGCACCCATCTGAACCCCACCTATAAATACTGTGGCGAGGAAAGCATTTGTCGCCTTGAAGAAGACAAATCCACTTGCCGAAACGTTGGCTCCTGCATTCACCTTGTTCACGTTTTGCTCATCGTCTTGAATTGCCATCTCCCGCATTCCTCGTCTTTTCTCTGGACACCGCCCTTATGTAACGCGAAGGCAGGCGGTCGTCCCTTGTTAACAAGTCTGTTAGATGAGCTAGATTACAGTATTGTTAAAGTAGTTCCCTAAATTACCTTTTATATTCGAAATAGTGGGCCTACCTAGCCAAACATTAAATTTCGTAATTGCAGTATTTGTGCTCGCCCGGTCAATATACAGCTCTCTCTACACCGACGCGTTGGTGGTAGGAGACAAAGTAAGGGAGCATTTATAAAGCTGACCATTCGTCTCATGCATTTACGACTACTGACCGCAGGTGCAAGAGTATTTGCGTAGACTTGCCAACACAATGCAGCAAGGGATTAGTACATTCCGGTAGAAAGCGTTTTACAAAGAACAGAGTGTTACGGCTGCCACCAGTGGTTACGGCTGGCATCGCCAGTTGTTACGGGGCAGCTGTTTCGGCAATCTTTAACAGCATTTGCTTGGAAATAGAATCAGATTGACCATAGGAAAGGGTTGGTCAGGGAAGACAAGACTTAATGAGAGCAGCATTCCGGGCAAGTTGGTAATCCATTGCTTAAATGATATTGCGCGACATAAAAAACGACACGGACGTGAAAGAAGACGACACACCAAGCGCAAAGCGCAGTGTGTCGTCTTCTTTCACGTCCGTGTCGTTTTTTATGTCGCGCAATATCATTTAAGCAGAAGACAAGACGACGTGAATACAATACCAGACGTTAAATTCACCGTTGCGGGTGAGTGGTGTCGTCCAAGCCAAAGAGTAAAAAGAAAAACGTTCAGCGTGCGTGCTCCTGCAGGCATAGGCAGAGAAGATGTGTCCGTGGCTCTCGCTGGCCATCTGCCCTACAACATCAGGGCAACCGTTCTTTCTATTGCTTCTTGGGTGAAGGCTTTGTGAGCACACTGGTCAGTTCACACAAAGGAATACCGAGAAAAGCTACTCACTTGCGTAAAGGTAAAGAGCGTAGGTAACGCTGGGTCGACACACAGGCCAGCCCGCACGCAGGAATTCGGAGAGAAACCACTCCGTGGCGTAGAGGGGGTGAACGTAGATTAAAGGAGAGTAGCATTTGCAATGGTGCGTAATCCCGCCGCTCACACCCGGCAGACAGGTTTTTCATGTTGACAAGGGAGACGATTAGGCACGTCGTGTCTTAAGTGCTTGGCATCCATTTCCTTCATCACCACACGCAGTGAACCGTAACAAGAGCCAAAAGACACGAACAAAATCGAAGTGATGAACAATGCTCAAACAATGAATTTCATTGGAGCCAACGTATCGACAAAGGGACTTCCCTTCGTCAATAGCCCTGACAATGACAAGTCACTTCCAAGACTCTCACACAACCCTCCTTGTCCTAAAGTTAGGCCCAGAGCGACCGTTGCAGTGGCGGGCTCGGGTGTAGGCGCCACGTCTTCCGCGCTTGCAGACAGATATCCAACACCATGGCCGCTGCGGAGTTCTATTGTGAGGCGCGACGTAGCCAGCACTTCCACCAATGTGTGACGGAGGCAAGGTGTAGGAGAAACATATATTTACAAAATATTTACAAAGAAAGCTAGGGCAACATGGAATGTCTGATCCGGCCCACGTGCAATCGTCCTCATCGTCGTTTTCATCGCTCAGCCTAGCTATGTATTCATCCAACTATCGATTGCTCCGTAACAATATAATGGCGCATATTGTACCGCCCTAAAAGTATATCTGTGTCATAAAATGTAAAAAAAAATATATATGTATATGGGTCATGTATTATTACACAGGTAAAAAAAATATGGATTTAACGGTAAAAAAACTTTTACCTATGTCAGAGATCTCATAGACTGCATAAAGCGAAGAGCCATGAAGACGCAGCTCTTACCGCCTATGAGAGCCGTCTGTTAGCAATTTCGGGAGAGAGGGAGAGAACGGTATTATAAGAGAAATGCTCACACGCTTGGCTACCTAGAGAATAGTCCTAATCTGCAGACTGAAAGCATTCCATGTTCAGGTGACTGAGGTGGAGCTGCAGAACGTTAGTTGTGCGTAGGTGGTAATTAAGCAATTTACATTACTTCATCCCTTCCCACTCTACAGACAATTTACCTGTTCCCTGATGCGCTACGTGGCAGAAATTGTTTTATCAGAAATATACCTCGTTACATGCAGTTGGTTACTAAAAATGTCATTGAAATACAGCTAGCGTCAATGAGTACACCAGTTTATTAATAAATTACAAAGGTATTGCATAACGTAATTGAGTACAAGTAAATAATTACATCTGATTCGTTCCGTACAAGCCTGCTTGGTAAGCATTAGGCTCTGTATATCAGAATAATGACAGGAATATAAATAAATATAAATTGAGCCTAATTAGATTTTACCTGGTGAATGTCACTGGCTCTAAACCGACGAAATCTCTGTGCAGAAATTTAGCCTTCCGAGAGACGTCACATCAAGGAGTGATTTAGAATTGCTATCTACTTGTAGAACTGATACACACTAGCATATTGCATGTTAGGTTAGATTACGCACCTGCGGATTTTTTCGTCGGTATCGAATGACTTCTGTGGCTTTTTTGGTCATTTCTGCAAGGGGATTGCTGCTAATAGCGCCGATGACCTTGAAAGCCAATTTCAGGAGCCATTCCCAGTGGTACAGGTTCTCTGAAAAAGGTCATATGCCAGTTCCTATAGATTTTTATTTTCAGCAAGATGTTTCTGTCGATGATCAGCGAACCATGCAAATTCTACGTCAAATATTTGGTTCTCTAAGCGCCGCTGGAAACACATATGAGGCAGCATAGCTAAGAAGTGCCTCAAGCAAATAGGTTGAATGGTTGGAGTCGCATATTATTTCGTTTTCGTTAGAATGTATGTGCTGAAACTTAGGAACAAAGTACATGGTTGCAGAAAATGTAAAAAAAACACGAATGTTTAGATAAAACTGCGACTGCGAGTCTCCGATTTGTGTAGGAGTAACTTCGGCTGAACGTTGCCGCAGGAACTTGAAAACGACAGATTTTTACCAAAAGATTTCTCTTTTTGCAACATAAATAAGTATTAGTGTGCGCTCAGAAACATTGCCTTAGGCTATGTGCATTCTATTTAAGCTAAGCTCAACTAGACAAATTATAGGAAAGACCCAGGTAATCTCTGCCTTATCGAGGCAGGAAGTACATCCCAACCTTTCGTGTGGTATGTTTAGAAAAAATTAATGTAACGAACATTCAGTTAAAACGGTTGCACCTTTTATTTCTTTGACTGCTGGAAGCACCCTTGCGAGTCCTCCTTAGTTAAACTCTTCAGAAGCGATGCCGTTACCTTTTCACAGTTGCGATAGCCGCCATCTCTGGAGCACGTGCTTCCATTGGGGGAACGAGAAGTAGCAGTCAAGCGCTAACTCCAGCGAGTTGGAATGGTGTTCAAGCACAGTGATGGGGAACTGCGAGCAAGAACTCGCGCACTATCAAAACAGACTACGCATGAGCGTTATCGCGGTGCATTATCTAGCGTAACTCTTTAGACAAATTTGGTCGGGCACCTTGCACGATATCCTTTAGATGCTTGAGCACGTCGTCGTAAAAAGCTGTATTTACAATTTCATATTGCGATAGAAATTCTTTGATCTTGATTACGTGACAGTCGTAGAACACTATGAAATTGTGTTTTACTTTTGCTTTGTTCATCGCTCCGTTTTTTTTTTTACTTAGGCTCTCTTTTTTCGATGTCGACGCCACATTCGTAAATAAAAGTCTCGTTACCGATGACGACCCTCTTTATTGCTGCCGTATTATTCTTTCCAATCAATGCAACATTCCATTTTTCCGTTGTTTTGCTCGCAAGTCACGATTGCAGCATAATCGTGGCGCAAATCTTTGTAATATTCGAAATAATATTGAAAATGTGCTGAAAGTCAACTTTCGCAAAGTAAGTGCTTCTGCTTTTACACTAACAGCCATTCAGCCGTCGTTGAGCCTAAAGGAACACACACGATGGTTTTTTTAATTCTCTGTCACTTTTGGCGTCTTCATGGATTTCACGAAAAAGTTCACTCAGTTAAACACAGTTCGTCATTTTATGGCATTATTTTCATAGGCCTGTTGCAAGTTTTGTAGAATTTCGGCTCCTTCTTTCGCTGTTTCATTAGAAATAATTTACTGATCCTATGTTCCGTGTATTTGCAAATATACAATTCGAGAGAAAGCTAGAAATGTCTTGTACAAAAATTACACCTTAAAATTTTCTCGTTTTAGATAGAGGAGTACTGCTCGCAGTAAATGTCAGACAGGTTCTTCTGAGTGGAGAAAGCGAGACTGATGAGCCGTTTTTTTGCTGGCTCACAGCATGAACTCTTGACAGAGAATTCGCATGATATACTGTCCGTAATCAACTCATAAGCGCGTAAACAACAGAACCCGTGCCGTGCAAAAGTTCCGGCGCAGCTGCTACTAGGGTCAATACAGGCCGTGAACCCGCATTCACACACAAAAAAATATTTTCCGTAAGTACTCTGAACCATTAGATCATCACATACCCAATGTTTAAATCAGTTCGTAAGCGGACAACGGCTGGCTCATACCTGCAGTGGTCCCCATGCCGAGGGGCTCTACATGCTGAAGTGAACCAGTGCCTTCTACTTTCGGCGCTTTCTGTGGGCATTTTTTATAATTAAGTGCCGCATTACTTTGCTGAGGACCACAGTACGAATGCACAAATGGAGGTATAGAAAAAAAGTATTCCTTAACAGTTACTTACCTCCAAGAATAAACAAAGCGGGGCAGTAAATTTGTCAATATAAATTTATTTCCCTTGTACATATTTATATAACCTATAGCAGCGAGTTGCCAGTTTAGGTGACAATGCCATCGCTTTTGATTTTGGCCACTGCAGTATCTGGTCTTCCATAAGGTTGTATCTCTGATAAAAGACACACGAGACAATTACGTGACATGACCTAAGGCATGCGTAGAGGCGACCACGGTCCAGTTCAATATCATTGACCGACAAGAGACATAGCCACCACCTTAACACTATCTCCTCCTCATAGTTTCTGCTTCCCTCTCCACTATTTACTCTCATGCTCCTCAGTCTTGTTGCCCACGGCTTATAAATTGCCGATTAATTTTAAAGCGAAGCTTTCTGTGCCCCTTCCTTAGGAGGAGGAGGAGCAAGTAAGCTTTATTACTCTAGAAAGAGTAATTCAGCGGTCGGTCCGGATGTCTTGATCTTCTATTGGTTGATGAAGATCTCCGGCCTGCATGGTTGCCGCCCCTATTCCAGGGCACCACTGAGCGTGGCTGCTCGTCGGGCGTAATCCACCAGCTTCCGTTGGAGGCTAGGGTTGGAGAGCACGCTCTCCCACTGCTCCGCACTCGGATTTTCTATTTTGTGAAATTCCTTATTCACATTGCACTGCCATGTGACGTGATAAAGGGTGGGTATCGCACCACACCACGGGCATTTGTCCCTGTATTGATTTCGGAACATTTTGCACAGTATATGTAAATTTGGGAAAGTTCCTGCCTGCAGCTTTCGCCAGTAAACTGCCTGTTCTTGAGTGAGTGTATTGTGGGACGGGGGATATCTGATCCTCGTCCCTGTATGGTAATTTAGTATGTCAGAGTACGTTGGTATCACTGTCATGAAATCTTCAGGATCTCTGTTTAGGCCCGCTCGGTTTGTATGCTCGCGAGCGATCCTGTCAACCCTGTAGTTGCCCTCTATCTCAGTGTGCCCAGGTATCTAAAAGATGGTGTGTCTAACGTGTTTATTCTGTTGGCCAGCGCGGAGGAAGATTTGGAGCGCTTTTTGACCGATTCTGCCGTTAATGTAGTTTCGGCATGCTTCCTTGGAGTCTGTTAGAATTATAAGGGATCTATTTGTGCGGTTGCCCTCCACATCTGCTAGAGCAAGAGCCATTTCCTCTCCTTCGGTTACCGTATAATCCCATGCCGACGCGCAAGCGATTTTCCTATAGTCCGAGTCTATTACTGCCGCGACAACTCTTTGTTCTGTTTCCCATTGTTCTCGAGGATATACCGCGGCGTCTGTGTATACCGTGTTCGCTTTTGTTGCTGGGCATTTTTCTACATATTTTGACCTAGCGTTCCGCCTGGCTGTGTGTAAATTCGGGTCCATGTCTCTTGGTAGGGACCCTATCTTGATGGTGCTGCGATACTCATCGGGTAGGTTTGCCATTCTTTGTTCTTGCCTTTCAATTTATTTGTGCCCCAGTTTTTTTCGGAGCTTTCTGCCCGTGGTAGTCTGCTGGAGTCTCAGTATCTGCGACCCTAATTGTGCTTCTTTGAGCTCCTCGAACGTGTTGTGGAGTCCGAGGGCCAGAAGCTTCTCTGTCGAGGTGTTGGCCGGCAGTTGAAGCGCTGTTTTGAATGCTTTCCTTATGATGGCGTCGGCCTGATCCCGTTCGCCTTTGTTTGTGTTGTAATATGGGAGGCCATACGTAATCTGGCTGATTATGAGGCTCTTAATCAACTTGACTGTATCTTCCTCCTTCATGCCGCTTCTTTTTTGCGAGATGCGGGTGATCATACGTGCCACCTCTGCCGTCGCTTGCTTCAGTAGGTTTATGGTGTGTGTGCAGTGTTCATTGCTCTGCACCAACATTCACAAAATCCTGCCGGCTTCTTTTTCTGGTACCTTTTGTCCTTGTAGGGTGACGCTAATTTGTTCTTGCGAGCGTTTTCCTCTTCTGACTCTCAGGAGCTCTGATTTCTCCGTCGAGCAGGCGAGGCCTCTTTCCATAACATATTCTTCCACACATGTTGCTCCGGCTTGTAGTCGTTCTTCTTTTTGGCTGAGCGAGCCTTGGTTAGTCCAGACGGTGATATCGTCGATATAAATGGCGTGATTTATACCGTCGATCACTTCCAGTTTCCGGGCTATCCCAATCATTGCAATGTTGAAAAGGATCGGTGTGATCACGGATCTCTGCGGGGTTCCTTTGTTAGGCGTGTGGAACTTGTCTGTCCGCAAGTCTCCTAACCCCACCGTGGCTGTTCTGTTTGATAGGAACGCTGTCACGTAGCCGTGGATTCTACTTCCGCTGCTGAGATCATCCAGTCCCTTGAGGATGGCCGCGTGGCTGGTGTTGTCGATCGCCCCTTTGACATCGAGTGCCACTATTATGTTTTCTCCGTTGTAGGGGATGTTGCTTAGAACCCCCTCTTTAATTTGTAGTAGGACGTCTTGGGTTGATAATTTGTTGTGAAAGCCGTGCATACTGTGGGGATAAACACCTTCGTCTTCCATTTATTGTTGTAGCCGCCTTGTCACGATTCGCTCGTACAACTTGCCAAGGCACGAAGTGAGTGATATCGGCCGTAGGTTTTCTACTAGTACCTTTTTGCCTGGCTTGGGGATCATGACGACTTCTGCATGTTTCCATTCCTCTGACAGTGTCCCCGCTTCCCAACGTGTATTGAGGAAGTTCGTCAGCTGTGTGACCGCCTCATCACTTAGGTTGCGGATTAGTGCGCTCCTAATTTTGCCCGCGCCTGCTGCTGTGTTCCGGGTCGATGCCTTCACTGCTGCGAAAACTTCCTTCTCGGTGATGGGTCTGTCTAGGTCGGGGTTTTCTTCGCCTCGGTATCTCTCCGTGTACGCTTCGGGTTTATCTTGCCCGTAGCACTTTACACGGACTTTTTCCAGTAGCTCTTCTTCTGTCCCTTCAAATAGGTGTACTAGTCTTTGGATGGCCTTGTTACTTTCTGACTTGGTCTTGGTTGGGTCTATTAGAGCCTTGAGGATACGCCAGGTCTTTGCGGTGCTGAGGGTTCTATTCAGCGAGTCGCTAAATTTTTGCCAACTTTGTCGTGTGAGTTGGGCTGCGTATTCCTCTGCCTCCTTGGTAACCTCTGCTATCTTCTTCTTTAGCTTCTTATTCAGTCGTTGTTTTTTCCACCTTTTGGTTTATCCACACCTTGCCTCCCATAACCTGAGGAGTCGCAAGTCCACCTCCGGCGTTTGCTCTTGCCTTTCCACCTCCTGGGTATATTGTTGTATTTCCTTAAGTTGTTTGCACCATTCCTCTATGGAGGTTATCCCACCCTCCGTTGCTTGCATTCTTTGCGAAAAGCGTTCCAGTCCGTTATTTCCCGTCCGTCCGTTATTTTGCCTGTTCCTATCTTGCGCTTGATGTTCTCTGTTGACACTTGCGTTCTAATAATGAAATGGTCGACACCCAGCTTCTCCAGCAGGTTCTCCCACGTGGCTTGCCTAGTTCCCCTGACGCATGTCAGGTCTGGGCATGTTTCGGGACTAACGCTGTTGCCTAGGCACGTTGGTTGGTTTGCGTTCGTTAACAGGGTGCAGCTTGTGATTTCTGCTGCGTCGCTAACTTGCGTTCCCTTATTAGTATCTTTTTGATATTCCCAGCTCTGCCCCATGGCATTAAAGTCGCCCATTATGAGCAGGGTGTTGGATTTCGTTAGCTTGCTGGCTCCTATAAAAATTTTCTGAAAATCCCCGTCATTTTGTTGTGGTGGACTGTATAAGTTTATGATAAAAGTGCTTTTTTGTTGTCCCTTTTTCTTTGGAATTATCTCTGTCACGATGTGTCCTATCCGCGTGTCCGGAATTTCATCGTGTGCTATGGCGACTAGTTTTTTACTAATTAAGGTGGCCGTGTGATCTTTTTCTTGGCACGTGTATCCCTTGAGTGTCGGCACTGTGTTTGCGTCCTGCAGCGCGATTATGTCAGGAGGATTTAACTGTGAATTTATGAATTGCTGCCGCGGGCCTTGCTTTTTTCGGTAGCCTCTGCAGTTCCACTGCCATATATCTCATGTGTTGTGTCTAGCCATTTCAGTTTATCGTTGGTTGTTGTTATACTTTAGTTTTCGGTGCCGAATTTTTTATCGTGATGGAGTCTATCTCTAGCCTCATTTGTTATCTTTTGCGTATTTTGTTTTATGTAGTTGCGAAAACTTTATCTCGCATTGGGATTTTTTGTTGTACCAAATTCATTTGCTCCTGCATTTTTTCCATAAAGGATTGCATTTGCATTTCTACGATTCCCTTTTCCGGCTGCTGTGGCTGTTACTTCACACCTGGAGATGGAGTCTGCTGTCGCGGCAGGCTACCCACCCTTTGCTGTCGCAGTTCCCTGATTAGTTCTTTGATTCTCTCCTCTAGTTGTTCTGTTTTCTTCCTACTCTGCTCTAGTTCTCGCCTTAGAGCCTTATTTTCTTTCCTTAGTTATTTAAGTTCGTTGTCGTTATTTTTATTATCCGAGTGCGGAAACAGTGATTTGGGAGGGCCTGCCCCCCAGCTTACCTTAACTCCGCCCTTATTTAGTTGTTGTTGTTGTGGTTTCGGCTGCTGTTTCCTCTGCCCTTGGGCTGCAGGTGGTGGCCTCAGCGGCGGGAAGGAGCTGTCCCTGGACTGGCTCCGGTCCCGGATCCGCGTTTGGCTGCGGCCCCGGCTCCGCGAGTGGCTCTGCTTTCCTTCCGAGCTCAGCCACCTGTGATGGCGCCTACGGCTCCGGCTCCGCCTTCGGCTTTTCGTCCTCGCAGCTCGTCCATGTTCTTTAGGCGCATCCGGCAGTCCCTAGTACCGGAGGCGTGTTCGCCTCCACACACCAGGCACTTTGGTTGGCACTGGCGTCCTTGAATTGGGTTGTTTGCTCCGCACGGCCTGCAGGTTCTCGCTCCCGGTCCTGGGCAGACGTCTGAGCGGTGTCCTTGCGTGTCGCATACGTAGCAAAACTGTCTGGTTGGTCTATAGGGGTATGTCTTGTATTCTACTGCGCTGAAGATGACCCATTTGGGAATGATGGGGCCGTCGATGGTGATTAGCGCCGTCTCCGACTTGCCCAGCATTCTTGCCGCTAGGATCTCCACCCCTTGATTGCGTAGTCGCAGCTTTGATTCCAGTATTTCAGATGGTAGTCCTATCGGTAGCCCCGTGGATTACCGCCCGCCTTACGTCCCCAGGCGTGGCCACGTAAGCGTTTACTTCGTAATTGATGCCGCTGTATGTGAGGTACTTGACCTTCCTGATTACGTCCGCAACTTCTTCCTTAGAAGCGCTGGCGATGACGATGTTGGACACTGGTCGGAACCTGACCAGAAAGTCTTCTTCCTTGAATTTCATCCCGCAGGCCTCTATGATGGCTTGAGTTGCTTGATATGGTTTCATGTCCTTCATTTCTTCTTCTTCTTCCTTAGACTTTCCCACTGATGCTGCTGCTGATGCTCGTGTATGGCACACCGCGTACAACACATTAGCAATTTGACTCGATAAACTCGTTTGGACCCACCGCATCGAATCGGCACAATGCCCTCTTGAGCTTCCTGGGCGTCGGAACTTTCACCTCTTGACAGCTGTAACTACACGTCACATACGCCAATGTCATTGAAGAAACTGCAGCGCTTACCATTCTACTAACTTGCGAGTACAGAGGGGACGTAGATATAATTGTAGAGAGCAGGAGGGGAGGGGGGGAAGGGGCACTTTCCATACAAGGGGGGAGGGTGGGAGGCAAATGTGACGTGAGTAAAACTTTGGCTGGGGGTGTTTGTACGTATTATTTTGAGGGTGAAAAACTCAGCGCGAACACCCAGCACAACACACAAAGGCAAGCACTGGCGTTGTTAGTCAGCGCCAATGCTTGTTTCATCTCTCCTTTGTGGGTTGTCCTTGGTGTTTGTGCCGAGGTTTCTCACCTTCAGGTGACTTGAGAAGGCAAGGATACACTACACGAGAGCGGTTGCGAAAAACGGTATAAATTGAAGTTCAAGGTGCAGAACACTACGTTGCTGCAGTATCTGAAAAATAAACACCATGCAACTACGTCAA
The DNA here is from genome assembly GCF_038994185.2 of Dermacentor albipictus. Lineage (NCBI taxonomy): Eukaryota > Metazoa > Arthropoda > Arachnida > Ixodida > Ixodidae > Dermacentor > Dermacentor albipictus. Next base: position 45,416,957 of record NC_091828.1, on the reverse strand, counting down.
GTGGACAACTTACGCACGGCGTGCCAAAGCCGATCCGCATGAATTAAAGCGCACCGCAGGGCCCAGGCGACACTACGGAAGTGGTCGCACGTCAAATCAACACGTCTGTGCCCGCCGTGGTAGCTTTGCGCTTATGGCATTGCTCCAAGTCGCGGATTTGATCCCGACCATGGCAGCGGCATTTCGACAGGTGCGAAATGAAAAACGCACGTGCACTTAGACTTTCGGACACCTTAAAGAACACCACGGTGTCAAAATCATTCAGGAGTCCGCCACTACGGCGTGCCTCATAATCTGATTGCCGTTTTGGCACATACAACCCCATAAATCCATTCAAGTTTAATACTTCTGCCACGGTGGGGTGTGCCATGTGAGGCAATGACAATGCTCAACCCTATCAGAGGTTATGAAATATGGCGCACAGCAATGCCTCAAGGAAACACCTTTGTGTTTTGTGTACTACGCAGACTGCAGTGGTGCACACACGGCAACATTGAGCATCAACTCACCACTCTCGTGTTACACTAAACATTGAAGAAATTAAACGTTCGCCGTCAACATCACCGATAGTTATCGTCAATTATAGCGACCAGCAGAGAAAGCTCGGCTTACATCCATTCCCCAGTGCGTGGGATCTGCATAAATTTTGTTCCCCTATTCTTATGTTTGAGAGGCGGAACCAAGCTTGAAACACAAATGTATAAATTTTTGCTAGCGTAAAATTTGCAACCTTTTATATGCTAAATATAGTTGGAACTAGTGGCTTTTGAAAAGATTAACAATATTTGTTATTATATAGCACGCATTGCAGTAACAAACAAGAGACATGACACTAGTGTTGCCCTATGCCGTACAGTTAAACGGGAAATAAGAAATATGGCATAAGTGAAAGGTGAAGTCCAGCTTAAATATGGATTGCAATATGCACAGAGCAAAAGAACATAAGGGCTTTTGAATTTCAAACTGCATGCTCTTTTCTACAGAGGGAAGGAATGTCAATTGGCTTCGATGTTTCGGTGAAACCGACGCCTTCTTTGAATAACCACACAATCAACACAATCAACATGCAAGAATTGATGCTCGCACGCTATAGATTTGCTGGAATCGGCACGAACTGCATCGCTATGTCAAATGCATGCTCCAAATGAGCACGCACGCTGTGCCACATGTTTAGTGGACTGGAAGTGGCATGGAGATCAACGACAGGGTTGCTGTAATATGCTTTGAATTGCGAGGGAGTTTCAAGTCACCTGGTTCGGGCAATTTGGTGGCTCTGGGAGGGGGGGGGGAAAGAGGGGAAGGGGTCGGCTCAGCAGCACTCGGGTCTCGTTAAGAAAAAAAAACAGTCGACAGCGCTCTACTCCAGCCTCACAGCCAGTGCCCGCACGCCACCATTCCAGTACAATTTTCGACATTTTCGCGCCACTCCAGTCAAATTCTCGAAAACGATTATTCGAACAGGTCTAATTGATTAGGCCGACTGAATGAAAGGCGGACATCGATGAAGATTAACCGTTCGTCTATATTACGGCTGCGTTAAGCTAGAAAAGCATAATGCGATTTATTGCAAGAATGACACGCAGTGATGGGGCGTGCTCATGCCAAAATCACGTCGCTGCCGGTTCCAGCGCTTCGGTACGTGATTAAGGGATTGCCTATATTGCATTCTTTTAAATAACCAAGCAAAAATGTAAATATTTTATTCGGCCTTCGTATTGATTAGTAACGAGTTATAAACACGAGTATTTTCTGCTAAATATTTGTATGTTCCGAATCTTCAGCTGCCCGCAATTAAGCATAAACATGGCCCACGTAAGGAACAAACTTTATGGTTGTGGCGATAGCAGGCATAAAACAAAAGTACCTGCGCAGTGCAGTACCTTACGTTGCTCAGGGAGCCCCACTTTGCCGGCTAGACTCCCGCCATTCGCATTCGCCGTTGAGTCCTGGGGCGGTTTGCACGAAAATTTGTTAATGAAAATAATCACATATTTAAGAACGCGTTCTTGTGCGGACTAGGCGTTGTCTACGGAATTTTTTTAATTTGTCATTATTTTCTTTATTAGATGTTCGTGCAAGGCGCCACTGAGCATGCGAAGAATTGAGCTCCCAATGCTCCATTCGTAAATATAATGAATGACGCTTCAAGAAGCGCAGTGTAACGGCAGGAAGTTGATAACATTGTGAATATACAGGACCTGAAGATAGCTTTATGGTATTACCAGGAAAGGGCACTCCAATATTGGAAAGCTATTAAAAAACTACTGGGTATTCGATTCGATTCCATTTTTTTTCTGGCAGTATTCTATACACGTATTCGATTCCGTCTCAAAAATTACTATTCTCACTTAGACCCGATGCCGCGCGCACGTCCACCGCTGACCTTTCCCCTGTCGTAGAGAGCTCAGTGACGTGACGTGCAGCTCGGCTCTCTAGAGCACCACCAGATGGCGTTGCCTACCGCGCATCACTATAATCGCACATCACTACGCTTCGCAGTTGGCGGAGAAGCGGGGCAACTCACCGATTGCGTCCGCAGTAGCTGCGATCGCGAACACGCAACAAAGACGCATATTCATTTTTTTTTTTGCCAGGCATGGGACGCTATTTATGGCTTGCAATAACGTCGCGTGGGCCTCGCCGTGGGCATTTGCTCCCATGTCAAGGAGGAAAACCCGAGAGCAAACTAAAATTAAAAGCTTTAACTTCAAAAGACAATATGAGTTCAGTTGTGATCGGTTAATTGGAATCATTTTCCTATTTCTACCGTGGCTTATGTAACTCAAGTTTTACTCGCTGATTCCCTTCATTGTTTGCACGCGTAGGGACCCTTTAACAAATTTCTTGGGTCCCAAAAGTATGTACTTTCCCATTGTATACGTTCATACGTTAAATAAATTTTCACACTTTCAGACTTTCAAACTCACGGCCAAGGTGGTAAAAGAAGCCCGAAGTCAGATTAGCGACGACTGGGAGGGCACTCTTAAACAACGGGTGGTCAGGATTCCGTTGCACGCCCGTGTCGATGCCGTACGCTGCCTTGCCAATCACGTCGAAGGTGAAGCGCTCGCAGAGGCTGTTGATGTCCACGTCAGCGTCGCGGTCAGCGTGCTCTCCCAGAACATCGACGAACTGCTTCTGGGCGTGCAGCAATGACGGCATCACCTGGGGCGGGAATAGGCGAGCGCCCGCGTCGTTTTAAATACGCTATCGCCTCCATAAGCAAGTTTTCTACAACGCGTTTCTTTTTAATCACTGAAAGCCGCTCGTAGCATTCGACAATGCAGCACCGACAACCCTTTTCTGCTCAAGGTTTATGGAGTGTCTTATAACTACATGCTAACATATCTGCGAGTTATGTGAAGTAATTTCTTGACTTTGTCAATGTCCAATTTTCACCAATTTCTTGGTAGTTTAACATTCAACCAACTTTGTTGGTAATGTATTTATTTATTATGTGGTTGTTATTCTTTCTTTAAATAATGGATTCACAAAGGCACCAGCAAAAGGGGCAAAGCGCATAACAAAGTTACGTTTTGCCAAACACAGAATAGGTGGGATGCGCACGACAAAATATAGGAATGCCAAGAATAGAATAAGAAAAAGCGCGATTATGTAAGAAAGTTTACGAAACGGAAGTAACGCACTGTTATTTTATAACATATGAGTTTCAGTTACCTATACAAAATTAATGCTTTTCTCGGGTAAACTGTTCTATATGACAACAGTTATATGAAAGTAAAGTTAAACAAGTTTGTACTGGCAAACAATGGCGTATGGGATTGCGAAGGAGCATGCTGCGTTTGATATTCATGAAATATTCCTTGGTTCTTACACAAACATAAAACTTTGCAATCAGCTAACACAGGCATGATACCTGGAACTCTTCACATTGCACACAAGATGTTTCCGCAAAAAAATATCTGATTTTCTCTATATCACTTATCAGGCTACATAGCCTTGTTCATTGTCCTTGTTCTCGTCACGTAATCTACATCTTGCAAAATTAATTGCTGCTCCTGCGCCATGTTCCGGAACTACAATGTTTTGGACGACACATACCTAGGCTGATTTTGTTAGAATAATAAATAGACTATGTTTATTAAGCCCACTCGAAAAGCTTCCGAAACCACCCTTTTCAAAAATGTTCTCCATTCTGCTTCCCTCCATCGCAAGTAATACTACAGCAGGCATCAAAATGCCTGTTGTTGGATTTGGCTGCATAGCTTGATCGGCTGTGTGTGGATGCATCTGGCTTGATTTCATGTTTTGGTAAAACAGAGATATTAAGCAAAACGATATCGCAATGTTGCCGTCTCTGTAATTGTACAATGCGCATTTAGTAACCTTGCGAAAATAATATTGTCTTACTATTTCATGTTGGCCTCTTAATTACGAGCTTTGAGCAAACTAAGAAAGCAGTTAGACTACGCGCTACGCTTACTTCATTCCGCAGCTTGTTGTGTTGCCAAAGTTCATGGCAAAAAAATTACAGGGTCTCTTAAGATCTCTCTTGAGAGGTGAACGGCGAAAGCCTGCTCTTCCTCCTACCATTCGCCTCAACAGTAAGCATTTTTAGTCATTGTAATCAATTGAAGTTGTTACAATTCGTCGTTTGACATTTTATTCCTTAGTAGCCATTCCCGGTCATTGCAAATCATTTTAGTCATTATTAGTGACCACTGTTCCTTACTAAGGATTTTAAGTCATGTTTAATGAATTCTAGTCAGGCATATTGATAATTTCATTGTCAATACTAGTCATTACAAGTCATTTCAGTCATTCTTAGTCATTACTGCTAACTAGGAAGCATTTATAATCAATTGTGGTTATTACAAGTTGGCGTTAGACAGATTGGACATTTCATAGTCATTACTAGTCATTACACGTCAGTTAGGTCATTATTAGTCATTACTGCTAACTAGGAAGCATCTCCAGTCATTTCTACTCAATTGTGGTGAGAACAAGCCGTTGTTAGACATATTGTTAAGCCGTTAGTTTGGGGATGATAGGCTGCCGTTTTTCGGTGGTCGGTGTGCGTCAATGTGAAGACTTGTTGCAATAACTCCGCTGTAAACGTAGATCTCGTAGATTGGCAAGACAGCAGAGCGAGTGGCGATCACTGATCGCTCGATATGGCCGGCCGTATAAGTAGGATTGGAACTTGCTGATGGCCCACGCGACTGCTAAGCATTCTTTTTCGGTCGTTGAATAATTATCTCCTGCTTTTGTCAGACTACGACTCGCGTACGCAATTACGCGTTCTGCGCTATCTTCCCATTGAACCAGAATGGCCCCGAGTTCAACGTTGCTGGCGTCGGTATGTATTTCAGTTGCCGCGGTGTCATCAAAATGCGCCAGCACTGGAGCGGATTGAAGGCATTTACGCAGTTTGGTGAAGGCCTGCTAATGTTCTTCCGTCCACGCTAAGGGCACATCTTGTCGCGTCAGTCTCGTGAGCGGTTCAGCAATCCTTGAGAAGCCTTCAACGAAACGACGGTAGTAAGCACCGAGGCCCAGGAACCGCTGAACAGCCTTTTCGTCTTTAGGACGAGGAAACTCGGCAACGGCAGCAAGTCTTTCTGGGTCTGGTCGTACTCCTTGGGAGCTGACCACGTAGCCTAGAAACTTGAGTTCCTGGAAGCCAAAGTAACATTTTTTCAGGCTTGATGGTGAGGTTGGCCTTGCGTATTGCGGGAAGGACACTTCGTAGCTGGTCGAGATGTTCATAGAACGTGCTGGAAAACACAACAACGTCGTCTAGGTACACTAGACACGTCTGCCACTTCAGTCCAACGAGTGCAGTGTCCATCATTCGTTGGAACGTAGCAGGAGAGGAACAGAGACCGAAAGGCAGCACTTTAAATTCGTACAGCCCATCGGGAGTCACGAAGGCGGTTTTTTCACGGTCGCGCTCGTCCACTTCGATTTGCCAGTAGCCTGACTTTAGGTCTAACGAAATAAAGAACTGAGCATGACGCAGACGGTCCAAAGGGTCATCGATCAGTGGCAGGGGATAAACGTCGCGTTTGGTGACTCGGTTAAGCCGTCTGTAGTCAACGCAGAAGCGGAGTGTGTTGTCTTTCTTTTTTACTAGTACGACAGGCGATGCCCACGGACTTGTCGACGGCTGGATGACGTCATCATTTAACATTTCTTGAACTTGACGCTTAATCGCCTCCCGCTCCATAGGTGACACGCGATACGGATGCTGACGAACACGCCGCGCCGATTCCTCTGTAACGATCAGGTGTTACGTAGCGGAAGTGCTTTGGACTTTGGATTCCGTGGAAAAACAGCCGGAGAATTCTGTCAGTAGGCCCAGCAGCTGATCCTCCTGTACATCTGCTAAGTCAGCATTAATGTAGACGCGGGACCAGGCTGGCGTGAGTTGTTGCATCCGGTGAAGTCACTTGTAATGTGCCGATGTCGGAGAAGTCAGCAATGTCGTTCAGGAATGCCACAGCTGTACCTTGAGGGACGTGCTGATACTCATGGGTGAAGTTTGTCAACAAAACTTGCGAGCACTTATGCTGTATTCGAACAAGGCCCCGGGCGATGCAGTTGTATCATTCGAGCAGCAGCGGGATATTTGCCTCGGCAATACCCTCATAGCCGTCGAATGCGTCGCAGGTGACGAGGGTCACTACGCTGCTCCGTGGCGGCACCATGAGGTTCTCGTCAACAATCCTCAAGGCGTTGACATACGTGTCGTCAGTGCTGCTCCCTGCTAAGGCCTGCGCTGTCGAAAACGTTACCCGCGACTTTTGTAAGTTAAACACAGCTCCATTAGCCTGCAGAAAGTCCATTACCAGAATTAGGTCCCTCGACCAGCTTGGGAGGATAACGAAATCTCCGACGTACGAAAACCCACGAATGCTCCCGCGCGCTGTGCATCTTCCTACCGGGGTTAGCAGATGGCCCCCTGCAGTGCGAATCTGCGACCCAGTCCACCCGGCAGAAACTTTCTTCAGCTTGCAGGCAAGGTCCATGCTCATAACTGAGGTGTCCGCTCCAGTGTCGATTAACGCCGTTATTTCTTCGTCGTCTATGGTGACGGTAATGTTCGACGTTACTTGCTCTCGTAAGGTGTTTGACTCCGTCCGTCGTAGTGGAGTATCTTGCGTACGGTCGTCGTCAGCGGCCTCACCTCCGAAGGTCGCTGAACTCAGTTTTCCCGACCCGCCGGGCTAGGCAAGCGGCGTCTCAGCGCCGCGAGTATAGGCTTGGCTTGGTGATGGTGACATGTAACGAGCAGGAGACGACGAACGGGGCTCCTGCCATCGCTGATCAACATTTCGACGATTCGCGACGAAACGCTCCATTTCCGGCGGCCGCTCACCAGGTCGTGGACGAGATGCATTCGGCGAGAATACACGGAGCCCCACATGACGATAAGGACACATTCTGTAGATGTGTCCGGCTTCGCCACAATGAAAACAAAGGGGCTTGTAGTCTGTGGTGCCCCAGACGTCTCTCTTCCTAGTCCTTGCTTCGGCGATGTGCGGTGGGCTGCGAGGCGGCCTGCAGCTTACGTCTATTTGTTGAGTGGGGTGCACCATGCTGCACGCACTTGAGGGTGGTGGATGGTGTACTGCTTCAGCGTAACTCATTTCGGCGTGCGGTCCCTGCTGTGGTGCCTCGTACTGTCCAGGATTATGGACGGCCTGTCGGACATTGGCGCGCGCCATTTCCGCAATGGAAAGTTGTCCGACAGGGGCAGTGGTCGTTTGCATCTGCTGCAGTTCCTCCTTGACGACAGCCCTGATGAGTTCTCGAAAGGCGCCAACGTCGTTACCGAGGGTAACGGCAGAGAGCTCCCTTGAAACCATGGCATCGCGGTTGTTTTGCCTGGCCCACTGTTGAAGGGCCTTTTCCATACTAGTGGCTTCGTCATGGAACTCTGGAAGTGTCGTCGTCGGATTTTGAATGAGGCCAGCAAAGATTTCCTCTTTGACGTCGCGCATGAGATGGCGCACCTTCTTTGTTTCAGTCATCAAAGGGTCCGCATGTCTGAAAGCCGATTCATGTCTTCTACGTACGCCGTCACTCGCTCATTCGGGCCTTGAATTGTTGCCTCCAACGCTAACTCCGCCCTCTCCTTCCTGTCCGCCCTGGCGAAGGCATTGAGGAACTGCCTACAAAATTCTTCCCATGACGTCAGTGTCGCCTCGTGGTTCTCAAAGCATGTTTTCGTGGAATCCTCAAGAAAGAAGTACACGTAACGTAGGTTACGCTCGTGGTTCCAGTCGTTGAGGTTGGCAACCCGGTCAAAATGGTCAAGCCAGTCGTCGGCGTCCTCTGAACCACTTCCGTGGAACAGATTCGGCGTCCGGATGTGATTGACGCCAACGTGCGATGCTGCAGGAGTGGCAGGAGGTGGTTGGTTCGTTATTCTAGTTCGTTCGGGTAGCAGACCTGCTGTGGCTGGAGTCCCTGGAGACATCGGCTGGCACGTACGTGCACAGGGGTAAGCTCGGCTGAACTACTCGCCGGGCTTACGTCTAGGGTATGCTCCGGAGATCTTAACATCGACCGTACCCCGCACCTCCACCAAAATATCACCTAGCTATTACAACCAAAACAGTTTGGCAAAATACAAATTGGCAAAAAACGTCTGCCTTTAGAGATGGCTGGTCCTCGGAGAGCGCGCGCGCAACCACGAACTTCGTCGTTCTCGCCTTAAGGGTCCCGTGCCATCACGTGCAAACTTATTTCGCCTCAATATTGGTCATTTCGTAGTCATTAGTAGACATAACAAGTAATCAATGGTCATTTTAGTCATTACTACCCATTAATAGACATTTCTAGTCATTTCTAATGAATTGTGGCAATTACAAGCCGTCGTTAGACATATTTGTCATTTCGGATTCATTAGTAGTCTTTACAAATCATTAGTAGTCATAATTAGTAATTACTAGTCATCATTAGCCTCTACCAATCTCTACCAAACGTTGTCCTTCAATATCAATAGTTTTTCATTCTTTAATCTTTGTTTAACCTGTCTTCATATGGCGTGATGACGCTTCGGCGGACAGTCAGGCGGTCAGGTCTGCCGACACGAACTTGACAGTGAGCCTAAAAAGGCTTTCACCTTACAAACAATCTATTTATACGACTTCGTTCTTCCTTCGTCTTCGCAAAGTTCCTCGAAGAATTCTCTAAATGAGAGGCCTTTAAGAAGCTCACATTCTTGCGTTTGGGGCTTAGGAGATGCATTTGTATTTGGGCACTAAATCTGCGGGGCTTTTAAAGGCTACGACAGCAAAACGGGACTCGATGTAGTCTCTAAACCTTCAAAATGCATGTATAAGAATGTGAGTTTGTGTGTGCGTACGTTATACGTAAGCATGCAAAATTCAGATAACCCGCCATGGTTGCTCAGTGGCTATGGTGTTAGCCCGCTGAGCACGAGGTCGTGGGACCGAATCCCGGCCATGGCGGCCGCATTTCGATGAGGTCGAAATGCGAAAACACCCGTGTACTTAGATTTAGGTGCACGTTAAAGAACCTCAGGTGGTCAAAATTTCCGGAGTCCTCCACTGTGGCGTGCCTTATAATCAGAAAGTGGTTTTGGCACGTAAAACCCCATAATCTTAAAATTCAGATATGTTAGCAGGAACACCATTATTAGGGAGAGAAATAAAAAAAACAATTTTTTGGTCGAACTTGTACCAAAACAGCATGCAACACTCGACTAAGACCGATTGCGTCGAGCATATTCGGCCATCGATAAACCCGAATAGAATGAAATCTCGGCGGGCGATTATTTATGCATATGCAAAAAGTAGTGTACAATCGGCGTAAAGCATGACAAGGTTAGCGAAGGATCTGGAAGCGGCGCGCTGAAGGCTTGCTCATGGGTATTTTCGCAACAAAATTCGTTATCGCTCAAGAAATACACTTTCTAATAATTATGCACTTGTGTACTAACCAGCCAAGTGCATAACAAAAAAAAAGAGATAATTCCATATATTGAGGGCTGCTAAAGCAGCTTTGTCTTTAAGAGAACTAATTTCTATAACTTGTTGGTTTTCCAAACAGAATGCACAAAATGTCATTAGAGGATACCATAAAACCTTTCTGTAGAGAAAATATTTGTTGCTAAAGATTTAAAGCCCTGCTACGTATGTATATACAATGATAACGAGGTGGGATGATGACGTAAGAAGAGGACATATACCATAGAAGCGCTCAAAATTAGGGCTTGTATTTGTGTCATTCCGCCTTGTCGTGTCGTCCCAGCACCCTTGTTTACAAATAACGATGTGCTAACCTGCTCTACAAGTCATTCAATTACACAAGTACATTTGTATACGACAGGAATACATAGTGGAACTGTTTAAAAACGAACTTATGCGGCGTCAAGTTATTGCCTAAACAGGCCGCTTTCTATTTCGAATTTTGTTGTTCGCGGCCATAACAGTAAACTGTAATAGTGACACCCCCTGAGAGCCCCTCATCAGCGTTCCTGTCGTGCAATCACTTACCGCTCGTAGCTTCGACGACGTAAAGAACTGCGACATGCAGTTTCGGGAGCGCTTCCACACAGAACCCTTGGAGAAGATAAGGTACTTGGCGAAGAGCGGGTCTTGCTCGTACATGTGAAACATGCGCTTAGAAGAAAAGGTTTTAAACATTGTTGGGACACGTTCATATAACATGCTGCTAGCAAATTATTTAAAAAGATCTTAAAACAAACCCGAAGACTGAATTCACATTCACAAACAACATAAACGAAATCTCATACTGAGGCCTGCGTAACTGGCGCACAAAGCCTGTGCAGTACTTCGCATGCCTTCGAACAACGTTCGCTGAAAACATTCATGGTGAACGGCTTTTAGCGTAGTGAGCAGTAATAGATTCAAGGGCTTGGCTGTGCAAAGGCATAACGCTAGCGCCGTGTGATTTGTTGAGTATTTCAAGCGACAGGTGCTGATCAGAAAAGGGCGCTGTTCTCTGTAGCACTACTTGGGGTCATTACTTCTAGGAAAGTAGTGGGCAGACTATTTATCGTGTGCTGTGAGCTCACTCTGTATAATTATTGTTTCATTCGGCGGGCCTTTGTTTCATTCTATGCCTGGATTCATGTGTCTTCGTGTGAACATTATCTGCCTTTCTTTATGCGCCCTGGCTTTATTCTAGTTATACAGTATAACTACACCTTATGTTTCTGTTTTCTGTTGCTGTTTCTTTAAGGTGAGATGACTTAAATGCGCAGTGCTTCACTTATTTATATGAGTGGACTTTGAGTTTGAGTGTGTTCTCAGGTACTTTTTTATACCCGCGGGCTTCATTATGTGCATTTGTGCCTGGCAAGGCACAAATGCACATATTGCATGTGCCTCATGCATTATGTATAAGCTTCATGTATAAAAAACTTTACTTCACGCGCATTGCGGCGCTCAGTTTAGCGAAATAAAAAGAAAGATGCTCGTTAGATCCATTCCAAGAAAATCAACCGAGCATACCACTCTACTCTGCCTTTTCTGGCCTAAAGCTGACGACAAGTGAAAAGACGAAGTGCCTCGATATTAGAAGGCGTTTTACTTACACCACGGCCTGAAAACTTGTTTGCCTCCTTGATGAATATTTCGTTTATCATGTCCAGATCCTTGACCACCATAAATGGCGTATCACCGATGAAGAATCTGGGAAATGCATTCACGAATCAATGGTTCAAGTGTTCGAAAAAGAAAGAAAACCTACGAAAGTACCATTATTTATGCATGGCATCAAACCAAATCCGCATGCATGAAGTTTGAAAAAAAAAAAGCTTAACATGGTTACAAGCACCAGGAAAAGTCTACTCAAATCAAATATTTCTTTCGACAGCAGAATGGCAGCAATCTTTGGACCACAAATACAGCTTCTTTTTTTTGCGATAGAACTTAAGCGCTCCAACGGGATTATTTTGACTGTCCGTCTATTCCGTCGCGCTTATGATTGCGGTTCTCGCCACTGATGTAATTTTGTTGTCGTTAACTCGCCGCACTAAGAATCTCCTGGTGAAGCACACCACCAGATTCTTAGTGTCATCGTCATAAAAGTCTGCCATCAAACCGTGATATCACTTGCGCCCTTGAAAACACGTGAGCTCATAAGCCTACAGATCGGTGCTCCCCCATCTCGTACCAAAAACGCATACAACAAGTTTTCGAAAGATTCCACCAAGACAAAATGGTTCTGGCGTTCGTTCCAGCTGACTTAGCCGCGGTTAGACCTTTCTGTTTACCGCACTTACCGCTCTAACTACAAGGCAGCACACTGCAGTGGTCCCTCGTGATAAATCATCCGTGCTCTGCACACAAATAGCTAAAGACCTCAGCGCGTATCAATAGTACGCCAAGAGCTCATTGAACAAAGAACCTTGCAATTACCAGCAACGTTATTAGATGGTCTCCAAATCCAGATCACAAGGACGGCTCTCTCTCTGGGTAACGAAACATATTTCGAAGGCCAAGTTCTTGCTGAATTCACGCAGCGCAAGATATTACGCAACCCAGAAACACGTCGTGGACGCTATGTTTTAGAGTCGACGTACAACAGTAGCTATCTTTCGTTCAGCACACAGAGCAACAGATGCTGGCTTCACGGTGCTGCAACCCCATGGTTATGGCCGTCATGTAACCACTTCAACGCTTGCACCTCCTTGCTGAACAATATTTCCATATTTAAGAGCTTGGAATTTTCCGACTTGCCTCATGACGCAAATCATGGAGTGCAGTTACAATCGTAGGAGCTTACATAGGCGTTATGTTCACAGAGAATGATTGTATTGCTCAAGCAATGTTTCTGCCTCCTGAAGCGAAGCAAGCAGCTGTGCATAAGTAAAACATGTAATATTCCTCATATTTACACGTGACATGAGCACATATTGCTGGAAAAAGTACTGACCCAAAAACGTTGCCATATCCTTTCACCCATTCATCGAGCCTTTCGATGAGATTCTGGAACAACAAGCCGTTCGACGCAATGATTTTTGGTACAAACGTAACACAAATAACAAGAAATGTAATCGATTTCGGGTTTTTCGCTTTTCTTGTGTCATGGCCAAAGTATATAAGCTCATGAAGTTAGGTTATCGCCCCGTAAATGCAGCAGTCGCGGTAATTTCATATCTGCTGACGGAGCTAGACTATGAGCACGGCTGCTGTTGAATCGTGTTACTAAGCGGTAATTCAAGCTTTATTTTTTAAAGGTGCATCATAACAGAAGAATGCTGTTCGGGAATACTTCCACATTTCTTACCCGTAATACTGTTACGTAAAAAGATATATTGCTTGCTGCTGTGTTTTGGTGTTTATTCAGCGTACTCGCCTTGTCTGTAATCCCAGTTGCAGAGAGAGGTTATGGAGATAAATATAATGCAAACAAAACTATGCTAATAGAACAATAGCAAAACAAAACATATTCATACCCATCGAAAATGAGCGTTCTCTGTATGTAATTTCACATGCGTCGAATAAACCCTTCCCAAAAAGCACGCGTTTTACAATCTTAGCACTGATGTACTTACGGGTTCCCAGAATTCATTCGTATTGCCAGTGATGGGACTCCGGAGTGGCACGGTTGGTACTCCCGTGCCATCGAAAGCGTCGAAGCATTTACGACGCTGCCTGTAGAAATAAACGACAAGGTGTGCTCGATGTGACTTGCTCACGGCAATATGGCGTATAGGGTAAGCATCTTAGCGCATAAATAAAAAGAAGAAAACTGCTTCTTCTTTAACATTGGAGCAAAGACACTGAAGTGCAAGAAGTCACTGCGATTGTCTACTAAAAAAAGGACAGAGAGTGTGCTCCTCTTAAATAAAGATCATTGTGAGGAAACCGCTCATAAACGGGGCAAAAATGAGACATACGTATGGACGAACGAAAACGTAGAAGAGGCCCCGGCCAGCACAGACACGTTGGAGGAAGTGTGGCTGAAGTCACATGATGTTACAGCATCGGCGCTGCGGTTCTGCTCAGGGTGTTGCTGATCGAAAGCTGCCTACTCCTCAGGAGTGCGTAACGTACTGCACGTGGCCTACTTATTTCTAAACCGGAGAGAAACTGCAGCGCGCGAGCTCGGCTGCGACGGAGAGTAACGATGTCACTACTGGCACCACCAATCGCGCGCCTCTATTTCTCTTTTTTCGCACATGCGCATGGAATTGCGCCAGAGGATTTTTTGGCCTACAGGCAACATACGGACTGGCGAATGATCTAGACATATACAGCTTTGTTGTGAAAACGAGACAAAATTTCGTCCCCAAGCTGCTAACTACCAACAATATTCGTCTGCTGTTCATAAGAAGGCGTCCGAAAAAGCGCTGTCAAAATAATCCTGTTGAGTTCCTGCGTGCAACGTAATGGACACGCGAAATAAAAGAAAGCGTAGATAAATGTAAGCGCGTGAAAAATTTAAAGGTCGTATCCTGCGTGTTCGCTGTTGCATGACAAGTAAACTAAAATTAAAGAAATTCCCTGAACATAGGTAGAAATACAAGAAAATGCTTACTTCTCCGGCAGGTGACATAAAATGCCGCGCCGCTGAATTTCGCTATATTGAAATTATTTTGGCGGAAATATGAACGATGTGTTTTCGTCCATGTGGCATAGATGGCGCCAGCAGGTGTCCAATACACTGGACAGTGGGTCTTCATGTGAATAATTGTCATGTTGTATAAGAATTGTCTGATTACATAGTGATCAATATAATACACAAATTCCCATAGGGGGGTCTCAGGAGGATATCATGCATTCTAGTGGGGTGTACAATTGGTCACAGCGCCGGAAAGGGTCATGTAGGTATCCGTGAGATCTTGTGTGGCTTTGAGAAGACATCTCTGATGCCGAACTGAGAATCAGCTATTAAAAAAAAATCACATTGAGATATTGCTGCAGGTACGGGTTAACTGCAGCGTCCTTGTGTTCCACCTGTCAGGCTTACCACACGTAATTGTTTTATGGGATAGCTGTGAAACCCTTAATGTGGCTTTGCTAATTATGTCGGTGTTTTCTGTTATGTCCCTGGCTAGTTCACTGTACCATGGGGGCAACGGCCTTGATGATGAAATTGGCCTAAGTGTCATGTCGTTGTCAGGTGATCTTACCATAAGCTTCATCATCGTCATGTGGCGCCGAGAAAAGAGACTTTGCAAACCACCACTTCTGCATTGCTCGCGAAGCTCGACGTCCGTGTCCCGTAAACCGGCTGATAAACCAAAGTGTTCACAGCCTCAAAAGAGCCCCAGTGAGCGCATTACCGTTCTTCCTAATGAATTTCGAAAACACGACATGAGAAGGGTAACTGAGGGGTTCGATTATATGTTAATCATGACCACAAAAAGCAAACAGACGATGAAGCCAAGGAAAGAATCGGGGAAATTGCCTGTGGGTACAATTGGTATGTAAAAAAGAATAACGAAGAAAAAAGGAAATGAAAGCGGGCGATGAGATAACTTGTTGCCGGTGGAAACCGAACCCACAACCTCCGCTTCACGTGGGCGCTCCAATACCAATAGCAACGCATGCGTAAAGACATCGCAAAGTTGGCTCATGGTGCATCGAATGCCTCCCGCCGACGCTGGTTGCCCGAGCCTTGAAGGAGTGTGGCATTTCTAATGTGTTAAATGCAACTGAAGATCACTTTCTGCGGTCGGTAGACACCGAAAAGAAGCTGTTCTTAGAATAGGATAGCGACTTGGTGCTATCCTAGGTGATAGCGCGCGCCCCGGTGGGCATTTGCATGTTCTAAAAAATTGTTCCTACACTTTACGCGTCTACTAAGGCTTCGTCACTTGATGTGCGCGGTAGAATCGGCACCGAGTTATTTTTTTGTTGATATTTTTGCAGCAATATATCTGCGCCTTACTATCGGTGGCGCGGTTGAATCATGCAAATACCGTAAAGAAGTTTGAAATGAACCCACGCTAAAATTTGTGTAACGAGACAACAAGGCGAGGAGATATTCCTCACCTGATCAACCAGCGACCGAGGCTGTGACAGGCGGACACGACCAGTGCGACAAGCAGGGCGCAGCCAATCGTCCACATCTCCGCGCCACTGTCTTGCCGCGAGCCCCGACGACAGAAAGAAAGATCTGTTGACACATCTGCGTGGTAGCTGGACACGTGTCAGCAAAATTATAAGATAGCAGTGATAAACACGATGACCGTCTTCAACGCACGCTCACCCGAGAAAACATTCCCACAGTGGGTCCAGGACTTGGTATTTATACGTTATCGCAATGACCTTCGACACGCGGCGTCATCAAGTCCGATTGCTACGGCGCGTAAACGAGCTGCAAAGAAGTGCGCGCCCTCTACCAGCCGAGCTCCTAAATCTAGTTGGAAGGAATGTCTTTGCTATTGTTATCGGTAATATTTGCCAGCTGAGTAGGTTGACCTTTTTTTCCCGCAGATATATATAGTGTAGCCTAAAACGTGCTCTGCACCGCCGGTAAGTCGCTAATTCTTCCTCAAGGTAAAAAAAGGTACAACAGTATTTATGACAACTCAATGCATTCTTTTTTTCTCCAAGTGGTCCATTGTGTTGCATGACAAACCTGGATGACAAAAACGAAGCATCCGTCGAAATTATTGAGCATTGCTAGAAACGTGTTAGTCTAATCGAGTGAAGACAGCAGTGACAAACAATGACGCATTCTGCGAGAGGCCCGTGGGTGAGAAAACACGTAAGCAACCAGTCACTAACATTGTGCGTACACGATATCGCAAGTACATTTCGCACACTGCATATTTGTACACTGCGCACAATGGCGAATAGAAGTTGTGACGCTAGAAATGGGCTTGTATGCACTATAAAAACGAGGAGCTCTTGGCACTCCTTTTGAGGGAGTACCTGGTTGTCCCATATTTCACACTCTTTTCGAGAGTAGATGGGCACTCTTTGGGAGAGAGCTCAACTCCTCCTGACAGAGATTTGTTACTCCACCGCAAGGGAGTGCCAGTATCTTCCGCTGAGTGCTAATACTCTCCCCACAGGGAGTGCTAGGACTCTACGCAGAGTGCTAATACTCTCCCCACGGGGGTAATAGTACTTCCCCAGACCGAGTGCTCCTACTCCAAAGCAAGTATTCATACTCCTCCAAATCAAGTGTTCCTACTTCCCCAAACATAGCAATCATACTCCTTCAGAACGAAGGGCTCGTACTCTTCCCAAAAGTGTGAAAGCACAATGTAGATGCACGGTCACGTTTGAAGGGATTCGCAGTTCTCAGATGGGTGGAATATTTGATTCATTCATAAGCAGCTCCTCCACTGACGCTTGATGAATTGGTTGTAATCTGTAGTTTGAGAGTTACAGAAATGAAACATGTTCTCTCTTAAAAGGTCGCAATCTTTATTGATCAGTCACAAGACAAACTGAATAATAATTTGAGAAACATATTGACAAATTAAAATCACATTGCAGTGATGCTTATGAACTTTACAACATATCCTTGTAATAAAATTTTACTATATGTATCTCAAAAGTTTCATCAGTATGGCAATGGACAATTAAACAGAAACAACGTGTACAAACTCACAAAGCATTGACGCTATGATCGACGCGAAATATGCGCAACATTGCTAGCCAGAAAACGCATTTCTGGGACAAAACGCGTGCACTTACATGGCATAGGTTTCCAGATGAGCTGCTAAGCATGGGGCTGGTAGTGTAGATAAATTGTGCAAGAAACTTTTTTTGCGGGCCATGTTCAAAGACAGCACTCATTTTATAATATCCTGTACAGCGTGTGGATGTTCCTGATTGAGAGTACATTGCATTTAGAAATGTGTCATATATTTTCATGTGAGGCCGCAGGTCTAGCTAGCTTTGCCCATATTTCACATAAAGTTATTCATGTCTGGGCTGCACTCCAGTGTTTCTAAGTGTGTCTTGCCCTCGTTCTGCAGCAATATGCTGCCCGGTCTCAAACCGGTACAGAGGCGTACTACATTTCCTATTCAGTTGGCCTCCTCACAAAAGTTGTTTACTGGTGTTGTTGGCATTCATCCGTTGCATCATCATCATCATCATCAGCTGAGTAACTTCCACTGCAGTGCAAAGGCCTCTCCCATACTTCTCCAACTACCTCGGTCATGTTATAAATGTGGCTATGTTGCCCCTACAAACTTCTTAATCTCATCCGCCTACTTAACTTTCTGTAGCCCCTTGCTGCGCTTCCCTCCCCTTGGAATACAGTCCGTAACCCTCAATGGCCACCGGTTATCTTCCCTCTTCATTACATGTCCTGCCCATGCTTATTTGTTTTTCTTGATTTCAACTAAGATGTCCCTTACTCGTGTTTGTTTCCTCATCCAGTCTGCTGTCTTCTTATCCTTTAACATTACCTCTATCATTCTTTCAAAAGCTCCTTGCGTCGTCCTCAGTTTAAGTAGAGCCCTTTTCGTAAGCCTCCAGGTTTCTGCCCCGTAGGCGAGTACTGGCATGACACAGCTGTTATACACTTTTCTCTTGAGGGGTAATGGCAACCTGCTGCTCAAGTTCTAAGAATTCCTGCCAATCGCAGCCCAGCCCATTTTTATTCCTCTGATTATTTCAGTCTCATGTTCCGGATCCGCGGTCACTACCTTCCCTAAGTAGATGCATCGCCTTACCACTTACAGTGCCTCGCTACCTATCGTAAACTGCTGTTCTCTTCCGAGACTGTTAAACATTGCCTTAGTTATCTGGAGATTAATTTTTACACCCACCCTTCTGCTTTGCCTCTCCAGGTCAGTGAGCGTGCATTGCACTTGGTCCCCTACGTTACTAAACAAGGCAACATCATCTGCGAATCGCAAGTTACTAAGGCATTCTCCGTTAACTCTTATCCCCCAATTCTTCCCAATCGAGGTCTCTGAATACCTCCTGTAAACACGCTGTGAATAGCGTTGGAGAGATCGTATCTCCCTGTCTGGCGCCTTTCTTTATTGGGATTTTGGTGCTTTCTTTATGGAGGAGTACGGTGGCTGTGGAGTCGCTATAGATATCTGTCAGTATTTTTACATAGGGCACATCTACACTCTGATTCCGTAATGCCGCCATGACTGCTCAGGTTTCGACTGGATCAAAGGCTTTCTCGTAATTAATGAAAGCTATATATAAGGGTTGCTTATATTCCGCACATTTCTCTATCACCAGATTTGTAGTGTGAATATGGTCTATTAGAGTAGCTTTTACAGACTCCTGCCTGGTCCTTTGGTTGACGGAAGTCTAATTGTTCCTCATTCTATTTGCAGCTACCTTAGCAAATACTTTGTAGGCAACGTACCAATGAACGGTGATTGATCTATAATTTTTCAAGTCTTTGGCGTCCCGTATCTTACGGGTTACGATAATGTTAGCGTTCTTCCAAGATTCTGGTACGCCGGAAGTCATGAGGCATTGCGCATACAGGGTGGCCAGTTTTTCCAGAACAATCTGCCCACCATTCTTCAACAAATCTGCTGTTACTTGATCCTACCCAGCTGCCTTCCCCCTTTGCATAGCTCCCAAGACTTTCTTTACTTCTTGCGGCGTTACTTGTGGGATTTCAAATTCCTCTAGACAATTCTCTCTTCCATTATCGTCGTGGGTGCCCCTGGTACTGTATAAATCTCTATAGAATCTCTCAGCCACTTCAACGATCGTATCCATATTAGTAATGATATACCCGGCTTTGTCTCCTAATGCATACATCTGATTCTTGCCTATTTCTAGTTTCTTCTTCACTCCTTTTAGGCTTCCTCCGTTCCTGAGAGCATGTTCAATTCTATCCATATTATACTTACTTATGTCAGCTGTCTTACGCTTGTTGATTACCTTGGAAAGTTTTGCCACATCTATTCTAGCTGTAGGGCTAGAGGCTTTCATACATTGGCGTTTCTTGATCAGATCTTTCGTCTCCTGCGATAGCTTACTGGCATCCTGTCTAACGGAGTTACCACCGACTTCTATTGCACTCTCCCTAATGATGCCCACAAGATTATCGTTCATATCTTCAACCCTAAGGTCCTCTTCCTGAGTTAAGGCCGAATACCTGTTCTGTAGCTTCATCCGGAATTCCTCTGATTTCTCTCTTACCGCTAACTGATTGATTCGCTTCTTATGTACCAGTTTCTTCCGTTCCCTCCTCAAGTCTAGGATAATTCGAGTTCTTACCATCCTATGGTCACTGCAGCGCACCTTGACGAGCACGTCGACATCTTTTATGACGCCAGGGTTATCGCAGAGTATAAGGTCTATTTCATTTATAGTCTCGCCATTCGGGCACCTCCATCTCTACTTTAAGCTACTCCGCTTGCGGAAGAAGGTATTCATTATCCGCATATGATTCTGTTCAGCAAACTCTATTGATAACTCTACCCTGCTATTCCTAGAGCCTATGCCATAATCCCCCACTGACTTGTTTCCAGCCTGCTTCTTGCCTACCCTGCAATTGAAGTCGCCCATCAGTATAGTGTATTTTGTTTTGACTTCACCCATCGCCGATTCCACGTCTTCATTGAAGCTTTCGACTTCCTGGTCATCAGGACTGGATGTAGTGGCGCAGACCTGTACGACCTTCACTTTGTACATCCTTTCAAGTTTGACAAGACCTGCCACCCTCTCGGTAATGCTATAGAGTTCCTGTATGTAACCAACTATATCCTTATTAATGTGGAATCCCACGCCTAGTTTTCGTCTCTCCGCTAAGCCCCGGTAGCACAGGACGTGCCGTCTTTTCAGCACTGTGTATGCTTCTTTTGTCCTCCTAACTTCACTGATCCCTATTATATCCCATTTACAGCCCTCTATTTCCTCTAATAGCACTGTTAGACTCGCCTCCTTAGATAACGTTCTATCCCTAAACGTTGTCAGATTCAGATTCTTATGACAGCCTGTCCGGAACCAGGGATTCTAAGCAGCCTTTGGGGCGTCGCAGGTCTGACCGCCGACGTGATCATTTGCTTCGCAGTCGCTGGGGGACTGATGGCGGGTTTTGATTGTTGTATTCATATAGGAGGTTGTGGCCATGTACGGCACCAGGTTGGCCAGTCCTGCTCTGACGAGGGAGTGCGGTTCCGGTTCTGGTCATCAAGATCAGGCCGCGCTCCAGGTCTGTTTATGCATATATATGTCTGTTTATATACATATATATATATATATATATATATATATATATATATATATATATATATATATGAGCGAGAAGAAGGGGGGCTAACCGAGGGGCCCGATTATTCTTAGTCATATTATGAGACGCCAACAAACACTGACACCAAGGACAACATAGGGGAAATTACTTGTGCTAATTAACACTCCCAGGGTTCTACTAGTACACATAAATACCCAAGAAAGTGGTTGGGAAAACGCCGCCGCGGTAGCTCAATTGGTAGAGCATCGCACGCGACATGCGAAGGTTGTGGGTTCGGTTCCCACCTGCGGCAAGTTGTTTTTTCATCCACTTTAATTTCCATTAATTTATCATTACTTTATTGCATTTATTAAGCACATGCAATTTCCCCTATGTTGTACTTGGTGTCAGTGTTTGTTGGCTTCTCATTATATGACTAATAATTATCGGGTCCCTCGGTTAACCCCCTTTCTTCTCGTTTATTACATAACGAGGGTCTCGAATCCGGCAACATTGATGCCTTCAGGAAGCATATGTGGGTTTATTGACCAGTTGCCTTCACCCGAAAAAGATCACGTTGTCTTGACGCCTGCGGCAAAAAAGACGTTCCACGTCCGCCGCCAAGGCCTGTGAGTGGGGGCGCTGGCTAACACTCCCAGGGTTCTACTAGTACACATAAATACCCAAGAAAGTGGTTGGGAAAACGCCGCCGCGGTAGCTCAATTGGTAGAGCATCGCACGCGACATGCGAAGGTTGTGGGTTCGGTTCCCACCTGCGGCAAGTTGTTTTTTCATCCACTTTAATTTCCATTAATTTATCATTACTTTATTTCATTTATTAAGCACATGCAATTTCCCCTATGTTGTACTTGGTGTCAGTGTTTGTTGGCTTCTCATTATATGACTAATAATTATCGGGTCCCTCGGTTAACCCCCTTTCTTCTCGTTTATTACATAACGAGGTTCTCGAATCCGGCAACATTGATGCCTTCAGGTAGCATATGTGGGTTTATTGACCAGTTGCCTTCACCCGGAAAAAGATCACGTTCTCGTGACGCCTGCGGCAAAAAAGACGTTCCACGTCCGCCGCCAAGGTCTGTGAGTGGGGGCGCTGGCTAACACTCCCAGGGTTCTACTAGTACACATAAATACCCAAGAAAGTGGTTGGGAAAACGCCGCCGCGGTAGCTCAACTGGTAGAGCATCGCACGCGACATGCGAAGGTTGTGGGTTCGGTTCTCACCTGCGGCAAGTTGTTTTTTCATCCACTTTAATTTCCATTAATTTATCATTACTTTATTTCATTTATTAAGCACATGCAATTTCCCCCGATGTTGTACTTGGTGTCAGTGTCAGTATATATAAATATATATATATATATACTATATATATAGAAAACGCTATATATATGCATCCTACATATATATATATATATATATATATATATATATATATATATATATATATATATATATATATTGATACGTGTACTTATCTTTATCGGGCAACCACGTTTCGCCGCTTAACAACTGTAATCGCAGAGCGAGAGACGCGCCTGCATGTATCCGACGTTTCTGGAAAGTTATCGACGCTTCTATCCGCGTGTCTGTTGTCGCCGAACCTTGTGTTATCAGATTTCATCGCGTGACACGAATTGTGTAGAACTTTGTGGAAGACACGCGGGTCCCATCAGTTAATCTGGAACATTCGATGACTGATCTATAAAAGCCGACGCGCTTGACCCGCTGATCAGATTTTCGACGATCGCCGAGCGTGTTCGCCGCTATCGTTGCGCTGTAAGTGTAGCCTGTTTTGTGGGCACAGGTTCGCCCAATAAAAGTTAGTTTTCTTGTTCACAGTATTGCTACTGTCTTATTCAACGTCACCACCACGTGACATCTGGTGGAGGTGCTTGTGCGTTCATGTACCGAACGCCCCCGCAAAGTCGCGACCCAAGCCCGAAGCCCGAGGACAGAACCAACATCGCCGAAGACCAGCGTGCTAGCCGCAGACTGCAAGGACTGCCCCCAGAGCACGGACTTCTACCTGAGACGACAAAGAAGATCGTGGTCAAGACAACGCCAATGGCTGCCCCGGCGTCCCCTGTTATCCTACAACAACCTCGGGACCCACCAACCTTCCATGGAGCAGCGACTGAAGACCCGGAATCATGGCTGGAGACCTACGAACGAATCGCAACATTCAACAACTGGGACTCCGACGAGAAGCTGCGGCATGTCTACTTCGCCTTAGAAGACACCGCCAGAACTTGGTTTGAGAACAGGGAATCGACCTTGACAACGTGGGACCTGTTCCGTAGCGGCTTCCTACGCACCTTTACAAGCGTCGTGCGCAAGGAAAGGGCTGAAGCTATGCTGGACGCCCGAGTGCAGCTACCAAACGAGAGCGTTGCCATTTTTACGGAAGAAATGAGCCGTTTGTTCCGCCACGCCGACCCGGATATGGCCGAGGAGAAGAAAGTCCGCCTACTGATGCGTGGGGTAAAGGAGGAACTTTTCGCCGGGATGGTAAGAAGCCCACCGAAGACCGTCGAAGAGTTTCTTTCTGAGGCCACGAACATCGAGAAGACACTCGAAATGCGGAACCGGCAATTCAACCGCCGTACAGGCTCTACCCACTACGCAGGAATTCAATCGCTGGCCACGGACGATCTGCGCGAGACCATCAGGGCCATTGTGCGCGAGGAACTGCGGAGGGTCTTGCCTTCGTCGCAGCCTCAAGTGGCCTCGATCGCCGACATCGTAAAAGAAGAAGGTGCACCGAGTTCCTCAAGTGCAACCAGAACCGCCGCAGCCTCAGCCGCAAGCGATGAGCTACGCCGCCGTCGCCCGCCGTCAAGGTCCCCTTCCACGACCGCGCCAGGACCCCGTAACGCCGCAATTCCGTCGACCACCACCGCCGCCGCCAGCACGCCCACCCGTCGCCCAGCGCAGCTACCCGAGGAAGACAGACGTTTGGCGTGCTCCTGACCACCGCCCGCTCTGTTACCACTGCGGAGAAGCAGGTCACGTCTACCGACGATGCCCGTACCGAGAGATGGGACTGCGAGGTTTCGCCGTCAACGCGCCGCGTCCACAGCTTGGAGAGCGCCCACGTGACATCGCCGACTACCTCGCCGCCACTCAGTGGAGCCCTCGACGACCGTCCCGTTCGCCGTCACCAGGCCGCTACCTGTCGCCGCAGCGCCGACCGTACACCGGCCCAGCCCGGGGCCGCTCTGCGAGCCCATATCCGGAAAACTAAAAGCAGCAACCGATGGAGGTGCGGTTGCTGTTCGTCGAACTGACGAAGATCCTCCGCCGACGACGAAGACGACGAAGAGACCATCTCGACGACCTAATGACGACACGCCGCCGTCCCGAAGAAGTCGGGAAGCCAAGACTACACCGACGAAAGACGACTTGACGACGCAACGTTCCAGCTTCAGTTCAACACGACGCAGCCGTGATCCGACGCCAAGACCCAACTGCAACGCCAGACAAAGAACAACCGACCTCGACGTGCTTCTCGACGGCCACGCAGTCACTGCCTTAGTCGACACAGGGGCCGATTACTCCGTAATGAGTGGACACATCGCCGCCCAGTTGAAGAAAGTTAAGACCGCATGGGAAGGCCCTCAGATTCGAACCGCTGGAGGACACCTCATCACGCCGACTGGGATCTGCATGGCAAGAATAACCATTCATGACCGGACTTACCCTGCCACCTTCGTTATCCTCCAACAGTGTTCACGAGACGTCATTCTCGGTATGGACTTCCTCAACCAACACGGCGCAGTCATCGACCTGAAGTCGAAGTCAATAACACTGTCGGAAGATCATGCGATACCGCCGGAGAGCCCTCGTAGTCACCACGCCTTGAGTGTGCTCGAAGAGCAAGTGAGCATCCCGCCTCGCTGCAGCATTGTTATTTCGGTCAGCACCGAAACACCCGCTGACGTAGAAGGCGTCATCGAAGGCGACCAACGTCTACTGCTAGACCGTGAAATTTGCGTCGCAAGAGGGATCGGTCGACTGCATGAAGGGAAAACTGAAGTGTTGCTGACAAACTTCAGCCAGGAGTTCAAGCACATCAACAAGGGCACGACGATCGCGTACATCGAGGAAATTCTGGAAACAAGTAATGCGTTTGTCCTCTCGGATTCCGCCGCATCTACCCCGACGACTGTGGTTCCCGAACCAGACTACGACATTAATCCAAATCTCCCTATGATTAAGCAACAGGAGCTCAGAAGTCTGCTCCGACGATACAAAGGCTGCTTTTCGACGTCATCGAGGATTCGACAAACACCAGTCGCCAAGCATCGCATAATCACCGAGGAATGCGCTCGACCACTCCGTCAGAGCCCTTACCGCGTTTCGCCGCGAGAACGCGAAGCTATAAGAGAACAAGTCGACGAAATGCTGCTCGACGACATCATCCAGCCGTCGAAAAGCCCGTGGGCATCCCCTGTTGTCCTGGTGAAGAAAAAGGACGGAACCCTGCGTTTCTGCGTCGATTATCGTCGTCTGAACAAAATCACAAAGAAGGACGTATACCCCCTCCCACGGATAGACGACGCATTGGATCGGCTCTGCAACGCCAAATACTTCTCGTCCATGGACCTCAAGTCTGGCTATTGGCAAATAGAAGTCGACGAAAGAGATCGCGAAAAGACCGCCTTCATCACCCCAGACGGCCTCTACGAGTTCAAGGTTATGCCATTCGGACTGTGCTCGGCGCCTGCAACGTTCCAGCGCGTGATGGACACGGTTTTAGCAGTATTGAAGTGGCAGACCTGTCTCGTATACTTGGATGACGTCGTCGTCTTCGCCGGAAATTTCGACGTTCACCTTAGGCGGCTTGCAACAGTACTAGAGGCCATCAGGTCATCAGGACTTACTCTGAAGCCGGAAAAGTGCCGCTTCGCCTACGAGGAGCTTCTATTTTTAGGGCACGTCATCAGCAAATCTGGAGTCCGCCCCGACCCGCAGAAGACAGCGGCCATAGCAAAGTTCCCGCAGCCCATCGACAAGAAGGCAGTGCGTAGATTTCTTGGCATGTGTGCCTACTACAGGCGATTTGTCAAGAACTTTTCGCGCATCGCTGAGCCGCTGACGCAGCTAACTAAATGTGACGTCGGGTTCAAGTGGGAAAAGCCGCAGGCCGACGCATTTCAAGAACTCAAACGACGCATGCAGTCGCCGCCCGTACTTGCGCACTTCGACGAGCACGCCGATACCGAAATCCACACTGACGCCAGTAGCCTAGGCCTCGGTGCCGTCCTAGTCCAGAGAAAAGATGGACATGAACACGTGATAGCTTACGCTAGCCGGTCGTTGTCAAAAGCGGAAGGCAATTATTCTACAACCGAAAAGGAATGCCTCGCCATCGTTTGGGCTACAGCGAAATTTCGCCCTTACCTATATGGCAGGCCATTCAAAGTCGTCAGCGATCACCACGCCTTGTGTTTGCTAGCGAATTTAAAGGATCCCTCTGGACGGCTGGCACGGTGGAGCCTCAGACTACAAGAATATGACATCACTGTAACATACAAGTCCGGACGAAAACACTCAGACGCCGATTGCCTATCACGTGCCCCCATTGACCCGCCGCCGCAAGATGACGAGGATGACGACGCCTTCCTTGGAATAATAAGCGCGGAAGACTTCGCCGAACAACAACGAGCGGACCCGGAGCTTAAAGGCCTCGTCGATTATTTGGAAGGGCACACCGACGTTGTCCCCAGGGCATTTAAGCGCGGATTATCTTCCTTCACGCTTCAAGACAGTCTACTCGTGAAGAAGAACTTCTCACCAGTCCGCGCCAATTACCTTCTTGTTGTCCCGTCAGGACTTCGTCCAGAAGTATTGGACGCCCTACATGACGATCCGACCGCTGGACACCTCGGATTTTCCCGGACACTATCGAGGATACAAGAAAAGTATTATTGGCCGCGCCTGACCGCCGACGTCGCCCGTTATGTCAGAACATGCCGAGACTGTCAGCGACGCAAGACACCGCCGACAAGGCCAGCCGGATTACTACAGCCAATCGAGCCTCCTTGCCGACCATTTCAGCTGATCGGGATGGACTTGCTGGGACCCTTTCCGACGTCAATAACCGGAAATAAGTGGGTCGTCGTGGCGACGGACTACCTCACCCGCTTCGCTGAAACAAAAGCACTGCCGAAAGGTAGCGCAGCCGAAGTGGCGAAATTCTTTCTCGAAAACATCCTGCTGCGACATGGCGCCCCAGAAGTCCTCATCACCGACCGAGGCACGGCCTTTACAGCGGAGCTCACCCAAGCCATTCTGAAATACAGTCAGACAAGGCACAGGAGGACAACGGCCTACCACCCGCAGACGAATGGTCTTACGGAGCGGCTGAATAAGACCCTCGCCGACATGCTAGCGATGTACGTCGACGTCGAACACAAGACCTGGGATGCCGTCCTGCCGTACGTAACATTCGCTTATAACACGGCGGTACAAGAAACAACACAGATCACGCCGTTCAAGCTGGTCTACGGCAGGAACCCGACGACGACGCTTGACGCCATGCTGCCGCATGTAACTGACGAAGAGAATGTTGACGTCGCTAGCTATCTCCAGCGCGCCGAAGAAGCCCGACAGCTCGCCCGCCTACGGATCAAGACCCAGCAGCGTACCGACAGCCGACACTACAACCTCCGACGACGCTTCGTCGAGTACCAGCCCGGCGACCGTGTTTGGGTATGGACCCCGATACGCCGGCGAGGACTCAGTGAGAAGCTGCTGCGACGCTATTTCGGACCCTACAAGGTCATCCGACGTATTGGCGCACTAGACTATGAGGTCGTGCCAGACGGCATTTCGCACTCACAGCGGCGCCGCGCACGATCTGAAGTGGTCCACGTGGTGCGCCTTAAACCATTTTACGGACGCTGATGAACTTCCTTAGTTTGTTGTTTTCTTTGATACGAGTGCTTTTCTTTGTTACTTTCGTTTGTTTGCAGCATCGGGTCGATGCTTTTTAAGAGGGGGGTAATGACACGTGTACTTATCTTTATCGGGCAACCACGTTTCGCCGCTTAACAACTGTAATCGCAGAGCGAGAGACGCGCCTGCATGTATCCGACTTTTCTGGAAAGTTATCGACGCTTCTATCCGCGTGTCTGTTGTCGCCGAACCTTGTGTTATCAGATTTCATCGCGTGACACGAATTGTGTAGAACTTTGTGGAAGACACGCGGGTCCCATCAGTTAATCTGGAACATTCGATGACTGATCTATAAAAGCCGACGCGCTTGACCCGCTGATCAGATTTTCGACGATCGCCGAGCGTGTTCGCCGCTATCGTTGCGCTATAAGTGTAGCCTGTTTTGTGGGCACAGGTTCGCCCAATAAAAGTTAGTTTTCTTGTTCACAGTATTGCTACTGTCTTATTCAACGTCACCACCACGTGACAATATATATATATATATTGGAAGGAAGAAGAAGTGCGCCGTGCCGAACTCCGCAGCCATATCGCCAGCGTTACTGAAGTGGGGCTCGGGCTAGACGCTGTTCCTGGTTTTGACTGGCTAAGCCTATGCTGTTGCGTATGGCTTAGCATGTATATATATATGCATGTGCGTGTGTGTGTGTGTGTGTATATTGTCACGTGGTAGTGATTTTGAAGAAAGCAGCCCCACTGGGAAAGGCGAAGCTAGCGTTTAATTGGGCGAACTTGTGCCCTCAAAATCGGGCTACACTGAAAGAGTGGTGACAGCGGCGAACACATTCGCGATCGTCGAAAATCTGATCAGCGGGTCAAGCGCGTCTGCTTTTATATATCAGTCGTCGAACGTTCGAGTGTTATCGCTGGGACCCGCGTGCCTTCCACAAAGTTCTACGTTATTCGCGTCGCGCACACATGCAGTCAGATTACATAAGTTTCGGTCACAGACAGCGGATGGAAGCATCGATAACATTCCAGAAACTTCTTTTACGTGCAGGCACGTCCTGCGCTGTGCGATAACATTTGTTAGGCGGTGAAACATGTCGCCCGATAAAGACAAAGAAGCACACGGGTGGATACCCCCCTCTTAAAAAGCATAGACCCGATGCTGCAAATAAACTAAAGCAATAAAGAAAAGCACTCGTAGCAAAGAAAGCAACAAAATAAGGAAAGTACGTCAGCGTCCGTGAAAGGGTTTAAGACACACCACGTGGACCACTTCAGATTGTGCGCGGAACCGCTGTCAATGCGAAATGCCGTCTGGCATGTCCTCATAATCCAGTGCGCCAATACGTCGGATGACCTTGTAGGGTCCGAAATAGCGTCGCAATAGTTTCTCACTGAGTCCTCGACGGCGTATGGGGGTCCATACCCAAACACGGTCACCGGGCTGGTACTCGACGAAGCATCGTCAGAGGTTGTAGTGTCGGCTGTCGGTACGCTGCTGGTTCATGATGCGTAGGCGGGCGAGTCGTCGCGCTTCTTCGGCGCGCAGGAGATAGGTAGCGATGTCAAGATTTTCCTTGTCAATGGCGTGCGGCAGCATGGCGCCCAGCATCGTCGTCGGGTTCCTGCCGTAAACCAGCTTAAATGGCGTGATCTGCGTTGTTTCTTGCACCACCACGTTGTAAGCGAAGGTTACGTACGGCAGGACGGCATCCCAGGTCTTGTGTTCGACGTCGACGTACATTGCTAGCATGTCGGCGAGGGTCTTGATCAGGCGCTGCCTGAGGCCATTCGTCAGCGGGTGCTAGGCAGTTCTCCTCCTGTGGCTTGTCTGGCTGTATTGCAGAATGGCTTGGGTGAGCTCTGCTGTAAAAGCCGTTCCTCTATCGGTGATGAGGACTTTTGGGGCACCATGTCGCAGCAGGATGTTCCCGAGGAAAAATTTCGCCACTTCGGCTGCGCAGCCTTTTGGTAGAGCTTTGGTTTCAGCGAAGCGGGTGAGATAGTCCGTCACTACAACGATCCACTTGTTCCCGGATGTTGACGTCGGAAACGGCCGCAACAAATCTATCCTGATCGGCTGGAATGGTCGGCGAGGAGGCTCGATTGGCTGTAGTAGACCTGCTGGCCTTGTCGGTGGTGTCTTGCGTCACTGACAGTCTCGGCATGTTCTGACATAACGGGCGACATCAGCGGTCAGGAGCGGCCAATAATACCTTTCCTGTATCCTCGATAGTGTCCGCGAAAGTCCGAGGTGTCCAACGGTGGGATCGTGGTGTAGGGCGTGCAGTACTTCTGGACGCAGCGCCGACGGAACAACAAGAAGGCAGGTGGCGCGGACTGGTGAGTTACTCTTTAACAGCAGGTTGTTTTCTAGCGTGAACAAAGGCAACCAGCGCTCAAATTCCCTTGGGACAACGTTGGTGTTCCCTTCCAAATACTCGATGAGGCCTTCTAGCTCCGGGTCTGCTCGTTGCTCTTTAGTGGAGTCTTCCGCGCTTACTATTCCAAGGAAGGCGTCGTCGTCGTCATGCGGCGGGGGATTGATGGGGGCACGTGATAAACAGTCGGCGTCAGAATGTTTTCTTCCGGACTTGTATGTTACCGTGACGTCGTATTCTTGCAGTCTCAGGCTCCAACGCGCCAGCTGTCCTGGCGAGTCCTTTAAGTTAGCTAGCCAATACAACGCGTGATGGTCGCTGACGACTTTGAATGGCCTGCCATAGAGGTAAGGGCGGAATATTGCTGTAGCCCAAATGATGGCGAGACATTCCTTTTCAGTCGTAGAATTGCCTTCCGCTTTTGACAGCGACCGGCTAGCATAAGATATCACCCGTTCAAGTCCGTATTTCCTCTGGACTAGGACGGCACCGAGGCCTAGGCTAGTGGCGTCAGTGTGGATTTCCGTATCGGCGTCCTCGTCGAAGTGTGCAAGTACCGGCGGTGACTGCATGCGCCGTTTGAGTTCTTGAAATGCGTCGGCCTGCGTTTCCCACTTGAACTCGATATCACATTTGGTTAGATGGGTTAGTGGCTCAGCGATGCATGAATAGACCTTGACAAAGCACGTATAGTAGGCACACATGCCAAGGAATGTGCGCACTCCCTTCTTGTCGATTGGCTGCAGGAACTTTGCGATAACGGCTGTCTTCTGCGGGTAGGGGCGTACTCCAGATTTGCTGATGACGTGGCCTAGGAACAGAAGCTCATCGTAAGCAAAGCGGCACTTTCCCGGCTTCAGAGTGTGCCCTGATGAATTGATGGCCTCTAATACTGTCGCAAGCTGCTTAAGGTGATCATCGAAATTTCCGGCGAATACAACGACGTCTTCGGCGCACATTGAAGTGGCAGACACGTCTGCCACTTCAATATGACATCTGGTGCGAGAGGTACTGCGATCAGTACCTAGCACCTCTAAGAGCTGTCGCATGGTAGTGACGGTGAAGAAAGCAGCCCAACTGGGAAAGACGAAACTAGCGCTTTATTGGGCGAACTTGTGCCCTCAAAAACAGGCTACACTCAAAGAATGGCGACAGTGGCGAACACAGTCGGCAATCGTCGAAAATCTGATCAGTGGGTCAAGCGCGTGGGCTTTTATACATCAGTCGTCGATTGTTCCAGAGTTATCGCTGGGACCCGTGTGCCTTCCACAAGGTTTTACGTTATTCGCGTAGCGCACACATGCAATCAGATTACACAAGGTTCGGTCACAGACAGCGGATGAAAGCATCGATAACATTCCAGAAACTTCCGATAGATGCAGGCGCGTCTTTCGCTGTGCAATAACATTTGTTAGGCGATGAAACATGTCGCCCGATAAAGACAAACAAGTACACGTGTCACAATATTGTTGTTACCTATCGTCTTGCTCTCACCTAAATTCCTTTTTCGAATGGCTTTGGCATTGCGCTGCTACGCCCGGGCGTGCGGGATCGAATATCGGCCGCGGCAGCTGGCTCTCGCGTGTAGCGAAATCGAAAACCGCCCGTGCACCGTGCATTACGGGCACCTCAAGGAACCAAGGTGGCCCAGAACTAGTCCGGACGCTATGGCGTGAATCATAATCATGGGGCGGTTTTGGCACGTAAGCCCCAGAATTTAACGGTGAATGATATTCACGTGTTGGCCGCTCGCTAGACAATTGCGATGCAACCGGCACAATTTCCTCTTTTCTGTAGATCAATATAATCTATCTCAGTGTCGTTCTCTGACCATCACTCTACGAACCAGGGTCCTTGCATTCAGCTGCTGCGCCGGTGAAGACATGGCCGCGCTAAATAATGCTCGTAGCCTCGACAAGTCGTCGCATGCCGAAACATTGTTCCCACGAAGATCTAGTGACCTTTAAAAAAGATCGACAAACCGATCTCATTATGACTGTCGAGCGTATTGCGCATAGGGTTGAAACAATATCCCGATGCGTAGTGCTGCCAGCGTCGAAACGCCTTCAGCACGAGGCGTGTGCTTGCTCCCTCGTGCTTGCCAATAAATTTTCTGCGCCATACACCTGCCGTGCTGCGAAGCCTGCGCGTGGCCTCTCGTATACTTAGCGCACCAGTGCGTGGATAAAAAATGCATCATGTGGTACACGGACTCCTCTATCGCGCTCTTATTTAGAAGCGCAGTGCCATTTAGTGGGGCTACAAAAAAAAAGTACGCGCATGGCTTCCGACGCGAGATCTGTGGCGCACTGGCACGTGCGAACGCCGAGATTCTTCCCCTTTCCCGCCACACATCCAGTTGCACCTAGTGTCCCAACTCAGCGAGGGGTTGATTGAATGAGCAGCACACACCAGTGGATTCACAGTGAAGCCAGCTAAAGCGTTGACTCGAAAGACGCTCATGGAAAAAACCGGCACGCGTTGTGTGCATTTGTGGAGCAGCTTGCTGAAAGGGTTACCCTGCCTTCCTCGAGGAACCCGTGTGCAGTGGGTTCGATGCTTCCCAGCGTGGCAGAAATTTGAAAGGTTCTTTAGGGGTACATCCGACTGGTCGGAATCGCCTATCGCGAAATTGCCTGCTCGAATTGCAGTTGAATCCCTCTACCACATACTTATACTCGACTGCACGCTGCTTCCGACACCACAAGCTGTGTCGTCTGACAGCGCCGTCGTAAAGGCTGCAGTAAGAAGGGTCCCATTGGGGCGGGTATCAGAGAAATTAAAAGGATAATTTAATGCGTTAGCTTTCCAAGTGCTTTCCTGGGGCTATGTAACTATACTTGCACTTAACCGTTTTTCTACCTCCCTGGATGACAGCGTAATCCTTGCTTGAAAGCGTAGAGCATCGGGCTACGGCGCTAAGGTTACAGTGTTTGAAACCAACCATGAGGCCAACATGGGCATCTGGCTATGTGTACATGCGTGCCGCTCTTCAACGAAGCTCTTGCGCGCCAACGTAGATTATTGTGAGGTGCGGGATTTGGTAGGTGACGCCTGTTCGAAGAAAGCATTTTACACCGACTTGGATCATTAGCTATTTGCCACTGAGTCTGTGCTGGTCTTCAGTCAACCTCTTTGACGCAAACTTAGGTCACTGGTCGTGTGCCAGTAGGTGTGTGCCGCTCTTTAATGAACGTCTTTGACTTGGACTTTCGTGGATAGGCATGTGCCATTGTGCCCCTCGGCAATGACGAAGAAGATCCTTTAAATTTGAACAATGCTGAGCGTAAAGGAACACAGGTCAAAGGGTTCCAGGACAAGGACAGCAAGGGCATGTATTAACATGCCGCGGTATGTCCCGCTTTTCAAAAAGACGCTTTTCAAGACAACTCTTTAGCGAGATGCACCACTTTTGCACTGCGTACGTGCCGTTGTTCAACGAAGCCTCTCCCCACCTTTGGTCATTGACTGTGGGCCACTAAGCGTGCAGCAAGCGAGGAAACAATTCTCAGCGTTCCCAGGCACCAGCGCGCCATGCTTCTATTCTCGGAGCGCACGCGCGGACTTCTTTGCAATGCTAGTAGTTGGCGCAACGAGAACAACAAAGCAAAAACCACACAGGCGCGAGAGAAGAACCCGATGGCCGCATGACGTTTTTGTGAGCGTTCGCAAGCACCGGTGGGCCATATATTTCGGGTGTCACGCGCTGGCTTCGCGTCGGCGGCCCTAGGTGGCAGACAGGGTTCCTTTTGAACCACGAAAGAGGAGTCCTCTTGGAGTGAACACGGCCTACGTAACTCGTTTCCATAGTGGCAGTACGTTGGTGCGTTATGTTGATTCAATGATAACGCGTTTCCGTCGACACTCATTGTGAGATGGGCTCGGCCGCATATTTTTTTGTTGTCATTATACATCACTAGATTCCCAGTGGCAGTCACCTAGTTACCGAAGTAGGTGTTCATAGCAGAGCGGCACACACTTACTGGCAAATTCCCTGTGATCAAAATCGATATCAAAGAGGTGCTCGGAAGAGTATCACAAACCGAGTGGCCAAATACACAGTGCCCTAAATGAGTATGAAATTCATTGAATAGGGGTACATAACTGGGTGCCACATAGCCCGTCCCGCGGCCCGAGCAACCCACGTTGGCGTCGGAGAGCGGCACATAGGTGCACAGTGCGACATGCCCACTGTCTAAAAGTTCGTACGATGGTTGGTTTCGAACCCTGTTCCCTCCGCGCAAGCCATTCGACCCCTAACCACCCAAGAAGCCGGGTTCGCGGGAACATGCTCAGATAGATAGATAGATGGAAAGATAAATATTAAATGTTTAGCTACCTGAAATATGTCAGGTGCCTTAAAAGTTATAATCCCATTGAATAAATTCGGAGTTTGACTAGCCAAAACCAAAATCTCCTTCCGAGGCAAACCGTTGTGCTTAGGGAACTCCGGAGTAATTTTGACCACCGACAGCCGTTAGCGTGCACCAAAGTCTAAGTACACGAGCTCTTTTTTTATTCATCAGTCGTCGACAACCGGGCGCCATTGGCGGGATCAGACCCGTGGATTCGAGCACCGCAGCGTGACGCCCTGGCCACAGGGCTGTGACCGCGGGCCTTGGTACGAACGCGGGTCCTTGCAGGCTTGCGCTGACCGCCGAACTTGGTTGAGCGAACGAGAAGGGGAAAAAACAAGGTGCACAACACAGTAACGCACGAAAGTAAATTTTCGCAACTTGTTAGAAGCCGTTCTGATTAATGAGCTAACCATATCATCGTGGTCATGTACAGCAAGGGCTTATTTAATAGCACGAGATATTTACTTGTTAAAGGCCAGAACAATTTATTTCGGCACTCCTGCGCCATTGTAGTTTATTGCTGATAGGTTGAGGTATTTCGTAGTTCTAGCTGTCGTATTCGCCTGGCATTTCGGGGAAGTTAACGACATCAAGCTTGATAGGTTCTTCTGCAATCAACAAGCGGCGTCCACGCAAAGGAACTGCATTGCAACTCGAGTGCTTCACCAGGAATGTCAATAACGTCGTATTTGATAAGTCCGGCAGCATTACCGAATTGAATGAAACTTTTCTACCAATGGCGATAATGAGCAGAGACGAAAAAGAATTCAAAAGTGATGGTTCTCAATCGCATGTGGCAGTGATCTCCTTCTCCTTTTCTCTTTCCACTGCGACCGCTCCCCGCTCAGTGTAAGCTCTGGTTCGATTTAATGAGGTGAACAGCTTGCTTGGTTTCTTTCGGCAAACCGGATGTGCGTCCGGCTAACCTCCCTACCTTTCCTGTCTTCTCTCTCTCTCTGTCTCATCGGCCGTTCGTGTGGTTGTGGGTCCGGCTTTCGCCGCCAACAAAGAGCGGTCGTGCTCCTGCGAAGGCGAGTTACGGGGTCGTGTGCCAAATGCAAACACGAGGAATATATCAGATTGAAAACGCTGCAAGACGATTCAATTTTTCCTTTGAATATGATGAAAGCCTGTGTTTAGTTGAGTGAGTAGGGGTGAGAATTGGACGGTGTCACTGCGCAGCTAGGACGCTCTAACGCCTCGCCCCTCGAGGGAGAGGACAAGGCGGAGTGTCGCACAGCTTAAATTGTTTTACTGCAGTCTTCGGAATCGGTCTTTATTTCGATGCCTGACGAAATAATAATCCGGGCTTTTTCACTTGCCCGTGCTGGTCTCTGCCGCACGCTTTCTTAATTTATTTTGTTTATTTGATACCTGCTTCGCCTTTGCAGGCATTACAGCAGGGGGATACATAAAAATAAGCATCATATTTGAGACCAATAAAGAAACTAATTACACAAAGCGCGGTAAAAAGCATTATTTGACAGATTGGATACAATCATAGGCGGAAGATTATTCCACTTTCTTATACATCTAACAAAAAATGAATAGCGGAAGACGTCACCTTTAAAGGAAAATTCATTTATATTGAGACTGTGGTCCCTTCTTTGGTTTATATATAGGACGGCTCTTGAATGTACTTCTCCTTATTGATTCCAGTTTTAAAATGGTAGATATTATGGAAAAATTTCAACCTGAGGTTTCGTCTACGATCTTTCAATTCTTCCCATTTAAGTTTAGGTTTGCTTTCTCTCATGCTAAGTTGACGATCCCAATTACCTAGAACGAATCGCACTGCCCTATTCTGTATTTTTTCAAGCGTATCGGCCAGCTCTTTGGTATATGGATCCCAGCAAACGCATGCGTACTCCAGCAATGAGCGCACATGAGTGAAATACAGTTGTTCTTTTAAATTAAATGGAAGTTCGCTGAAATTTCGTCTTAAGAAACCCAAAACACGTGCAGCCTTTACTTTGATGTGGTGAACGTGCTTAGTCCACCTCAAATCACTCGTAAAATAAACTCCTAGATATTTATATTCCCTGGCCGTGCTTAAAGGAGCGCTATTTATGGTATACGTATTCAACTGGTATGAGCGTTTCCTCGTAAAGGTGACGTGAACACACTTTTTAAAATTCAACGACATTTCTGAATGGGCACACCAGGATGATATTACATTCAAATCATGCTGCAGGCATTCTGAATCACGTTCATTCTCTATAATCCTGTAAACTACAGTCATCCGCGAACATTCTGAACGAAGATTTGAGGCCAATAGTAACATCATTTATATACATCAGAAATGAAAGATTACCCAGAACTGAGCCCTGAGGAACTCCTGAGGTCACGGGAACATATCCGGAGGAACAACCGTTGAGAACTACCGACTGCTGTCTTAGAGAGAGATACTCGGCTATCCATGCAATAACTGATTCATTCAGTTTATAGCCCCGTAATTTACTAATAAGAAGGTCATGGGGAACAACATCGAACGCTTTTTTGAAGTCCAAGAAAATGCAGTGAACTACTTTACGCTTATCTATTGCTAGAGCCAATTCATGCGTGAACTCAACAAGCTGTGTTGAGCAAGAAAAACCTTGCCAAAAACCGTGTTGACTAGAATGCAGAAGATTATGTTTAACCAAATGTGTCATTATACAACTATAAAGGACATGTTCAAATATTTTACATGGTATACTAGTACCTGAAGACTTCGCACTCAAGGCTTCGCACTCTGTTAGAACTTTTACGCTGATGTAAAAGTTTTAACAGAGTGCGAAGCTTTCACGTCGTAATTTGTGCGCCTGCGCTGACCTGAAGTGTGCGCGTCGATGGTTAGTTTACTGGACCTCTAATAAATGGCAGTGCTTCTTCGGGGCAGCATATCACTCTTGTAAGTTATGTAGCGTTGCCCGAAAACTGGGTGGGAATGCCACAGTGCAGTGTTGTCTGAAAGAGCCCCTCAATAGACCACGTAGGAAATTTTGGTTATACGCTGGAAGTTGTTACGTGCCGCAACTCTAGGGAGTCTTCTACCATAAGAATTTTTGAATCTAGTTCATTAATAGCAGAGACAGAAAGGGTTAAAGCGCCACGAACTCATGATTTAAGATGAAGCTTTAGCTCGGGCCCAACTCCGACGCGGCCTACTCAAATATATGTAAAAGGCAAAAAGACTTTTCTGAGATAACCCCTGGTCCGATTTTAATGAGATTTGTTGCATCTGAGAGAGAAGGTTCAAGTCTAGTGACTGTTGGTAGCGGAATTTCGATTTAGGTAGCATTTAGGCCGCCGGGGGTCATGTG
This sequence comes from Dermacentor albipictus, assembly GCF_038994185.2. Lineage (NCBI taxonomy): Eukaryota > Metazoa > Arthropoda > Arachnida > Ixodida > Ixodidae > Dermacentor > Dermacentor albipictus. The sequence goes on along the minus strand of NC_091828.1, from coordinate 45,378,895 downwards.
ACACGTCTGACTGTTTTTAACCCCGTAACATTTTTGGTGGAGGTGCGGGGTAATGGCTGGGAAATGCGGCAACTCCTGGCTTCTTCAAACCACCGGCATTCGGTGATGATGGCTTGCACAATGGAAGAATTCTTGAAGACAAGGGGATGGAAGGCATCATCTCCGATGCTCTTAATGACATGTGCAACCTTATCAGGTTCCAACATCTTCGGATCCACTTTGCGGCACAGAGTGAGCACGTCCCGGATGTAAGTGAGATAGGATTCAGTGCACGTCTGGACACGCGTAGCGAGGCTTTTTTGGGTGGCGCGCTGACGTCCAACAGGCTTGCCAAACAAATCTGTGAGTTTCTGTTTACAAATGTCTCAGCTGGTAAGTTCCTCCTCGTAGGTCTGATACCAGACGCATGCCGTGCCCGCGAGAAAAATGTCAGATTTTCGAGCATGATGGTTTGGTGTCAGTGGTTGCTGGAGCTCACCCGCTCACATAGTTGAAGCCAGCCTTCAACATCAGTGTCGTCGGCGTCAGAAAAGGTTCCTGGGTCGCGGGGTTGTGCTAGAATGACGGTGGACGGGGGTGCCGACGGGCCCGGAGCATCCTCGCCTTGAGCTGGCATTGTAGATGCAGCCAAGGAGCGCCCGCTGCGTAAATCCGTCTTGATAATGATCCCGCAACCTCTGCCAAAAATGTTACGGGGTTAAAAACAGCTAGGCGTGTATTTACAGAATATTTACAATAAATATATCAGCTAACAAGATGGTAGACAGCGCGCGAAGCCCAGAAAATCGTCTTCTTCCGACGATGACTAAAACATCTTCGTCAGCGTGTCACAATATTGTTAAAAATATTTTCAAAAATTTGAAAGTTTCAAAAACATAGAAGCACGAAGTTTACAGATTCATAGCTCTGAATAAAAAACACATATCGCGCTTCTGTAAACGGCACCCATTAGATCATTAAAAGAGGTCAAATTCAATGTGTCAGTGTACATCTTACGTTAATCTTTTACGTCATGTAAAAGGGTTCTGCAAAAGCTCTATTTCAATATTACTAAATCCTTTGATATTCATGTGTAACAAATCACTTTTGTCCATTTAACATGTACTATTAGATGCAATTCACAAAATTGTATTATCATTTCTGATTATTCAGTTACAGAGTTGTAAACTTTATAGTTTCGTTGACTGAAAATTTTCGAATTTGCAATTCCTAATAAAAATTCACGACCTAACTCCAAAATTCGAAACAGTGGTTAAATAGATTCTAAGTATTTCTTTTAAATGCAACAAACCTCGTCAAATTTGGTGCAGTAGTTGCCGAGAAAAACGACTTCTCCTTTTACATGTGTTTAGATAGGAGCACCAGAGCTAAAGCTTCTTCTTAAGCAAGATTCCTTTCCTGTGCTCTCCCATACCAAAGCCAGAGGCTCCCGTGAGGAATGTGCCGCGGGCCCTGCCTTCGCTGTTTCTTTTCCCTCTCTCTCGCGTTTTTGCTGGGTGGCGTATTTCCGGTGATGGTCTCTCGCCCAAGCTGTTGCATTTGCCTCGGTTTCCGCAGCGGACGCTTTTGCGTGCTCTGCACGAGAACACCTGATTAGAGGTATAAGTCAATGCAACAATCACGGGCACTGAGGTGGAGGTGAGAGGTTAAAGGAGTGTGATCGTGCCGCGGAACACAGTGGAAAAAACAAAGGAAGCGGAAGTACATCTCTCTGGTTACGGTACGAAGAAAAAGAAAAACTCGTACACGTTCTGATAGTATGCATATAAACTTTAATTCGTCTATTGGAGCAACCGAATAAAGAAACAACTGGACTTGCTTGGAATTATTCTCGAAGTCACGTGTCCTCGTGAGTGACGCCACATCACTGCCATGTACGTGTGCGCACTTTATGCACTTGACGTTGACTCTCCGGCTGGGAGCCAGGCGCCCGCGAGAGGGGCAAACGGCGTTCGGTTCGAAATTTAACCTCTTTCCACTCTGCACAGGGATGTAATACTTAGCAGACACGATCGTTGGCATGCATTGTACGCACTGTGCTTGTCCGATCAATATCGCCAGACCTGCTGAGCGGTCTCTAACAGAGTGTCCAGTAAATGCACAGTCACTCTTGCACGATAGCCCGCTAATCCCAGGCTGTCGTCACGAATGCCTTGGAATTTGTTGTCGCTCATCTACGCTAGAATCGTGACATGCCTTATAGAAAACATAAGAAAGGAAACCTTTACGTTCTTGTCGATTTAAAGTCAACTCCCCTGGGTTTACCTCAAGTAAACGCGATGCGTGTGTGCTTCGTTTGATGATTTCGGAAATAAGAAACGAACATGGGAATTGGCACTTCAGAAGGAAACCGATCTGAAGGAGGGAACAGCAAACTTGACGTTCATCCTCTCGGCCTGTGCGGTGTTGATCAAGACCGATGTGTGCGCCCGATTGTTTTACGCGGCATGCATTCAGTTAGTTCCTGCAAGATGGCAAAAGAACTCACGATACTCACCGGCAACATTCTTTGGGGCACAAGCCAGCGACGACGAAAACAACCTTTCTGCAGTTACCAGTAAACCGTTGAGGCCTGGCATTGCCTAAAGTAACCCCATTTACTAGAGAACTCACAGACAAACTACTCCAAAAGCTGTTTTTAGAGCTAACGCAAATAGCCGAAGACAACGCAGTATGTTGGGTCAATTTGTCTTCTGGGTCGAACTCCCGGTTGAAAGCCGCTGTCCGCTGGCGGTGCGGCAGAAACCACAGCGTACGGCATTTCCGGTATTGCCGAGAATCCGATGCATTATGACGAAATACCTGGCTGAACAACAAGACACGAATGCTGAAGGACACTTTCTGAGACAATGGTGCACTCAGTTTTTTGAGAGTTCAAACTGATAAAATAGTATGCCCAATATGGCCCAATTATTATCCCCTGCTCTAGCAAGTGTTTTTATTTAACGTGGAAGTATACAAGAAGTATGAAACCAGCTACATGGTTGGCTTGCGAAAACCGCATGCCACATTATGTAATGAAAACATGTAGGACTAGCACGCTTCTACCTCTGCACCTTGTGCTACCAAAGCTGCCTTACTTTGGAACCGTAGCGGAGAGGGGACCATTCGAAACTGGATCATGAATGTTTGGGGGGCGCAGGTGGCACCGCTGTCGCGTAAGACACGACACAAGCGGAGCTAAATTTAACCTCTCGCGCAGCGTTCACAGAGTCGTATAGCTCGGCAGCCCATTTGCCAGTACCGGTGTCAGTGGGTGCTTTTCAGGTAGCTCAATTTGCTGCAGTAGGTGTAATTCGTCAAACACCAACGCCTGCTCATCCGGAGTTATAATACTTACAATTGTGCAATTTGTTGCTAAAATTTGACGTTTGCTTGGCTATGGCGTCCCCACGTTCTGCACGCAGAATCCAAAAAACGGCATGAAGAGGTTCGAGCAGGAAGACAGAGTACATTCGCAACCACCAAATTTCACTGCAGACAGCCCACTGCGAATGGGGAAGGAGCGTGAATACAAGCTTTGAACGCATGATCCCCTTTAGTGTGTCATAAGTTAATCATGTAAGCGTAGGAATGCGCTAATAAACGTAATTACGGCGTTTCCTTACTTCAACTGAGTACATCTGTGCGCATATGCCTTCAGCTGCTTGCACAAGACCTTTCATGTCCACGACACTACTAAATATTACTTTCAGTTTTTATGCGAAGCATATTACTAGAGCTCAACCCAGCTCTTCAGGCGTGGCGGTGTCGCCTTCAATACCACGTGACACCGTGACGTCACGACAGATGAGAAATGGGGCTCCAACTCGCGCCGTCGCTCGCGGCGTCGCCTTCAAGGCTGACCACGTGACACCGTGACGTCACGACATAGGAGAAACGGGGCTCCAACTCGCGCCGTCGCTCGCGGCGTCGCGGCGGTATATAAGCAGCTGCGCTTGCCTCTGCTAGACACTCACGAGGTGAGATGCCTCCTGGAGACAGAGCTGCTCGTTGGAATGAGAAGCGAAGGTTGCGGGGTGCTACAGAGACTGTTTCTAGGTGGCTTTGCTACGGCGCAGCGACTACGCGCCCCGCATCGGACGCGGTGAGCGTCGAGCAACGCAGCGTTCGGCGCGACAACGAAATGTGCGCCTGAGCAAGCGCCGCACGCCTGAGCCGACGCCGACGACACCGGCTTTTCTGCGACACGAGCTCCTTAACGCTGTCGCGTTAAAATAAAGGCTAGTATGCTTCGCATCCTGGGCTTAACCTTAGCTAAGCCACAGCCAGTTTTTTATTGCGCCTTCAAAAACGTTCTGAAAAACAAACCAATGATTGTATAAATGGACCTTGTATGCTTGTTTTGCAACAATAACAATCTTGAGATTAAAATTGTTGTTTTAGAGCTATCCCTAATTCGTTGCAAGGCGCTTATTCTCACTGCGGAGGGGCGACGTAAGAGAGACAAATTGCGATCAAACCTGCGGTAGTTTATTTCATAGACCATTTCTCTCACAGTAGGCTGCATGAGCAAACGTAATAGTTTTTATTCTTCACCATCATACAACGAGACCATGCTCAATGCCGGCATTAATAATTTCAGATTTCACAATAATGTTTCATAATTTAATTTTATTCATTGCATAATTATAACATACAAATAGCAGTGACTTATCAACTGTGCCTTACCACGTTGGGCTACGAACTATTGCATTAAGTGTGCCATTTCCTGCGATTCAAAAGTACGAGTTTCCACAGTAGAGTCACTTGGGAATTCACTTAACCCCGTTCAACCTATGCAATCGGATCAACACTTTCTCTTTAGGTGCGGCCATAACAGAGTAGGTGCCAATCTCGAGGTCCCGCTGCAAAAGAAGGTAAAAAAGTGTCTTCATAGGAACAGTTTATAAGCAGTGCACAATTAAGCATTTCTGCTGCGCAATATTTAAGGAAGCCAGAAGCGTTCTATCAAATGATTTCGTCGGTATAAAACGTGAGTGAAGGATTTAAGAAAAACGACAACAACAACAACAGCAATATACCTTCTACTCAGCATCATTTTATAGATTAATAAAAATAAATCTGAGTGACCCTAACAATCATGAAAGATTATGACGCGATTTGGTAAAGTACCAAAATGACTTTCACGACGTGAGAAAACGAAGAGGTTTTACATAAAGAACGGCATTATTAACAACACCTGCCGGTTGCCTATTTGACATAAGAACGATATTCACGCAATGGATGCTGTGCAGCATGGTCCAATACCTTTTGACTTTTGCCCAGGACGATACGATAGTGGCGCAGCGTTTGCGCGGCAGCTGAAACCAGCTCAACAAGCGCTAGACGCTGACCGATGCATATGCGCGGTCCCAGGCCGAAAGGCTGGTAGGCAGTCGGGTTGATGGAGCTCTTGTTTTCCGGACTGAACCTGCAGTTAAGATGTATTCAAACAGTGACTAACTCAGTGAGCTGGTACTGCTTTATTTCGACAGCAATACAAGGGAACCGAAAGCGATAGAACATAAAATGTAATTTTACTTATTCTGCGTAGTAAGCAGAGTCATATTCATGGTGGGAAAAGAACTACAGTCGAAGTTTAATGGTTGTTCTTTATATGAAAGTCTTATTGCATTTTTCCGCATAAAATCTAGCTTTCAGCAAAACGGGTTAATGGTAGCCTGTTTCAGATACGTTTGACTACTTAGTTGCATGTATGAAGGAGTATTCCTCATGCTCTGTGCGGATTTTTAAATATTTTTGGCGGATAATTGACAGCGTGATAAACGACCAGCTCTATGTGAGAAAAGAAAAAAAAAATATACGACAGTCTAATCGATATTCTAAAGTACTTTTTTGTGGTTTCAATAATGGAGGCGACGGATGAGAAAGTGTGTGACGCCCAGTGATTAACTGAATAGCTAAGTTCAGCTATTACCTGCGCATATGTTGTGATGAAGTAAATGAAGTCAGCTTCTTCTCTGCAGCCCCTCCCCCTTAGTAGCAATCGCTCAACGTAGCAATTGCCATATTACCTCTTCTCAACATGCGGTCAAATATTTTGGCGTTCCACGCATTGTTGCCCCCTCCTCCCCCCCCCGAAAAAGAGAAACCTTACTTGCCTAATGTGCAACAAAGCTAATTCGGCCAATATTGTATTTTCCTAAGGAGAATGACTAACAATGCCATCTCCGATCTTATGCTCAGTTAACAAGTATCAAGCAATAACCGGCTTCGTTTCAGTAACTAAGGCCTTACAGTACTCCTTCACCTCTGGCAGAAATAGTCTAGGCAGCTAGAACCACTGGCGAAACAGCGACCTCATCAGTGGCACCAGACGATCTTCAGTAGCCAGATGTCTGCCTTTAAGTTACCGCTTAATGCACTTTTTTTTGTTCGGTGTTTCGCGATAGTTACCACGGCCGGCATACTTAGCGCGGTGCCGAAACGTATATGTAATCCATTGTGGCACAAAGGCCATGCAAACATGGAAATATATTTATGGGTACTCGCAACAACAACAACAACAACGAAAAAATGGCTGCAAGCCCAAACTTTGTCGTCTAGAGTACCAATCTCGTGCTCTCTTTCTCAATGCTTTGTACAGCGTTGTAGCAATGTTGCAGAAACAGCAATGTACAATCGCTGAGTGGCACAAAATTGTAAGGACCACTTCTCCCTTGTAATTAATAAGCTGGCATATCTGCAGCACCCACGATACACTAATTGTTTGCGGATTCTGTCTGACATCGTTCTGTTCAATAACAGAAAAAAAATGCAATTCAAGAGAACGAGCAATCGCACAGTGTAATAATCGTATGTTAGAACTTGTTCTGCGTACTGGTGCCTTCATATTGATTTCATTCTGTTTACCATTATTAGATTACTAATGGTTTCGCTTCCACCACTTCATTTGGTGGGAATGTTGCTGAACACCAATAGCCATAAAGTTGCGTGTAATCCATCATGATAAGTACAATACACTGGTAAAACGAGAGATAAATAAGTATTTCAGAAATGATTGAAGTTCAGTTGAGAAACTAAGACATGTGCAACATTCATTTACTATGAAAGATCTACATAAGGGAGTTCGTGAAGCACTTTGCACCATATGCACCTTATGCTGAGTTCTGTACCTTATGTCTAGAACTGCGCCTTGTGTTTAGTTCTATACCAACTTCAGTGTTTCCTGTGGGCATGCACCGTACCGTACACATCAGACCGATATCTCGTTGGCCAAAATAACGCGCCCCAGAGACACCGAAGGACAATGTATAGCAGAGGTGCCGTAGCGCAATTTCAGTTCCTGGCCGTGCATGAAGCGATAAGCAGATCCGAACGCTGCGGTTCTAATGTACGCTGTCGATACACAACAGTAAAAATATTTGCATCTTTTACAGATTCAATATTATTCTAAATACAGTCTTAGCGGAGTAAGGGCGTCGTAGAAAGAACATAAATTTGCTGGCCTAAATAGTACAACAAAGTCGTCACTACATTGCGTTAAGAGGCTTCTTCAGGCATTGATTCTGTGACCGACCGTTACTAAAGCTCGCCAGGTTGGCAATGCATTTTTCTCCCGGCTTTCGATCGATCGCATACATGTATTAGGTCTCTACTTATCACAACCCGCAATCCTTAAGGAGCCTTCTTCTTGGCTTTATTCCAGTATAGATATTTATTAAACCTATTCAAGTAACCACTACGTTTCGAAACAGTATTCCTGAGTTCATATCGTCGCCGAAATTTGGTAAGCCTCTGCAAAACTCCACTGAATTCTTCTTCGTGCTTTCATTCTATCACACACATTTAATGAAATTCTAATAGTGACCACTAAGTTCCCTTAAGAGCACCCGTCCTGCTGTAATTCTATAACAGAAATTTAATAATCATATACAAGACGCCACTACATTCTTTTAAAAAGAGCTTGACTGTTCAGAACATAGCATCGCCTTCTATACCAGAATCGATACAGCAGAATGCAATTCGAAGTTCGCGGAACCAGAAGAGCCGGTCGATAAATTAGTTCGTCTTTTTAACGAGGTGGCCAACTCGAAGACAGTTGAGAAATATAATAGCTTCGCTAAGCGGGCCGACACTTAGACGGCAATAGGAGCGTCTCCATGTACGAAGACAATACAGCGGGTGCCCCTTGTTCCTTTCAGCGAAAGCCACTTTTCTGTGTCAAAAGATAAACATGAAAGTGTGACATCCATGGTACTTTGTCGGGAAGAAGAAGAAGAAGCCGGAGGGAGCGGATGCACATCACGTCGGCTCCGTATTCTACGAATGTTCTTCTAGCGCAAATCGCCAAAAAGCCACCCGCTATTGCACGCCAACGGACTCAGCTCGTTCCCAGGAACAAGTGGATACCGAAAACCAGGTGGGATTCCCATTTTTCAAGCCTCTACGACAATATTTTGGCCGGACCTCGTGGCGGCAGAGCCGCGAGGCCACGCGCCGGAGCCGGCTTCCTCAACATTTGCCGATCATTTTCTCAATTATGGAAGTCACCGTAGAGGGGCGCAGCATATCCCAGGAAGAAATGGATACAAGCAAGGGATGGAAGGAGGTCAGACACAAAAGATCAGACCGGCGAACCTCCCAACATCGCGAGAGCACCTTGTCGCCGACGCGGCTCGACAAGCGCAACAATAACCCATGGAAAGGCCGGCTAGAGCAAATACGCAAGGCAAGCAGAATGCCACATTTGCCAAGAGGGGATTACAAGGTTGTGATCAGACCACGTGGAGGACTCAAATTATCCGAGCACGGTATAGTTCCCCTCACAGCTGCGGTACAAGATGCGGCAGGTATTCCTCGAGACGAAAGGGAGGAGGACATTGTCTGCCCCAACAATTATCAAAATATCCTCATCGTCAGTACCTCGGATCAAGAGCGGGCAAACAAATATCAGGAAGTAGCACGTATCAAGATTCAAGACAAGTTTTACGAGACCAATGCTTACGAGACAGCGCCTGACATGACGGCCAAAGGAGTCATCAGAGGAATCCCACTCGACGAGGGCCCAAGAGACATCACAGCAGCGGTGGTTACGAGTAAAAACCCAACGGCGATAGCAGCAAAAAGACTCAGTAATACTACCACAGTGATTGTGCTCTTTGAAGGACACAAAGTGCCCACGTACGTCCGATACAGGGCAGCGCTACTCCCTTGCTCCCTGTACAGGAAACAAGTGGACTTCTGTCATCAATGCAACAGACTTGGACATAGAGGAGATGTATGTCCCAACCCTGACAACAAGATTTGTGCGGGATGTGGAACATCAAACCCAAATAAAGACCACACGTGCCAACCTAAATGTCAGTTATGCGGCGAGGACCATCCGACCGCAGACAAGACGTGCAAAGCCAAATTCAAGCAGCCCTTCATCGTTAAACAGAGACAATGGCACAGACTGCAACGAGAACGACAAGAGGAACATGAAGACGCTATCTCCAGATAAGACAGAGCAGAGTCTCGCGGAACGCTTGGCCTCCTAAACGCCAGGGAACGACGCTCCAGATCGAGAACAAGGTCTCCATCCACCACCAGATCCTTATCCCGGTCCGACTCCAGGACACCGGGTACACGATCCAGATCCAGGTCCAGAACTAGGCCATCCTCTTCAGCAAACCAGACTAACACGGTGAGCTGGGCAGACGTGGTCGATGGCGTGCGCCCGGGGGCTGGTGGGGAGACTGCCATTAATAACGAGATCAAGCAACTAAAACACGAGAACGCACAGTTGAGGATTTTGCTAGCACGTATGAGCGATGAAATCAAAATTCTCAAGGAAGGAAAAAAACAAATAAATCAGGTAACTCCCGCTCCACAGGCGAGCACGAAAGAGCCATTTGAAATTCCGGACAATAAGATGGACGAAGGGGATGACCCCCCTCCACTCAAACGCAAGGCCCAAGCCATCAGTGATAAACAAGATAACGCAGTGGTAGATAAAGCATTAGCCGATATTCAAAAGAGCCTAGGAGAAATACAAAAGTCAAATGAAAAACGGGACGAAATGATGAATCAAATGGCTAAGGCAATAGCAGCAATTATAAGTAGATTAGACATCCTAGAGGCAAACCACTCACCAGGTAATGGACTCCCCTCCGTTGCGTCAGAAGCACCACCATCCTTACCCACTTCACAACCACATAATTATATAAGATCAGCTTCTCTCCAACCTCCCGTCTCCCTCCCATGGTCGCACCCGAAATGAGGCGCGCTAAAGAAGGGTTCAGGATATGGCAGTGGAATTGTAGAAGTTACGAAAACAAAAAGTCAGTTTTGCAGCAGTATTTGAAAGACAAGGATACACCGGACGTCATAATTCTGCAGGAAACACACGGGATTGCGAAGCTAGCAGGATACAGATCTTTTGGCTATGCCGAAGGGGACACCAGGGCATTAACTACGCTGGTAAAAAGAAACATAACTTGCATGCAGTACAACACAGGAATAACGCACATTGACAATATTCTATTGGAACTCATCCCACAAAAAAAGACAGGACATAGCTTATTTATTCTCAACATTTATAGTAACCCCATGCTACATAAACACAAATTCAAGAACCTATTCCAGAAAACACTCAGACTTGCTGGAGAAAATCCGGTAGTTATAGGAGGAGACTTCAATGCCCCACACACCACGTGGGGATACTTATATACCAGAGCAAAAGGAAGGGACTTATGGAACGACTCACAAGAATTAGGCCTCACGCTCGTCACAGACCCCGCCACTCCAACCAGAGTAGGCACGGCGCTAAACAGGGACACAACCCCAGACCTAACCTTTACCAAGAATATCGAAAAGGCGACCTGGCGCAACACACTGGAAGACTTGGGTAGTGACCACCGCATATTAGAGTTACACGTCAGAGAAGGGCCGAATAGACCCAAGGAACGACAGATCAAATTAGTAGACTGGGAACTATTTCGTAGAACGCGAGAGAAGACACAGCAACGATCAATCGCAAACATAGAACAATGGACTAAGGAGCTCAGTGATGACGTCAAAGCTGCCACAAAAATAGCTCCACCTGAATCTAACTTGGATAAATGCGACAGCAGACTTCTCCACATGTGGGAAGCTAAGCAGTCGCTTCAGAATAGACTTAGCGGTCAGAAGCATAACAGAAAGTTAAGAAAGCGCATAGCACTCCTTAACAAAAAAATAGAAGAACATGCTAAGCAATTGACCAAACAACAATGGGACGAGATATGTAATTCCATGGACGGACAATTAAGCACCGGCAAAACGTGGCACATGCTCAGGTTCCTGCTTGACCATGACAATAACAAGAAAAATCACATGCAAGCCATTAATAAGTTAATACACGCATATGAGGGTACAGAAGAGGAATTTCTCAATGAATTACAGCAGAAATACTTAAAACAGGCACCCCCTTGCATCTATCCTATCTACAGCGGGAATACAAACGCAAAATTAGACGAGGAACTCACGGAGGCAGAAATCCGCGCGGCCCTACAAAAGTTAAACACCAAATCCGCCCCAGGCCCGGACGGTATAACCAACAAGACTCTCAGGAACCTGGATGATGAATCGATAGCCAAACTAACAGAATACATAAACGAGTGTTGGGTAAAGGGAGAAGTGCCAGCTCAATGGAAGAAAGCGACGATAACGCTTATTCCAAAACCCGGTAAGAAGCTTGAGATAGACAACCTCAGACCAATCTCCCTAACATCCTGCGTCGGAAAATTAATGGAACATGTCATTTTAAACAGAGTAGACAACTTCTTAGAGGATAATAACATATACCCAGATACAATGATAGGATTTCGCAAAAATCTTTCGACACAAGATGCGATGCTCCAACTTAAGCATCAGATAATCGATTATAACACGCGCTCGACAAGGGCCATCTTGGGCCTTGATCTTAAAAAAGCTTTCGATAATGCCAACCACGCAACCATATTGGAAAACATCGAACGAATAGGACTAGGGCAACGGACGTATAACTACATCAAGAGCTTCCTATCAGACAGGAAAGCAGTCATCTCCGTCGGAGGGCTCAAGTCGCCCGAGATCGACATAGGGGGGGGGGGGGGCGGCACGCCTCAAGGCGCTGTCATTTCGCCGATGCTGTTTAATCTCGTCTTGATGGGACTCCCCGAAAAATTAAATCACATAGAGTCCCTGAATCACACAATCTACGCGGACGATATTACTATCTGGACCTGTGATGGCAGCGACGGATCAATAGAACAACGACTCCAGACTGCAATTAACACAGTAGAGGAACACCTCATAGGAACAGGCCTCACATGCTCTGCAGAGAAATCTGAACTTCTATTGTACCGCCCCACACTTAGAGGCAGGCCTCCCAAAGGATACGACAGAAACAAGGCTCATGAGGAAATCAAGCTACACACCAAGAACGGGCGGAATATCCCAATTGTCAACCAGCTGAAGGTGCTGGGTCTGGTAATCGAGAACAAAGGCACAAATAGGGAAACCATAAAGAAGTTAGACACAAAGGTAACAAACACCATGAGATTAATCAAACGAATTACTAACAAGCACCAAGGTATGAAGGAAGAAAGTATCATACGGCTTATACAATCATTCGTAATCAGTCAGATCACATACATAGCAGCCTTCCACAATTGGTTTGCAGCTGAAAAGCGTAAAATTAACAACATGATAAAAAAAGCATACAAACTAGCTCTAGGGATTCCCATCAGTACGAGCACGGATCTCTTGCTAAAGTTAGGACTCCACAACACACTGGACGAACTCATAGAAGCACAACAAACATCTCAAGCAGAGAGACTAACCAAAACCAAAACGGGACGGCATATACTAAGCAAACTAGGAATGAATTATCACAATCTATACGGGGAAAAGAGGACGATAACCAGAGAAATTCGTGACAAACTCCTAGTACCAAATATACCCAAGAACATGCATCCAGGTTACAACGACGGCAGACGCAAGAGTAGAGCAGAGAAAATTATCCGAAGCTTTGGGTCAGACGACAGAGCAATCTTCGTAGACGCGGCTGAATACCCAGACAGAAATAGCTATGTAGCAGTAATCGTAGACCACACCCAAAAACCCCTTACAAGCGTATCAGTTAATACCAAACATTCCGAGACCGCAGAGGAGGTAGCCATTGCCCTAGCATTGGTCTCCACGAATGCTCAGTACATCATAAGCGATTCTCAAGCGGCCATTAGAAATTATGCAAAAGGTAGGATCTCTCCTGAGGCATGGCACATCATCAGAGTCAATGAAGCAAAGTTCTCCGATGCAGAGAAGAACGGCAGGCAATTGCTCTGGTTCCCAGCGCATACAACTCCAGACATTCCCGCAGTCAACCTCAACGAGGTAGCACACCGCGAAGCTCGAGGTCTTACTCGCCGAGCTGAGCAAAGAGTGACTTCCATCGGTCAGGAGAACGCGGAGGAGGAAGTCTGGAGAGAAAAAGATATATTAACAAGATTTGGTGATATTACCAAATTCTATCAAAATCGGAGGCGAGTATTACCACCGCCTCACACTAAACTGAACAGAGCTGAGTCCGTTACTTGGAGGCGACTACAAACAGAAACTTATACGAGTCCCGCGCAACTAAAAACTTTCTACCCCGATATATACGAGAGCGATATGTGCAAGCTATGCAAGTCTGTTAGAGCCACCCTTCAACACATGTTGTGGGGATGTGAAATATACCAAAATAAAATGGCAGTCTCCCCAGAAAATCTACGGGCGCGGTGGTCGGCCGTGCTGCTCAGCTCAGAACTCCAAGACCAACTTTGGGCCGTCCAGCGAGCCAAGGAAGCCGCACGGGAGCAGCAGCTCCCAGTGGCCATCTAGGCGGCCCCAGGCCCGGGCCTCCCAATCGCCGGATTCCAAATAAAGTTATCACATCATCAACATGGTACTTTGTCATATGGTTTATGCGTGTCATGTTTCGATTGCGACTGCCGGTAATAGAACCATACTTCACCGGTGATGATCGTGGTCTGTGAGGCCACAACAAATTATGTAAACTGTTTTCGGAAGCTGGCAGAAAAATATGCCTAAATTTCATCGTATCCACGATGAATATTTTACATCACGGCTTCCGAGTCGTTTCAATAATAATAAAGGCAATGTGCAGTGTAATGTATACACAGTGAGTCTCGTGTATTGATGCATACAATCGTCATTCATATATAGCAAAAGCCTGTGAATATATATAAATTCGTGAGCAGTGCTAAAATATATGGCATTTATATTCATTCGGCGAATGGTCAGCACACATTGGATTGTACCCGCAATAATTTGGGATCTGTTCTTCGTCTTTGCTTTTCTATCTGCTCGGTTGCCTTCATCAGAGCGTATTAGGCTGTCCTTACGTGTATCGGTCTCTACGTCATTACCGGGCTACGGTAAACGTGGATGATAGTAGCAACGCTGTTAGCTACATTGTGTGACGCTTTGTCCGACATCAATACGTGAAACGTGCTTGCCTTACTTTAGTGCCCAAGTCGAAGTAATATCCAAGAAAAGGTACTGCATGTTGGCGATTGCGTCGTTGCGGACGTTTTACACGAGCGCATAGGTACAGCATGGCTAGTTACTTCAATTTTAACAGTGTGTCCTTCCGGTTTAAACTCTGCGCCACAAGAAGACGCCACCAACACAGCCGGTCAGAATTATGTCTACGGAAACCCAGCATACCTTGAACGGCAATGAGGTATATTTATTTTATTTATTCAGCATTGATTTAGGCACGGTGAAGGTCTTGGATGGCAAGGCTAAAGGCAGAGCATTATCTGCCTGACTAAGGCGCTGTCACCCATACATTGCTCAGCGGTAAGGTAGCACATCATAAAATATAGTATACACACATATCAATAGCGTGGATTGCACATACATAGCATACATTACAAATGTGCGGATACTAAATACAAGAATCATTGTACAACTTTCTAAGTAAGAAACAGGTTAGGTCCAACACAGTAATATGAATACGAAAAATGTCTTAGATATATACAAGCGCAATATGAAACCGACTTAAAATAATTATGCATAAAACACACAAGAAACTAATTAGCACAATGTCAATCAGAAAGGGAAAGCAAATATTTTTCATAGCAGTTTTAAAGCAATTTAATGATATGACGTTTTGCGCAATAGTGATCGTGTTAGGATGTGTATTTACGAAGGGTGGGGCTAAGTATGCTGTTTGTATTCTACCTTAGTTGGTCCTGCAAAATGGAACTCTAATGTGGTCATGACTGAAATTGTATTGGGTGTAACGTGAGAGGTAAAAAATGAGCGAATTTTTCTCGAGTTCGCCCCGCCCCGTGTTCGTGGTTGAGGCTTGACTCGTCGCGCTAGAGCACAACTGCTCAA
The DNA here is from genome assembly GCF_038994185.2 of Dermacentor albipictus. Lineage (NCBI taxonomy): Eukaryota > Metazoa > Arthropoda > Arachnida > Ixodida > Ixodidae > Dermacentor > Dermacentor albipictus. Next base: position 45,363,535 of record NC_091828.1, on the reverse strand, counting down.
GCTAAGGGTTGGCTGCGTGAACGTGCACGAACGTTTATACAGACAAGGGCATGCGGAAAGTCCATTGTGTACGTCTTGTGGCTGCTACGAGACACTTCAGCACCTTATATTTCAGTGTTGCGCTTTCAGTGCGCAGCGCATGTCGCTAGTGAGAAACTATCATCTCCTTGGCCTGCGGTGTGCGACACTCGAGGAATGTTTATACCCCAGTGGCTGTGCATCTAAACGTGATCAGGCCCATCGCGCCCTACTAACCTTTATAGAACGAACTAACTTAGGTTCACGTTTGTAGCATGAACATTGAACATTCTGTAGTAGCATGACCTTCAGTGACCGGCCCTGCTGTGTGCGATCAGTACTGTACCCTAACGCTTCTTCCTTCGAAGATGGGAGGTGGCGAGTTCAAACACCTTACAGTGTATATTGTGAACCGACTAACGGTGAAACGGTGATTACGTGCAGCTTTACTTGGCGTCTCATCGTGGAGAACACAATTAGCCGAATAGGGAATCTGCCATGGATGCGGTTGATAATTGTGGAGGCTGTCCGACGCGGCGTCACTTTAATTCTGGCTGCAGAGTTCTACTTTAGTCTTTAGATTTGTCCTGTTGCAGTGTCCTGTTGCTCTCCTTTCCTCTTTCCTTTTTCCTCCCCTCCTTCCTATCTTCTATTTCTGTGTTGCTGTCACCTCCCTTCAGAAGAATAGGCAGGCGTTGTGCCCTTTCCGGTGGCAGTTGCCAGCCTGCTACTCGCTTTCCCTTTCCTAATACCTGTGTATATGTGTATATGTGTTCAAAACAAATAATAATAATAATAATAATATTGTGACGAAGAAGATCGGCAGGCTGAAAAGCCCCATTGCCATCGCGTGGCTCGTACCCAGTTCGCTCGCTGTCTGCGCCCTACCTGCTGTTGCCGCGTTGGTCGCTGCTTCTCTACGACCCGAATAAACCCCCCTCACAATTGGTGGAGCTGCTGGGTACAAGCGGAATTCTGGAACTTCGCAACCGGACACTGCAGCCTGTCTTCATTATGCCGGAAGAAGGACCACCGCAACCACAACCCGCTGCCCCGGTGACTACCGTGGTCTGCCCCGGCCCGCTGCGTCAACGCGACCCACCCATCTTCAGCGGTACCGAAGACCATGACGTAGAAGACTGGATCGCTGACTACGACCGGGTGAGCATCCACAACCACTGGGACGACACCAAAAAGCTGAATTACGTATCGTTTTATATGAGCGGTGTCGCCAGCGTGTGGCACCGCAACCATGAACGTGATCTCACGACGTGGCCAGCCTTCAAAACTAACGTGACGGAGGTACTCGGGCGCCCCGCCGTTCGCAAGCTTCGCGCCGAGCAACGTTTGCGCAGTCGTGCGCAACAGTGCGGGGATACATTTACAAGTTATATAGAAGATGTTGTCGACCTCTGCAACCGCGTTGACGTCACAATTACTGATGCCGAGAAAATCCGCCATATCTTAAAAGGCATTGAAGACGACGCCTTCCAGATGCTGTTGGCGAAAAATCCGGCGACAGTCTCTGAACTCGTCAGTCTCTTCCAACGCTTCGACGAACTCCGCAAACAACGCCTAGCCACCCGCCAATCTCCTCCTCAGGCGACTTCAATGTCGAGCTTGGCTGTTTCCCCGGACAATACGTCGCTACTGCTACAGATCGAGGAGTTCGTCCGAGAAGAGGTGGCTCGTCAGCTTTCTCTGATTCTCCTCACACACGGCCAGTCAAATTCTCCGTTGGCACCCGCTCTCCAATCTGTCATCAAGGAGCAGGTAGCCGACCACATTCCACCTTCTCTCCAGCAGGCTCCGGCTGCCGCTCCCCTGACGTACGCCGAAGTCGCTTCGAGGCCTGCACCACAGACCTACGGTCCCCTTCGCCCGCCTTTGCGCCCACCCGTATCCGCTCCGGTCCCGCCACTGGTGCAGTATGCACGACCTCCAGATCATTGGCGCACGGAAGATAATCGGCCAATTTCTTTTTATTGTGGCCGTGCTGGACACGTAGCACGTCACTGTCGCCTCCTTACACCGAACGTCCCCAACAATGTGCGTCCATTTGCGCCACGTTTCCAACAACGCCGCAACTATTCGGACACCTTTGAATCTCCTCCTGTTGTCGACACCACATTCTCCGCCGCTCGCCGTTCACCTTCTCCTCGCCGCCGCTCGCTTTCCCCCATGCACCGGCGTCGGAGCCCTTTGCGCCAGGAAAACTAAATATCGCAGTTCAGGAGGCGAGAACTGCGGTGCCAGCGAAATGTATAAGGCCTCACACTTCCCCGAAGAACGTTATTGAAGTCGCAATAGAAGGAACATTGACGCTAGCACTTGTCGACACCGGCGCTGCACTTTCAGCGATAGATGCCCGTATTTGCCGCAAAATCGGAACAGTGACGACGCCGCTTTCTGGACTGTCTCTTCGAACTGCCAATGCGCAGCACGTCGAGCCACCCGGCGCCTGCACTGCTCGTGTCGTCATTCAGGACGTCCTCTATATCATAGAATTCGTCGTCTTGCCATCATGTTCACACGACGTCATATTAGGTTGGGACTTTCTCTCCACACATCATGCGATCATTGACTACGCCCGCGCCAAAATTGAGCTGTTTCAGTTTTCGACTGATCTTATCACTGACCATAAGGACCACTGCCGCAAAATCTCTGTTTCAGAAGACACCTTTATACCTGCCTGGTCTTCCACCCTTGTCAGTATCTCTTGTGATTATGTAGATGACGGCACAGTACTCTTCGCTCCGTCTGAACTCTTAGTTCGCCGCCGTTCACTACCACTGCCGTTCGCCGTCCTGGAGTTCAAAGCTGGGGCCTCTCTCATGTGCGTCTCCAACCCATCTGCTGAACCATTTACTTTACGCCGCCGTGAAAGCCTTGGCAGAGCAGAGCCACTGACTTCATCTTCAATATTTGACACGATGGACGACTCCACTTATATTGCTGCTCTCGAGGCATCGCGTCCACAGTCCCTACCGGGTTCTTTTACGCCAGCTATTGCCAGTGACCTTACGACGACGCAGCGCGACGAACTTCTTCGCTTGCTCCAAGGCTTCTCTTCCTCCTTTGATTGCCAAGCAACATCACTCGGCCGCACAACGAATGTTTCGCACACTATCGACACTGGGAGCCACGCACCAATTCGACAGCGTCCCTACCGAGTATCGGCGACTGAAAGACAAGTTCTCAATGACCAGGTCAACGATATGCTCAATCGCGGTGTCATCCAGCCTTCTAGTAGTCCTTGGGCATCACCAGTCGTCCTAGTTAAAAAGAAAGACGGCACCATACGATTTTGCGTCGACTATCGAAGGCTTAACAAGATTACCCGAAAGGATGTATACCCGTTGCCACGTATTGACGACGCACTTGACTGTTTGCAAGGAGCGGAGTTCTTTTCCTCCTTAGATCTCCGCTCTGGCTACTGGCAGGTGCCCATGGCTGACGCTGACTGTTCTAAAACCGCATTTGTAACACCAGATGGCTTGTATGAATTAACTGTGATGCCGTTCCGTCTGTGCAATGCACCCGCCACCTTCGCACGCATGATGGACGGCATCCTACGTGGCCTAAAGTAGCATACTTGCCTCTGCTACCTCAACGACGTTGTCGTCTTTTCCCCTGATTTTCCGACCCGTCTTCGGCGTTTGCATCAAGTTCTGACCTGTCTCCGGAATGCTGGTCTCCAGCTTAACTTAAGAAAGTGCCGATTTGCAGCTCGTAAACTGACTATACTAGGCCACGTTGTCTCCAAAGAAGGCATTCTTCCTGATCCTGATAAACTTCGCGCCGTATCCGAATTTCCGAAGCCCACTAACTTGAAAGCACTGCGCAGCTTCCTTGGCCTATGCTCCTATTTTCGACGTTTCGTTCGCAATTTCGCTACAGTGATCGCACCACTTAACCAACTTCTTCAAAGCGACAATGAACTTTCTGCTTGGTCGGAAGCCTCTGGTGATGCCTTTACGACTCTTCGTCACCTCCTCACGTCTCCGCCAGTCTTGCGCCATTTTGATCCAAGCGCACCTACAGAACTTCACCCTGACGCCAGTGGTGTCGGCCTAGGTGCCGTGCTCGCTCAACGCAAGAACACTAATGCCGAATACGTAGTCGCTTATGCTAGTCGTGCCCTCACGAAACCTGAGGCCAATTACTCAGTCACAGAAAAAGAGTGCCTGGCTATCGTATGGGCTCTTCAAAAATTTCGTCCATATCTCTGCTGTCGACGCTTTGACGTGGTGACGGATCATCACGCTCTTTGCTGCTTGTCCAACCTAAAAGACCCGTCGGGCCGCCTCGCTCGGTGGGCCCTCCAAATCCAGGAATACGATATCCGTGTCGTCTATCGTTCTGGAAGCAAACACTCTGACGCCGATGCCCTCTCGCGCTCCCCAGTTACTTCAGACAGCAGCACTTCTACTTATAGACATGACATCTCACCACTTGACATCCTGGACTTGGCATCGGAGCAACGAAAAGACCCATGGATCGTCATGATATTCGACCTTTTGTCAAATCCTCCGGCAACTTCGGCACCTCGAGCGTTACGCCGCCAGGCGCAGCATTTCACAATCCGCGACGGACTTTTATACCGCCGCAACTACCAAAATGACGGCTGCAAATGGCTCTTAGTAGTGCCTCGCCACCTACGACAAGATTTATGCTCCGCTTTTCATTCCGACCCGCAGTGTGGTCACGGCGGAGTGTCAAAAACTTACACACGGCTTCGCCTACGATATTATTGGCGCGGGATGTACACCTTCGTCCACAAATACGTGCGCTCCTGCATTGCCTGCCAGCGACGCAAGTGTGTCCCGCATCTCTCCACCGCACCTCTCCAACCACTTCCCTGCCCAGCTCAACCATTCGACCGCGTCGGCATTGATATATACGGGCCTCTTCCATCTACTGGCGCTGGCAACCGATGGATTGTTGTGGCCGTAGATCATCTAACACGGTATGCCGAAACCGCCGCCTTGCCTGCTGCATCAGCAAAAGACATCGCCTCGTTCATACTAAACAACTTCGTTCTCCGCCATGGCGCCCCTCGCGAACTGTTGAGCGATCGGGGCCGCGTATTCCTCTCAGACGTCCTGCAGTCACTCCTATCTGAATGCCAAATTATTCACCGCACTACTACTGCTTATCCACAGACCAATGGCTTAACAGAACGATTCAACAGAACTCTTGGTGGCATGCTATCAATGTATGTTGCATCTGACCACTCCAACTGGGACCTTGTACTTCCGTTCGTCACTTACGCACATAACACTGCCTCTCAAGCCACTACTGGATTCTCGCCATTCTTCCTGCTTTAAGGCCGCCATCCCTCCAGCACCATTGATACTGTTCTCCCGTACCGGCCGGACCCTGCTGAATGCTCACCTGTTTCTGCGATTGCTCAGCATGCCGAGAAATGCCGACAACTGGCCCGTTCTTTGACGTCTGCTCAACAGTCCCACCAAAAAGAGCGCCATGACCTCAATCCTCCCCCTCACCCCTTCCCCGTCGACTCACTCGTCTGGCTTTGGGTCCCGCCTGTTGCTGCTCCTGGCCTTTCGTCCAAGCTCCTCCCGAAGTACCACGGGCCCTACCGCATGGTTGCACAAACATCACCAGTGAACTACGTGGTCGAACTCGTATCGCCATCTCCCGATCTCCGTCGATGAGGGCGAGAGACTGTACATATTGACCGGCTGAAGCAGTACTACGATCCGCCCACCTCTTCCTAGGTCGTCAAGATGGCTGCTCTTCAATTCCGGGGGTGATCGTGACGAAGAAGATCGGCAGGCTGAAAAGCCCCATGGCCATCGCGTGGCTCGTACCCAGTTCGCTCGCTGGCTGCGCCCTACCTGCTGTTGCCGCGTTGGTCGCTGCTTCTCTACGACCCGAATAACCCCCCCTTATAATATGTATATAGCAAGCTTAAGTTCGTATAGTTAATTAATTTTTAAAAGTCCATGTTTCAAGAAAGAAGGTGCCGTGTGATCACGGGATCCAAGGTGTTCAACACAGCGAACTGCTTGTTTTTGAAGACATATCAATTAATCCAATTTAGGTTAAAATGTAGTCCCCCTTAGACAAGTTAAACCACTCCATTCGTGTTCTCTGCAAAAAGCCATCAGCATTCATTTGAAATGAGTGATCCTCCAACAACGTCGACGTGCGCTCACCTTTCCGGGTCAAATTTTTCAGGTTCCTTCCAGTATTGCGGGTCATGGTGCAGCTGGTACGTAGGCACCAGAACCGAGGTTCCTTTCTTAATGACGTACTTGCCGCAACGATAGTCTTCATCCGCACATCGGGAAGTAAATCTAGCGAAGAAGAATTGGAGATTCGTAAACGTGAATGTGTAACCAATCAAAAGATTGCACGCATTTCAATCATATAGCAGGTGAGATTCCTTGCAACATTGCAACAGAGTCTTGCCGTATTATCTGTCCTTTTTGCCCTGAAAGACTGCTTGAGTACCTTATGACAAGTTGAATAAGCTTCGCAACATTATTGCGCGGAAGTTCCCTGAAAAATTAAATTGGTGCTCTTAAAGCAAGATGCGCCCATAAAGGGCCCCCATAAGCTCGTGGTTTTAATCAGGCGTCGAGAACACGTGGTAGATATATTCATTAGCGAGATAATAAAATGTGATTGCACGACCACTTTACTTTCAAAATTGTCATACAAGCTCCGAAGGAAGCCCTTCACATTTTAGCGCTAATATTATCCTTGCCATTTTTAATATAACAAGAGCCCACATACAAAAAGCGGGATGACGTTTGCCGGCTGAATTAGTAGGTGTAGCTGTTCTGCGAAATTGTCAGCTGAGAACCCATGCTTGTCACGATTAGTCGCCTATTTAAAAAAAAAATTATTAAGCATTTTACAGAAATTACATTTTACAGTCAGGCATACTGCACACAATGCAGCAACTTAACGTTGCTGCATTGTGTGCAGTATGACTGACTTACTATAATGCCAAGCCGAAAGATATGATTGTTTAATCTGAAAACGTCATTGCCCTTTAAAGCCTGCTTTATAATTTTGATTGGGTAGTTACTTTTGCCTAAAATGGCATAACGAAGAATTATTGCATTCGTCATGTGGGTTTGAAAGAGCACTTGATTTTCAGATAAGACTTTTATCAAACACACTGCCAGCATGCGACCGCCAATTCATTTCGGCTCCGGTTCAACAGTGGCTCCTAACGCAGTGCGAAGAGACTTCAGCAAAAATTTTGCCTGATCTCGAACAACAAACCTTCAATCATTCACGCCAACCACAATGAAATGCAGTGTAATGACAAGCACGTGATTTAACACAGCGTTTTTACTCATAAGCATCAATATTAGCGTTCAAAATGTAATACAACATGTGCGACACTTATGTCTTTTAAAGCTCCCGGAGTCGTATCGGTTTGGCCGCCCGCTAATGCGATCACCAGAATTGTTTCAAAGTGTTCTGTGAACCGGAATTCGTTAAAGTAATTTTCTTTGCGATATCTTTGTTTAAAGCTGGTTACAAATGCTAACGTGCCGGTTTCATACGACAAACATCCTAAAGGGATCCGCGTAACGAACGAAACTTCGAAAGGGTCCTGGCACAAAATTCTCTATTTTTATCTTTTCTTTGCCTTAAATGAAAGCTTGAACACTTCAGGGCCTAGAAATAAACCTGGAAAGCGTCAGATCAACGCCCACGTTCAGCTGTAATACTTATTTCCACAAACTGGCTCCTGTATTCGCACCCAAAAACTGCCTGAATCCCGGCATCATGACAGCATGGTTTGCTTCGGCTGCCGCCGTTGCCATAAACAAACACAACCACAAGGTAAGCGAAAGGGGAAAAATTGAACTGACTGACCCCCAAATTTTGAGTTGGCCTACCCCCAAATTTTATTTGGCGCACTACCGAAGTTGAAGTTGGCCAACACCAAAATGTAAGTTGGCCCACGCCCAAATTTCAATTTGCCAACCAAAATTTCAGTTGGCCCGTTCCTATATTTCAAGTTGGCCCACCCACAGTTTTCAGTTTGCCCGCTCTTGCTATACGTACCATCATGGATTTTCTGTGGAACCCTATGTATGCCTACGGGTATGCATAAATCTCATCGTATGGGTAGCCTCTTTGATCAATTTTGTTTTTTGGCGGTTCAAATGGTTCCTTTTCACTTAAAAGCTAGCAATGAGCTACAGTTACACTATTCAAACGATGAACTCTCCTAACTTAGAAAGTTACGTATTTTTGTGCAGATGCAGGCAATTATGCTTTTCCCGTCACGGGCAGATTTTGAGGGGCATGCGCCAGAAAATACTTGTACAATAAAAATGTCATCAGCTTGAGTGTAGCCCGAACCACCAAACAAGAAACTAACGCAGAAGTGATTAAAAATTTGAATTGCGTTCTGTATGTAAAGATCAGCTACACTATAGGCGATGAGAGTTTTTCCCGTCTACGAATATTTCTTTGCTTCCGGACTTCTTCCGATCAAGAATGATTAGTAACTTAAGAAACATGTGCAGCACTACTTCTTTGTTTTCTTTAGAGCAGCGTATATATAAGTAACTTTATTGCTACAGGAAATCTGAAGAATTTGACGTCATAAAGTGACAATAGTATGGGGTGACGCCGGGTCAAGCGTTGCGAAAAATATTTTAACATCAAATCAAAATAAGTGTCTCCCTACCTTCATTCTACTAACAATTCCGTAATACAGTTCAGTAGTATACTTTCCGTAGTATACGATTCCGTCATCACGTGTCAGTGCAGCGAAACCAGAACATAGCAAACCCGCGTAAAGGGAAACATAAATACTATTGAACACACTGAATGATGCTCATGTAAAATAACTGCCTAATAACCATACTGTAGATTGAACATATCGAACTCGGGGAGTTCGGTGATAGTGCCATTAATCTGCTTGCATCTCATGAACTTACCATGGTGAGGAAGTGGAAACATCAGGTTCACGCAATTTCACGATTCCCAAATGACGTCATTAGGGAAGCTTAGAAACAGTTCCAAGCACAGCAATAGTGACTGCCTTCTACGCGCGCTTTTGTTCTCCAAAAATAGGATTTCGTGCTCGATTATTTTCTTCATTGGCGATTAAAACTGGTACAAGCTACAAGCTGTGTAAGTATGTAGTAGGTAAGTGGGATTAGTATACCAAATCATTGATTTGCTGACCTAAATTGAGCTAAAAAGCTTGATGGTCATCCCCATGTACTACCCTACTCCTTTGAAGAGTAAGTTTTTGCATGTTTCATGGGACACTTTCAGCCAACGCAATGAGCTCGGAACAAGCACTACTTACGTTGGCACCTTACTCTTTGTCGACTACCATCTTTTCGTGTAGAGTGCCCGTTTAGCTAGTAGCTTCTATGACAAACTTAATTTAAAAAAGAAAACACCTGCTAGCTCACTTGTGCCGTACTCTAATCACGGAAAGTGGTTCTCAAAGAGGTAATGAAGGTTTCTCACATGATTACTGGTGGATACAGCCGCAGGGTCTCATAAATGACTTGGTTTGAGTAAGGAAGAGTCGTAACAGTGCGCAGAGATAGGTGGTCTCCCTGAAAAAGGCACAAGAAACACATACGTAAGTGGCACACCCGAGCGAAGGTCAGAAGAGGTACCGGACAACTTGCATAAGATCACTGCATCTTTTAGAAGATTCCCTTTTCATGAAGCGGCATGGTAAGAACTATGAATATTATTCAATGGTCGTACATTATTAGTGACAATTGAATTCTTCAAGTAACTAGCGACAGGCCACATTCAAATGATGGACATACAAATTCGTGCTGCTCATTGACATTAGCTACGGAGAAATCGCGTCCAATGTACACGTCAGCATGGTGCGAGTGGTTGAAGGGGCCTGAGGACTGCATGCCCGTTCCGACAGAGGAAGAAACGGAGACACAGCACCAGTACGCTTACTGGTATTGATTAAAGCAATTTTTCGCATGTCGCTACCACCGCGTAGTCTAGGGGCACCTTCGATCTCGCCCACCGCGTTGAAATTTGTATTGCCTACGACTATACATGTTATAAGAGTATATTAATGGTTCGCGCCTTAGTCACTAGTATCATCAATAATGACGACGACTCCTCCCAGTAAAGAAATTTTTTTATGAATATTGTGTAAGATTATGCTCATTTTTGAGTTTTAGTATTATTATTACAAAATTACCATAGGATAGAAATTGAGCAACGATTGACGTATAGGAGTTTAATTTATGGCGACTTGAATAAAAGTAGTACATCTGGGCTCCTGCACAGGAGATTGTTCTTTAGGCCTCCAGTCTCTAAAGACACGTTGTAGGTTGAGGAAAGAGCAACGCCACCTCTTATGCCTCGTATTTTACCGACAGGGTCACGCACGCTTCTGTGCCGCTCAATGAGGTGACCACGTGCTGACAAAATTGTATTTGCACTAAAGAAAAGACCTTGCCTCGGTAGATAACTGACAAGATTTTATCGACAGCATGCCAGGGTTAAGTACAAGCTGCTCGGGGAGCCCATCACTCTCATGTAGAAGTCACGTGCAGCTGACAGAAAAGTAGAAGTATAAAAATTGACAAAGAAATGATGCAGGTCTCCATTACCGTGTGCACTGGTCTACGCGAAGCTTTCATAAACTATCTACACGAAATAGCGGAATAAGACAAGAGGTGCGCTGCAGATTCCAGTGACTGCCTGTACCTTAGCCATTATGCGGCAACATGACAAGAAACTGCAACCTTTATTTAACACTAAAACGTTTTGAAGAGTGAAAGAGTTCAGTATTGAACCAGCAACGGTCAGCTGTCCACGCGGCTTTACGTCCATGGAGGTTTCAGTCATCGAGAACTGAGACAGAACTATCCTAATTTTTTTATCACGACCTTGAGACGGTTGCGTGTATAATTTTCAAATTTTCTCGTGCACAGGTATGGTATCCCAAATTCCGGTATGGTCTTGTTTGGTCTAGTAATGTGAGCCACAGTACAGTACAACTTGTTTTACATAATATGGTTTCTGTCGACTACCTCGGAAAAACCTTATAGAATTACTCCTGTGCTGAGCATTGTATCATGGTGCCCTGGTGGAAAAAATTATTAAGAAAGCCTCCGTCGCGTCATCTCGCGGCACCGTTTTGCTGGTTCGGGACCCAAACTGAAACGATCAACCGAGATTAGTGCTATTTCTGAACGCTTTAGAGCAGTTTCGCCAACTCCTGAACTGAAGCAAGCGCATTTTATTGTTCCTAAATTGCACAGGGGTGTACATACCTCTAAGAGAAATTAGAAACATCATAATGATCTAGCGAAGAAGTATTCAAAATACCAGCTAACCTCTGCATCGAAGGCGTCAAGGACCTCCTGACGCATTTTCTCCTGCACCTCCGGATACCTCCCCATCAGATAAAACCAGAAAGTCAAAGTCATCCTTGTGGTATCGTATCTGCAATTACAAAGAAACACCGTATTTGCCTAATATTTCTGCCTTCCGATTAGAGTGACAGCGATGCTTACCCTCCAATGAAGATGGCCATGCAGTTTGAAGACAGCTGATTTAACGTCTCTGGAGGGAGGGGTGCTTTGGAGAAAGCATGAGCGAGGTCAGAAAATGTAAAAATATATATTATTTTAGCATTCGCTGCAGTTATAAAGCGCGTTGTCAGCTTGAACCTTGATGCTTAGTCACACTTTGTTAGTTTTCCTGTAATGTAGCTAGAAAGGCACATTAAACAAACACAATAAGAAATTACTTCATTTGAGAAAAAAACTGGGCGCTACATCTGTGCGAATATAAAGCAGCTTACGAGGAGATTTTAGCGCATGCATAAATTTCGCAGTGCATTTGTTTGCCCGATAAACTTTGGGTAAAATCATAACCTAGTGAGATGTGCGAGAGATTATTTCCCCAAAAGCGATTGCCATTCACATCTTCGTACGTTTTGGGTTTTTCAGCCACAAATCACAGAATACGAAATATATATTTTTCACTAATAAATGTTCTCAATCAAAACTCCAACTAGCATTCAAAAGTGTAGGGCTTGCTAGCGTTATCGTGCAGTTAATAAAATCGTCCTCCATGTGATTTGAATGATACAGGCTGTTAAGCAAGCGCCAATAAATAAAAAAATTGTATTTCAGGTGTTTTTGTGCGCAGTTAGGAGCAAAAGATGATTGTCTCTATGCCGACAATGCAGCCTAGAACATGTGCATCATTTGTCGTTGGTTTAGCCGATCTGTCACTCATGTCATGTCGACGCGAGCGCACCTTAGATGTAGCGACCGAGTCTACCACGTGGATTCGGTGTTCACAAACATAGAGCACGCAGCGGAGCACAATTTCTAGCGATTACAAATGAGTAAGGCTGATCAGCTAGCGTTACACGGGCTCTGAGGTGCCCCTCAGGCTCGGTGAAAACACGCATTCTGCGGATAGCATATGCTGCTGTGAATGTCTCAGCTAAACTTTGGCGTCGTGTGCGTCGCATGGAGCTCGCAAGCGTAGCGCGAACTCACCTTGTTTCCGAAACCCTCCCTTTTCAAAATCAGTCTTCTCCTCTCTCTTTTCGGGCTGCTTTGTTTCGTAATAAAGCAGATTCCAATACACGGTTGCTATTCCAAGCACGAGGGAAGCCCACGAATACATGCAAAATTGCCTGGTGACTGGCCGATCGATGCACTTCTCGTGTACTAGCGGGCTTCGTCCATGCTTGGAAATTACTTTTACGTAGCACGTAATGAGCAGCACAAAGATGTATAGGGCGTTTTTAATGTTGCTCTACAATTTTTTCTTTCCCACTTTTCACCTATTTATAACTTTTAATTAAGCTGACAAATATACGAATTACGGGGTTAAGTGGGATTGCCTGGAAGTGGGAGTGCCTGCTAGAGACGAGAAACAACATTGCCCAAATTCTGTCCAGCTACTTGGCATTTGCATATTTTTAGGGATTGCTCAAGTTACCAGGGACACTTCATATAGGAGTCAATACCACAACACGTCAAAATTGCTATCGTTAAGGTTGCCAGATTAGAAACAAGTCAAGCATGCCGGATTCGACTAATGGCTCCTCTATGTCAATGTGGCTTTAAGGTCCTTACCTTTTGCGAACGGTGGGCTACACTGAATTTGAACAATGCCGTTAAGGTGCAGCATTCGCTTTCGTGTTGTCACGGTGTTTTATATCTTACGGCGTATTGTTCATACACAGCTAACAAGATCCCAAGCTTCCAGAACGAGCTGGAAACATTGCTTGTGCGCAGCAATAGTCATTGCGCAACTTATTTTGTTCAGGCGCAGCAACAGTTGGCAGGTGAAGTTAACTTTGTCAAGCGCGCCTAAAACCTTAGGAATTGAAATCACTCATAGTCCGCGCCCAGCGAAATCTTAACGTTCATTTTTTTTAGACTGGAAATTATGGTAATTATTTCTCTTGAGAATGTTATGTTACCATGTCCTGCCAAGCGCTTGCGTGAGTTGGCGTGTGCTGCGTAACTATCAGGAAAAAAGTCTAAGACACAAATGAAATAGTTCCCAAATGATGTCGGTAGTCAGGTGCGAAGAAGTTGCCGGACGCGCATCTTGCCCTCTTTCTTTGAACGAGAAATATGATCCCCTAGCATTGAAAAATGAAAAAAAAAATGTTCGCTTGACCTTTAATTTTAAGGTACTTGAGCTATACTACTCTTGGAGTAGATTCAGTGTTTTGACTAAATCGGCTATTGCTTAAAATGAATTAGCTGGTTCTTGGTTTATCTTGAGTGGGGCTTGGTATACAATGAGTGCCAACTAGACTAATTTGTATGATTCCCACAATAAATTGACTGGTATTTTTGAGTAAATCGACCAAAAATATCTGTACACCTACTCCTTTTTAGAAGATGACTACAGTAATGAGGACGGGGGACGGGATCTTATAATTTATGTATTTGCCGTCTTGCATAGCGAATGGCCTGCTAGAGTATAAAAGTGTGTTTGCCATATAAGAACTGTCGTTGCAAACGCAGTAGTCGAAATAGCTCTATGAAACATTCTGCCTGTACAAGCTGTATAGGTTTGTCTGAAGGCCCATATATATTGTGCTGCTTGCCTTGAATATGCCTGGTGTAACGAAGAGTCATTAATTCGCAAGAGATAACTTTAAAGATGTACGCGCTTGCAGGTGTTGGTGTGGGCGCTGCACGAATGCCGAGGCCGACGTCAGTGCATAATATATAACTGCAATCAGGCCTTTGAACGGTTTCTTGCCGCGTAGTTTGACACGTGCTGTAGCTATAATCTGGTACCACGATAAGGTGAGCACATGATAAGAATTCAGCTAGTTCTTATCACTACGCTGAGCCTGTTGCGAAAAAGTGAGCTTAATAAAGGTATAAAATATGCAGAACATTTTGGAGCGTCGAATGCGCCCAAAGTAGGTGTTGCTAAAGCGAACATAAAGTACAGTCAAATAGGTATTTTCGATGCGCTATACACACCTGTATGGAGTTGCTAATGTAGCTTTATAAATGATGCTTAAACCTTGTAAAACTTGCTGCTTGCGACCCCCTTTAAAGAGTGGGCTGGGCATCCAAAACGTATCAGGGTTAGGATTGAGTTTTCAGCAATCTCAATATCTTCTTTCCGAAAACATGAGGACGTCTTGTTCCCTTTCTCGCACATTTCTATGTTATTTGCCTCATTTCTAACAAGTTTCGTCCAGTAGGTTAGGTCAAGAATTGACGTGATACCTGTGTTGTCTACACTGACGTCATACTTCCCGACTTCGGAAACTTCTCCCTCTACAAGACCATCCAGAAGAATTTGTGCCATGTCCGGTAGTCTCACCTGAAAGAAAGAATACAGTAGAAGGCACATTTCGACACAGTCTTCCGGAAATAATGGTCATCACTAAATATCTGCGTCTGGCGACGCACAAGCTATTTAATCTCTCCGTGTCACCTAGACGATAACGCTAAGGCAATTCCTTACCACCGCTGCACTCATGGGCAAACAATTCGTGGATATCGTTTCATTTTACCCACTTTTGATTTCTTAGACACGCATCTTCGTTTATTGTTTCAGTGATGCATGTGAGGTCTCGATATTCCAGATTCGCGTCGTTCGACTTAAGGTGTAATTATTGTAATTAATTAATTATTGCAGCGACAACAGTTGAATAACAGAAGTTTATTGCACCGTTGCGGGAGAGCTGTGCGCTCCAAGCCAAAAATTAAAAAAAAAACGTTCAGCGTGCGTGCTCCTGCAGGCATGGGCAGAGAAGATGTGGCCGTGGCTCTCGCTGGCCTTCTGCCCTACACCATCAGGGAAACCATTTCCTCTTTTGCTTCTTGAGTCAAGGCTTTGTGAGCACAATGGTCACTTCACACAAAGGAATGCCGAGAAAACCTACTCAATCGCGTAAAGGTGGCGAGCGTAGGTAACGCTGGGTCGACACGCAGGCCAGCCCGCACGCCGGAATTCGGAGAGAAACCACTCCATGGCGTAGAGGGGGTGAGCGTAGATTAAAGGAGAGTAGCATTTGCACTGGCGCGTATTCCCGCCGCTCACACGCGGCGGACAAGTTTTTCATGTTGACAAGCGAGACGATTAGGGATGTCGTGTCTTAGGTGCTTGGCATCCGTTTCCTTCATCACCACACGCAGTGAACCGTAACCAGAGCCGAAATACACGAACAAAATCGAAGTAATGAACAATGCTCAAACAATGAATTTCATTGGAGCCAACGTATCGACAAAGGGACTTTCCTTCGCCAGTTGCCCTGACAATGACAAGTCACTTCCAAGACTCTCACACGAGCCTCGTTGTCCGAAAGTTAGGCCCAGAGACACGGTTTTCTTGAAGTTTTCATGACTTCCAAGTCTTCGTCTTTCCCGTGAACTTCTGCTGTCATTCCGTGATTGCTGTCATTTGCTTATATTTATAAGTGATGGTCTGTGTTCAGAAACTTTACTTTACGCTCAAAGATTGCCCACCATTTCTTCAATCGCTTCGTTATCCCACGCATCAGAACCGTGAATGTCGGATACGATAGCAATTTTCCTTTAGCTTGAATTTCTATACCGAGGACGACTAAACATTCGTATTGATGAAACAAAAAAAAACACCGATATTTGTTACCTCTGTATACTTGTAGGCTACGATAACGTGTCAGTTCAATCTGGCCTGTTTCATTATCTAGATTCAATGTTACTCATTATATAATTAACACCCATAACGGGGGGTTGCGTTAAATGATAGACTAGCTGTCCTTTGATTCGCTGACACCATGAATAAACATAGCGCTGTCACAACATAGCGCTGTCACAACATAGCACTGACACAACTGCGGCAGGGGCAAAGGCCTGAATTTCGCGGCGTACTATCTGTGTCAGCTAATCTGGTGTAACTGGCGGCTTTGCTACCGTGTGGTCTTCGGAAAAGGACATTGTCGCCGTGTTGGGAAGACGGGCAAACGCTTGGCCAACGAGCCGGCTTTTAGCCTGCTCAAAGCGCCGGCATTCCTTGGTAATAGCGTCGACTTTAGAGACATTTTGGCACACCCAAAAGTTCAAGGCAATCAGTTTCAAGATATGCCCAACCTTGCCGTCCTCCGGTATCTTGGTATCGGCCTTTCGACATGGCGATAACACGCCTTCAATTTGCGACACGTAGGATTCTGCAGACGTCTGCGCACGTGACGCGAGCACCTTTTTCGCGGCGATCTTTTGGCCAACGGGCTTCCCAAACAAGCATCAGTTTTTCGTTGCAGGGGACCCAGCTCCCGATATCAGTTTCGTGGTTATCGAACCATAGTATTGCTGCACTTTTGAGGTTGAAAATAATATTTGCCAACATCAGGGTCGGGTCCCATCAGGTGTCAGCACTCACACATTCGTACTCTGCCCATCAGTTTTCACCGTCCGCTTCACCGGAATCGCACTGGCTAGGATCCAGAGGTTCAACCAGCACGACCGTTGCAGTGGCAGGCTCCAGTGTAGGCACTGCGTCTTCCGCCCTTGCAGACAGATATCCAACACTATGGCCGCTGCGGAGTTCCGTTGTGAGGCGCGACGTACTCAGCACTTCCACCAATGTGTGACGGAGGCAAGATGTAAGCGAAACATCTGCTCGTGGATCGGAGGGTGTCACGGAGAAAGCTGGCAAACAGGCGGCCTCGAGCTCGCGGTGAACAATACGGGTTACATTGTCACAGGGGGTGGTCTGACGCGGTCGAACCTCACATGTCAACGTAGCAGCAGTATTGGGTAGCCGCCTGATGTGATGTGTGATAGGGCAGCTCTTAGCTTGTTCAAGGCGGCGGCATTCTTTGATGATGGTGTCGATAGTCGAGACGTGACCAAAAACAAGCAAATTGAAAGCATCGTAAGCGATGCCTTTTAGCGCATGCGGCACTTTATCTGCTTCAGACATCGTATCGACAGCTTTGCGGCAGAGTGCCAAGACGTCGAGGATGTATGAAACGTACGGCTCTGTAGATGTCTGAACACGAGACGCAAGAGCCTTTCTCGCGGAAGCCTTGCGCCCAATGGTGTCGCCGAACAGTTCCCTGAGCTTTTCTTTGAAACTGTCCCAACTGTTTATCTCGTCGTCATGCGTTTGGTGCCACACGCGTGGGGTGCCGTCGAGATAAAAGATGACATTGGCGAGCATGATCGTTGGATCCCACCTCTTATTAGCACTGGCGTGTTCATACAGCTTGATCCATTCGTCAACGTCCTCTCCCTCTAGGCCAGAGAACACACCAGGGTTCACGATGTTGGGCAACCGTGATGATTGGAGCAGTCGGACAAGTCGAAGCCGTTGCAGAGGCTGTCACGTCACCGGGAGGCATGGTGACAAGCTCGATGTACCGACCACTTCGGAGTTGCCTGGTGAGAACGCGGATCGCTAACCTCCACCAGAATGTTACGTGTGGAAAGACAGATGAAAGAGGCTATATACAGGGTATTTACACTGGAGTCAGACCACCAGGCCGACACTCGCCCACGCCAAGGGCACGGACCCACTTCGTCGTTGTTCTCACGGCGGCTCGTCCCTTGAGCCTCGCTCGATGATATCGTAATAATATATTTACAAAATATTTGCAACGCAAGCTAGGGCAAGGCAAGATGTCTGATCCGGCCCACGTGCAATCGTCCCCATCGTCGTCTTTATCGCTCTGCCTAGCTGGGTATTCATCCAACTATCGATCGCTCCGTAACAATATAATGTTGCATATTAGTTCATGTCGACGCATTTGCGCCGCTGCTTTGTTCTGTGGGCAGCCTGAGAAGGAGGCGGCATGGTTCCCCGCACAGTTCGCACATTTAGGTTGAAGAAGTGACTTGCACTGCTTGTGGTCATGGTCTTCTGAGCATATTTTGCATCTACGTGTGCTACGGCAGGTTTTCGCCATGTGCCCGAATCTCTGGCAATTATAGCAGCGAAGTGCGGGTCCTAGGTATTCCTCGACAGGGTGACTGGTGAAACCCAAGTAAATTCTTCCAGGAATAGGGCGGTCGTCTCTGAAAGTCAAGATTACCGTGTGAAGTGGATATGACTTCACTGCTCCATCTTCTTGGCGGGAATACCTTATCTGTCTGCGTGCCGATATAACTCCTGCGTCTTTCAAGAAGTCTAGGAGTTGATCGTCTGTGTACTGCAGAGGCACATGTTTTATTTTCCCAACGTTTCGCGTGTACGACTCTGGGATGAATGGCTTGACTTCCAGGCCACCTACACTTGAGAGCATCAAAAGGCGTTTCGCCGATGCTAAGGAAGCAACGCTAACACTGAAACTTCCATCTCTGGTCGTCCTGAAAGACTGTACTTTCTCTTTGGCAGCAGAAACTATTTCGGCAGACACTCGGTTTGGATTTACTTGCCAGAAAGTAGTACCTTCATTTGTTGGGCGAAAGACAACCGGAATGCCTTCGGCTCGCTTTTTCTTATACGTGACCACAGTAAATGGCGCATCTTCACCCATATCTTCATCATCACTTAGCTCATAAGTCGATGTTCTATCATTGTCCTTGCCGTCTTCTAGGCGAGGTTTCTTGGTCTCGGCTTCACCATCAGCCATCATTCCTGAGTTCGCTGAAGTTGATTCTGAGTTGGGGAGAACCAAACGTGCCGGCTTTATGAAGTTTTGTGACGCTTGCAAGGCTCCAGGCTTTTCATTACGGCCCGTAGCGTCATTCATATGGCTTGTTAGGTTTGGACGAGCATAAGGCTCGTGACGATGTTCTCGGCTTCCGACCACCGTAGCGGCGGGGTAATAGACAGGTCTTCAAAAAAGAAATGTCGTACCTGTAAGGCGCCTGGCTCGTCGAATCTTCACCCGAACTTCACCCGATATTCAATCGTCGTCAAAGGTAACCGTAACTATCCAAAAAACCAGAAAACTCAGAGCACCACATAAAAACAGCGACCGAACAGATACACTTCTTCTTCCGCGACGCAATGAACCCGCACCAAACCTCGAGATTGTTCATCCAGTGCCAGATCACCCACCTCAGCGGGCACCGGAACCACCACAGCCAAGAGCACCAACAAGATATCCCTCCTCTAGAGAACAACCAACAGTGCAATCAAGCGACCAATCAAGAGGATCACAGTCAAGAGCCCAGTCCTATGCATCAATACTACGGAAACCCAGAGGACAACAGGCAGAAAGTAATACACAAGAAAGCTCCTGTACTCCCACACATTTCTCTCAGCGACCTTACGCATCCACTGCAGAAGTAACACCAGCTAATAGCGAACATACTACAGCATCGGTGACACAACTGATTTTGCCAATGCTTTTCGCAGCTCTTAAGGCAATCCTATCTGCTTTGCCGGAAGCAAACAACCTACCAGAAGTAAAAGCCTTGTTGCCTCTAGAAGCACTGTTGTGTCAACAATCCGGGCCGAAACTGCGGCAGGCACTACATGAATAACCGCTACAAAAATGTCTTCATATTTCAGTGGAATGCCAACAGTCTTCGAAGAAAGTGCGCTGACTTTCGTAAACTGCTTGTGCAATACAACTTCCCAATACTTTGCATTCAAGAGGCGGGAATCACTGACGACTTTCGCCTCTCGAATTATGTGATATATAAGACTTCTCGTCAAGGTGCTGTTAGCAGAGTGCTCCTGTGCGTCAGAAAGGACTTACCATCTTATCAAATTCAGTCCAGTGATTCAGACTTCCTGGAATTCATCGCATGTAAATTATCCTTTGGCAAGCTCTGTATAACAGTGATTAATCTATATCTACAACCTTCAAACCGGATTTCAGTAGAAGCGCTAGTGGATATATTCAAAATAGCTCATTCTAATGTATTTATATGTGGCGACTTCAACGCACACAACATCATCTGGGGCAGTGATCACTGTGATGCACGGGTAATGTTATTGAATGCGCCATAGATAAATGCAACTTGACTGTTTTAAACGATGGGTCGCCAACATTCCTTCGTGGATATAATTACTCAAGCTGCATAGATGTTACCCTGTGTTCACATGATCTAGTGAATGGTGTGGGATGGACAACAGATATGGAAACGCGCGGAAGTGATCATTTTCCCATTCTTGTTAACCACCCTAGCATGCACTATGATATCAGGCGTTACAGCAGACTAACCAACTGGCAAGCTTTTCGATACCGCCTAACGGATCAAATTAACCAACATGCAACAGTGGAAAAATTTACAGAATTTTTGCAGGATAATATGAACATATGCACAAAGAAGGTCCCAATACCAAAAGACTATGCTGCAGTTGACGGAGAATATGAACACCTAAGAGCCATCCGACGCCGATCCGAAAGAGCTTACCGACGGAGCGGAAGTTTAGAAGCATACAGAAACGCTCAGAAAATACACAATGTAATGCGCAGACGAATGGAAAGCTTAGGCAAACGGCGCTGGCGCGATTTCTGCGGCACGCTGTCTCCTCACACGGCTGTCCCACGAATTTTTCTAGTAATTCGTTCTTTAAGCGGACCTGTAACACAAAGCTTCCCATTTCGTGCTCTCGCTGTAGCCAGGGACACGTGTGAAATATTAGTTGCAGATGAATTTTGTGAGCTAATTTCCAGATCTGCCTTTTCATCACAATGTGCAGAATTTGATATTTCAGTAGAGTTGGCTAAGCGAAAAATTACTGCTTGCTACTGGGCCCAACATCCTCAGTTAGATCACACTTTCACATTAAACGAGCTCCAATGTGCAATTGCATCATGTCGCCAAAAGTCCGCTGCTGGGCCGGACGGCATTACGTACAATATGCTAAGAAACCTAGGACCGACAGGTACAAATGCGCTCTTAGACATCTATAATAACTTATGGATAGAGGAAACTGTACCTGACTCTTGGAAAGTCGCTCGAATCATACCAATTTTAAGACCTGGTAAGACGCCCTTGTGCCTTGAATCCTTCCGCGCCGTTAGTTTGACAAGTTGTTTATGCAAAGTAATGGAGAAAATGATTGACGCGCGACTTCAATGGTGGTGTAATGAAACGAAGGTGTTGTCCAACTACTTAGTAGGTTTTAGAAAACATAGATGCACAATGGATGCAATATTAGATATAGTAACCTGTGTGGAGCACGAGCGTGCACGTGGAAACATGACGATAGCAGTATTCCTAGACATCAAGAGGGCATTTGACACCGTTAGTCACGTTCATGTTCTGCTAAGCATGTTGGAACTTGGTCTGTCTGGCCGGTCCTTGCGATGGATTTCTGAATTTTTATCAGGTCGCAAAATATTTGTTCAGACGGGTGAAGGAAAGAGTTCTGAACATATTGTCAAACAGGGAGTACCACAGGGAAGCGTACTCAGCCCCTTCCTTTTTAACTGCGTCATGGCTGATTTAACGCGAAGACTACCATCACAGTTAAAGTTTTCACTGTATGCAGATGATGTGTGTATTTGGACATCTGGGTCTAAAGCTCAACTACTCCAGATGGCATTGCAAGACGGCATAAATATCATCAACCAATTTTTGAGAGAAAGAGGAATGGTACTATCACATGCAAAGACTGCTGTATTGCCCTTCACTCGGAAGGTGTTAAAAAATTTCACTCTTAATCTGGAAGGACACCCTCTAACGATTGTCACACAGCATCGATTTCTTGGCATAATACTTGATAGGCAGCTATCCTGGGCACCCCACTTAAAAAAACTCGAAAACGAGGTCAATGCCATAGTGACTGTACTTCGCAGACTTGCAGGCACATCATGGGGCGGATCAGTATCGTCCATGCTGACTGTTTACAATGCATTAATACGACAAAAAATTGCATATTCCGCGCCCATCTTACACGGACTTTCCCACACGTCAGAAGAGAGACTTCAAAGACTTTTAGCTAGAGGACTACGCCTGTGTCTAGGAGTTCCACGAGCGACTTCGAGTTCTCTTGTAATAGCTGAGGCTCGCCAATCAACATTTCCAGTTATGCGAACTACAGAAACATGCCGGCATTATTTCCGCCTTCAAACCCAGCATAAAAACCACCCATTGGCTTTAGACATAATGAATCGAGATAGAAGTTATGTTCATATAGAAATTCAAGAAAATCTTCACATATTGCCAGAAAATGAATTTTGGAACTCAGACATCGAATATCCTCCATGGCTGCTTGCAGTTCCAAAAATTGATTAATCAGTAGAAGGGATATTCAACAAAAGAGACATGTTCATTCAAGCTGCTCAACAACTAGCACTATACCAGATATATATGCGGTATTCAGGATACACACACGTCTATACAGACGGCTCCAGTACAGCAACCTCTTCAACTTCATCATTCATTATACAGCACCTCAACAAACAAGAATCATTTAAGTTATCTCGTGCGACTTCGTCCACAACGGCTGAACTGTTCGCAATCCTATGTGCGGTAAAATTTATATTGTCAGTAGCAGAAGCGCAAAAATGGGTAATTTTCAGCGATTCACAAGCGGCACTAACATCACTCTGCAGCACAAAGGGGAAAACATTCAGCGACAGTATAATATATGAAACACTTAAATACCTCACAAAGGCAAGCGAAGCAAAACATGCAATAGCATTCCAGTCGATACCAGGGCATTGCAACATTCCTGGCAACACAGCAGCTGATGAAGCAGCACGACAAGCGCACCTGAAAGATGATACGGCTCCGCTCCCAATATCAAAGAATGAATTACGCTGCATTATAAGGACAACGTCTTTCAACATGTCTAGAAACACTTGGTTTGACCAGAATTCTAAGAGCTCTGACTTATATCATATTGATCCATTTATTGAATTCAAATTTTCATTGTCATTAGATAGAACTATGGAAACGCTTATTCATCGATTAAGGCTAGGCACTGCCTACACAAAGCATTTCTTACACAGAATTGGCCGAGCGGAAACCCCCGAATGTGATTGCGGATTTGTAGATGAAGATATATATCACCTCCTTCTAGATTGCCCACATCACGACACACCAAGATGCCGACTTAAATCAGCGCTAAGTAAATTAGACCGCAGACCTTTCAGTTTAAGGAAACTTTTGGGCCCTTGGCCAACAACGGCCTTGCAGAAGAGCGCTTTAAAAGCACTAAAGACTTTCTTTGAAGACAGCGGCATCGCTGGACGCTATTAGTGCTTTCATTGTTTTGTTCATTTCAATGTGACTCTATATATCCATCTGTTTGGGAATTATGTTATGTTGACTGCTTTGTTGTGACTGTGAATGGTTGTTTACACGATGTATATACCACCCGCTGACTAGACAATGTGCTATTAGGCAACAGTATCGTTTGTACTTTTGAGACTTTCGACTACATAAGTGTGGAGACATTTGCCATGTATACTGTATGTATCCGCTGACCCGCTGACTAGAAAATGTGTTATTAGGCGACAGTATCGTTTCTACTTTTGAGACTTTCGACTACATAGGTGTGGAGACATTTGCCATAGTCTTCCTGTGGAAACGTTGCTTTATAAGTCCTGGTGCTTGTGTGAAATGATTATTTGATATCTAACCGTGAACCCTGAGTGATGTATGACGGAACCACCCAAGAGATAAGGAGTAGCCGGCGCCTTAAATTGCGCGCCAACATCTCCTTATATCATATGAATAAAAAAAAATTTTGCATATTGTACAGTCTTAAAAGTATGTCGGTGGCATAAAATCTAATATATATATATATATGTATATATATATATATATATATATATATATATATATATATATATATATATATATATATATATATATATATATATATATATATGGGTCATGTAATATAACACAGCTAAAAACATATGCGGTTAACGATAAAAAAATGCCGCCTATATTAGAGATCGCATAGACTACACTAAGCGAAGACCGATGGAGACGCAGCTCTTACCGCCCATGAGGGCCGTCTGTCAGCAATATCGGGAGAGAGGGAGAGAACGGTAGTATAAGGGGAAAGATCAGGTAATAGACTAGCTACAGAATAGTCTCAATCTGCAAGCTGAAAGCATTCCATGTTCAGGTGACTGAGGTGTAGCTGCAGGACGTTAGTTGTGGGTAGTTGGTAATTAATCAATATACATTACTTCATCCCTTCGCACTCTGCAGACAATTTAACTGTTCCCAGATGCGCTACGTGGTGGAAATTGTTTTATCAGAAATGTAACTCGTTACATGCAATTGGTTACTAAAAATGTAATTGAAATAGAGGTAGCGTTAATGAGTATACACCCGTTTATTATTAAATTTCAAAAATATTGCAAAACGTAATTGAGTACAAGGAAATAATTACATCTGATTCGTTGCGTACAAGTCTGCTTGGTACGCATTAGGCTCTGTATACCAGAATAATCACAGAAATACAAATAAACATAATTTGAGCATAATTAGGTTTTTGCCAGGTGAATGTCACTGGCTCTAAACCGATAAAATCTGTGCAGAAATTTAGGCTTCCGAGAGATGTCATATCTAGCAATGATTTAGAATTGCTATCTACTTGTACAATCGATACACACTACCATATTCTAAGTTAGGTTAGATTACGCACCTGCGGATTTTTTCGTCGGTATCGAATGACTTCTGTGACTTTTTTGGTCATTTCTGCAAGGGGATTGCTGCTGATAGCGCCGGTGACCTTGAAAGCCAATTTCAGGAGCCATTCCCAGTGGTACAGGTTCTCTGAAAAAGGTCATATGCCAGTTTCTCTAGATTGTTATTTTCAGCAAGATGTTTGTGCCAATAGTCAGCGAACCATGCAAGTTCTGTGTCAAATATTTGGTTATCCAAACGCCGCTGGAAACACATTTGAGGCAGTATAGCTAAGAAGTGCCTCACGCAAGTAGGTTGAATGGTCCAAGTCCAATATTATATTGTTCTCGTTAGAATGTAAGTGCTCAAACTTAGGAACAAAGTACATGGTTGCTGTAAATGTAAAAAAAACGCGAATGTTTAGGTACTACCGCGACTGTGAGTCTCCGATTTGTGTAGCAATAACTTCGACTGAAGGTTGCTACAGTTACTTGAAAACGAAAGCTTTTTAGCAAAAGCGTTCTCTTTTTGCAACATAAATAAGTATTAGTGTGCGTTCAGAATCATTGCGTTAGGCTATGTGCCTTCTATGGAAGCTCAACTCAACGACACAAATTATAGTTAAGACCCAGGTAATCTCGGCCTTAGCGAGGTAGGAAGTACATCCCAGAGTTTCGTGCGGTATGTTTAGAAAAAAATTATATTAACGAACATTCAGGTAAAACGGTTGCACCTTTTATTTCTTTGACTGCTGCAAGCACCCTTACGAGTCCTCTTCTGTTAAGCTCTTCAGAAGCGATGCCATTACCTCTTCACATTTACGATAGCCGCCATCTCTCGAGCACGTGTTTCCATTGGGGGAACGAGAAATAGCAGCCAAGGGCTAACTCCAGCGAGTTGGAATGGTGTTCAAGCACAGTGATGGGGAACTGCGGTCCAAGAACTCGCGCACTATCAAACCAGACTGCGCATGAGCGTTATCGCGGTGCATAATATAGCATAACTCTTTCGACAAATTTGGTCGGACACCTTGCATGATATTCTTGAGATGCTTCAGCACCTCGTCGCATAAAGCTGTATTTACAGTTTCATATTGCGATGACAATTCTTTGAGCTTGATTACGTGGCAGTCATAAAAGACTATGAAAATGTGTCTTACTTTTGCATTGTTCATCGCGTCGGTTTTTTTTTTTACTTAGGCTTTTTTTTTGACGTCGACGTCGCATTCGTAAATGTAACTCTCGTTACCGGTGACGACCCTCTTTATCGTTGCCGTATTATTCTTTCCAATCAATGCAACATTCCATTTTTCCGATGTTTTGCTCGCAAGTCACAATTGCAGCATAATCTTGGCGCAAATCCTTGTAATATTCAAATTCTTATTGAAAATGTGGTGAATGGACAACTTTCGCAAAGTAAGTGCGTCTGCCTTTACTCTAACAGCCGTTGAGCCGTCGCTGAGCCTAAGGGAACACACGCGATGGATGTTAATTCTCTGTCACTCTTCGTCTTCACGAATTTCCCGACAAGGTTGCTCTCAGTTAAACGCAATTCGTTATTTTAGGGCAATATTTTCATAGGCCCGTTGCAAGTATTGTAGAATTTCAGCTCTTTGGTTCGCTGTTTCACTAGAAATTATTTACTGATCCTTTGTTCTGTCTATTTGCGAATGTACAGTCATGTGCAATATGACTTGAAACACCCTTTTTCGTGGTCGAAAGGGCTCCAGGGCTGTGCGCCGGCTTCGACATGCGAAATAGCGGTTTAATAAATACTGCTAATTGAAGCTGTGTTTAGGTCCGGAACTTACCCTGTGTCTGCGCAGCCGTACAGTCTTGGAGCCCCTTCGATCATGGGTGCTGTTGCTGCAGGCCATATTGCACGTGACTCTACATTTCGACAAAAAGCTGGATATGTGTTGTACAAAAAGTGCACCTTAAAATTCTCTCGTTTCATATAGAGCAGTACCGCTCGTAGTAAATGTCAACCGAGTCCCTCTGAGTAGAGAGAGCAAGACTGATGGCACTTCACTCCCTACCCGTTATTTTGCTGACTCATGGCATGAACTCTTGACACAGACTTCGTATTATATAATGTCTGTCATGAACTCATAAGAGCGTGAGCATCAGAGCCCGTATCCACAAAAATTGTCTGGCGTAAGTGGGGCCTGCACAGCTGCTAATAGGGTCAATATGAGCTGCGAACCCGCATTCACACAGAAAAACATATTTTCCGTGAGTACTCTTGTGCCATTAGATCATCGCCTACCCAATCTTTAAACCAGTTCGTAAGTGGACAACGGCTGGCTCGTATGTATAGTGGTCCTCATGCAGAGGTGCTCTACGTGCTGAAGGGAGCCTTACTGTCGGCACTTTTTATGGGTATTTTTTATAAGTGCCGCATTACTTTGCTGAGGACCGCAGTTAGAATACACAGATGAAAGTATAGAAAAAAAGCCTCCCATAACAGTTAGTTACCTCCAAGGAGAAATAAAGCATGGCCGCTTTTGAGAATCTAAATTTAAAAAATTAAATTATAGGGTTTTACATGCCAAAACCACTTTCTGATTATGAGGCATGCCGTAGTGGAAGAACCCGGAAATTCTGACCACCTGGGGTGTCTTAACATGCACTTAAAGCTAAGTACACGAGTGTTTTCGCATTTCCCCCCAATCCAAACGCGGCCGCCGCGGCCGGTTTTGATCCTGCGACCTCGTGCTCAGCAGCCCAATACCATAGCCACGGAGCAACCATGGCGGGTTCAATATAAATTTCTTTTGCTTGTATATTATTATACAACCTATCGCAGGAGTTGTCAGTTGAGGTGACAATGCCATAGCTTTCGATTTTGGCTAATGCAGTATCTGGTCTTCCAGAAGGTTGTATCGCTTATAAGAGAAACCCATGATAATTAAGGGACATAACCTAAGGCATGAGCAGAGGCGACCACGGCCCAGTTAAATATCATTGACGGACAATACACATAGCCACCCCATTCACACTATCTCCTCATCTTCGTTTCTGCTTCCCTCTCAGCTGTTTACTCTCACGCTCCTTCATCTTGTTGCCCTCGGCTTAGGGATTGCCAATTTATTTTTCAACGAACCTTTATGTGCCTCTTTCTTAGACTTTCCCATTGCTACTGCTGATGCTTTGTATGGCACACCACGTACAACATATTAGCAAGGCGACTCGAGAATCTCGTTTGGACCTACCGCGTCGAATGTGCACAATGCCTTCTTGAGCTCCCTGGGCGCCGCCACCTTAGCCTCTTGACAGCTGTAACTAACCGTGACCCCCCTCAAAAGCATTGCAGAAACTGAAGCGCTTACCTTTCTACTAACTTGCGAGGCCAGAGGGGACGTAGACAGAATTGTAGAGAGGAGGGGGGAAGAAGCAGTTCCATACGAGTGGGGAGAGGGACAGGGATAGGTGACATGAGTAAAACTTCGGTTGGGGTTAGTTGGTAAATAATATTTTGAAGGGGAAAAATTTGCGCGAACACCCACGGCAACCCACAATGACAAGCACTGGCGTTGTTAGTCAGCGCCAGTGTTTGTCTCATCTCTTCTTTGTGGCTTGTCCTATGTGTCTGTGCTGCATTTTCACCGTCAGGTGAGCTGAGAGGAAAGGATAGGCTACATGAAAGTGGTTGCGGAAAAGCTGGATAAACTTAAGTTCAAGGTACGGTACAGTACGTTTCTGCTATTTCTGAAAAATAGACACCCTGCAACAATGTCAAGCGGGTAACTTACGCAGGGCGTGCAAAAGCAGAGCCGCATTAATTAAAGCGCACCGCAGGGTCTAGGAGACACTACGGAAGCGGTGGATCGACGAGTCAACATTGATGTGCTCTCCGTGTTAGCTTTGTGGCTATGGCATTGTTCCAAGTTGCGGATTTGATCTCGACCACGGCAGCCGCATTTCGACAGGGGCGAAACAAAAAAATTGGCGGTGGCTTAGCTCGGCTATGCCAGGATATACGTAGCGAAAGCTTAGGCATAGCATGATTAGCCTTGGTTAATCTTGACTGCAAGTCCAGGTTAGTTTGGTTGTCGAGCTATGTGGCGGCGTTTAGCCAGTCGTTCGGCTCGCTGTTTGTCTGTTTCCTGTGCGATTCGTTTCTTCTTTATGTCGTTCCGATGTCGGTTCCAGGCCTGCTCCTAATCAGAATTGTCGCCGTCCATACTGCCGCCTCAACTGTGGTTGCCGCGCACGCAAGCTCTCCTTTTCCATCCTCCGACATGTTATCAGACCTGCTGTGGAGATGGCGAAGTGAGCGGAGGCGAGCGCAACGACGACGAACGCGGTGTGACGCCATACCAAACGGTATGACGTCACAAAAAGGCGCGATGCTGCGCAGCGGCGGAACACCTGTGGCTCGGTGCTACTAGTGTTGCATGTGCAGTAGTGACTAGGGATCGAGAGATAGAGAAATATCCGCGGCGAGGCACGCGTTGGGACGTCATGTGCCTCCTCGGAGCACTGCCATGGCGAAATCTCAAGTTGGCGGCACGTAAAGCTTTCGCTTTAAAACACACGTGCACTTTGACTTTCGGACACGGTAATGAAAACTACGATGTCGAAATAAATCCCGAGTTTACCACTATGACGTGCCTCACAATCTGATTGTCGTTGTGGTACATACAACTCCATAATGAAAGTTTAAAATTTGCAGGACGCTTAAGCTTCGCTTAAAGATTGGAACGCGATAGCATTCAAAGATCCCTGACTGCATCTCACGCTTCCCTTCAACTGGAGCGAATGTAACCTTAATATTTACCGGGAAACGCTGGCCGCAAATGCTATGTACGAAGGCGAACTTTGTGGTAGAGACACGACCTCTTGCGTGGGCCGCAGTGGAGTGGAGGCGAGCGCCTGCTGGAGGTATTCCAAGTAACCAGGCGCGCCGCGCCGTGGCCCCCGAGACACCCATCGTTCCGGCGCGCGCAAAATTGCGGATGCCACCGCCGGTCTGTGAACACCGCGGCCGGCTTGTTTGTGTGATGGGGTTTCTTTGAGTTTTCGCGTAACAGAAATATGTTTTCTCGTAAACCACATGCTCTTTTCTAAAGAGCCAATGAATTTCAATTGGCTTGGATGTTTGGGTGAAGCCGACACCTTCTTTGAATGGCCACACAACGAGCACGCGAGAATTGATGTTAGGACGCTATAGGTTTGCTGCAATCGACATGAACTCCATCGCTATGTCAACACACGTGCTCAAAACCGGCGCGCATGCTGTGCCACGTCTTTTGTGGTCTGGGTGCGGCATGACGATTGACCACTAGGTTGGTGTAGCATGGCTTGAAATGCGAGGACATTCGAAGCCTCCGGCTTCGGGCGGCGTGGTGGTTGCGGGGAAAGAGATGGGAAGCGGCAGGCTTGGCATAGCTGGGGACTCGCATAAACAGTCAACAATCGCTCTACCACAGCCACGCAGTCAGTGCTCGTGTGCCGCCATTCCAGTACGATGTTCAAAATTTTCGCGCCCCTCCTGTCAAACTCTCGAAAACGAGTAATCGAACAGGTATAATCCGATTCAATGAAAGGTAGACAACGATGAAGATTAGTCGTTCTGGGGTATACATTTATTCTAATAATTTTTCGTCGACATTACCAGCCCTACATCGGGTGTGTTAAGACGGAAGAGCACGATGCGATTTATTGCTCGATTGACATGCAGCGACGGGGCGTGGTCATGCTAAAATCACGTCGCTGCCGGTTCCTGCGCGTCGGCACGTGATTAGGGGAATGCGAATATTGCATTCTTTCGAATACCCAACCAAGAATTTAAATATTTTATTCTGTCCTAGTATCGAAGTAACGAGGTGTAAATACAAATATTTTCCGTTAAAGATTTGTATGTTTCCAACCTCCAGCTGCCCGCAATTAAGCATAAACATGGTCCACGTACGGAACAAACTTTATGGTTGTGGGGATAGCATGCTTAAAACAAGAGTACCTGCGCAGTGCCGCACCTTGCGTTGCTCAGGGAGCAACACTTTTACGGCTAGACTTTCGCCATTCGCATTCGCCGTTGAGTCCGGGGTTGGCTTGCACGAACATTTAATAATGAAAATAACAACGTATTTAAAAACGCGCCCTTGTGCGGACCAGGCGTTGTCTATGGAACACTTAAGAACGCGTTCTGAAAGTCGTAATTACTTTCGTTATTAAATGTTCGTTCAAGCCGTCCCAGAGCATGCGAAGAATGGAGCTCCTATATTGCCCCATTCGTGCATTTAATGAATAACGCTTCATCAAGTGCAACGTAACGGCAGCAAGTTGATAACGTTGTGAATATGCAGGACGTGAAGATAGTTTTATATTCTTGCCGGGAAAGGCACTTGAATATTGAAAAGCTATCAAAAACGATTCGATTCCATTTTTTTCTGCCACTATTCTATACACGCATTCGATTCCATCTCCAAAATTATTATTCTGACGTAGACGCGGTGCCGCGCGCACGTCCACCGCTGACCTCTCCCCTGTCGTGGAGAGCTCAGTCCCGTGACGCGCCGATCGGTTCTCTAGAACACCACCAGTTGGCGTTGGCTACCACGCATCACTCATGGGTGGTAGCCATGGTATCATGCTACCATGGTGGTCATAAACGTTGTCACTTCAAAAGAAAATATGAGTTCAGTTGTGATGGGTTAATTGGCATCATTTTCCTATTTATACCATGGCTTATGCCACTCAAGTTTTGCTCTCTGGTTCCCTTCATTGTTTCCACTCACGGCCAAGGTGGTAAAAGAAGCCCGAAGTCAAATTCGGGAGGACGGCGAGGGCACCCTTGAACAACGGGTGGTCAGGATTCCGTTGCACGCCCGTGTCGATGCCGTACGCTGCCTTGCCAATCACGTCGAAGGTGAAGCGCTCGCAGAGGCTGTTGATGTCCACGTCAACGCCGCGGTCAGCGTGCTCGCCCAGAACATCGACGAACTGCTTCTGGGCGTGCAGCAAGGACGGCATCACCTGGGGCGTGAATGAGCGCATGCCCGCGTCGCTTTAAATACGCCAGCGTCTCGATAAGCGTGTTTTCTATAACGCGTTTTTTAAATCACTGAATGACGTTCGTAGCATTGGACAGTGCAGAACCGACAGCCCTCTTCTGTTCAAGATTTATACAGTGTCTTATAACTACACGCTAACATATCTGCGACGTATGTGAAGTAATTTGTTGACTTCGTCAATCCCTAATT
This sequence comes from Dermacentor albipictus, assembly GCF_038994185.2. Taxonomy (NCBI): domain Eukaryota; kingdom Metazoa; phylum Arthropoda; class Arachnida; order Ixodida; family Ixodidae; genus Dermacentor; species Dermacentor albipictus. Next base: position 45,331,315 of record NC_091828.1, on the reverse strand, counting down.
TTCACCAATTTCTTGGTAGTTAGACATTCAAACAATGTTGTTGGTAACGTATTTACTTACCTTTTTTTTAAATAGCACAGGCACAAAGGCACGAGCATGAGGGTCAAAGTGCATAACAAACATATGTTTTGCCAAATACGCAATAGGTGGGATACGCACGACAAAATATGGGAATGCCAAGAAAACAAAAAGAAAAAGCACGATTTTGTAAAAAAGTTTATGAAGTGGAAGTAACGAACAGTAATTTTGTAACGTATGAGTTTCAGTACCTATGCAGAATTAAGACGTTTTTCGGGTAAACTGTTCTATTTGACCACAGTTATAGGAAAGTAAACTTAAACTAGTTGGCACTGGCAGAGTAAGGCGTTAGGGACTTCGGAGGAGCATGCCGCGTTCTCTGAGTTGATATTCATGAAAGATTCTTTGGTTCCTACAGAAACATGAAACTTTGCAATGAACTAACACAGCCACGACACTTGGAACTTTTCCCATCGTATATAAAACGTTTCCAGAAAAAATATCTGATTTCTTTCTATATCACTTATCAGGCTACATAGCCTTGTTCATTGTCCTTGTTCTTGTCACTTAATCTACATCTTAGAAAATTAATTGCTGCTCTTGCGCGACTTGAGGAACTACAACGATTTCGACAACACATGGTAGGCTAATTTTGTTAGAATAATAAATAGATTATGTTTAGCACGCCTACTTGAAAAGCTTCGAATATCACCCCCTTCAAAAATGTTCTGAATTTTTCCTCCCTCCATGGCAAGTAATACAGCAGGCATCGAAATGACTGCTGTTGGACTTGGCTGCACAGCTTCACTGGCTGCGTATTGCTGCAACTGGCTTGATCTGATGTTTTGGTAAGTCAGATATATTAAGCAAAACCTTAGCGCAATATTGCCCTCTCTGTACATGTACACTGCGCATTTAGTAACCTTGCGAAAATATTATTTTCTGACTATTTTATGTTGGCCTCCTAATTACGAACTTTGAGCAAACTAAGAAAGCCTTTCGACTACGCGCTACGCTTACTTCATTCCGCAAGTTGTGTTGCCAAATTTCATAGTGTAAAAATTACAGGGTCTCTTAAGATATCTGTTAAAAAGTGAACGGCGAAAACATAGTCGTCCCGTTCTTATCATTCACCTCATTAGTAAGCATTTTTAGTCATTTGTAATCAGTTGTAGCCGTTACAATTAGACGTTAGACATATTGTTCCTTAGTAGTCATTAATAGTCATTGCAAGTCATTTCAGTCGTCATTAGTGACTACTGTTCATTACTAAGCATTTTTAAACATTTATAATCAATTGTAGTCGTTGGACATATTGGTCATTTCATAGTCGTTACTAGTCATTACAAGTCATTTCAGTCATTATTAGTCATTACTGCTAATTAGGATGCATTTTGAGTCATATGTAATCAATTGTGGTCATTACAAGGTGTCATTAGAAAGATTTGTCATTTCATAGTCATTACAAGTCATGTCTGTCATTATTAGTCATTACTGCTAACTAGTAAGCATTTTCAGTTATTCGTAATCAATTGTGGTCATTACAAGCCGTCGTTATACATATTGGTCATTTCGGAATCATTAGTATTCTTTACAAATCATTAGTAGTCATAATTAGTAATTACTAGCCATCATTAGCCTCTACCGATCCCTATTATAACGCTGTCCTTCACTAACTGCCACTATCAATAATTTTTCATTCTTTAATCTGTCTTCATATGCCGTGATGACGCTTCGGCGGACACTCCGGCGGTCAGGTCTGCTGACACAAACTTCACAATGAGCGTAGAAAGGCTTTCGCCTAACAAACAATCAATTTATACGACTTTGTTCATGGTTCGTCTTCGCAAAGTTCCGCGCAGAATACTCTAAATGAGAGGCCTTCAAGAAGCTCACATTCTTGTGTTTGACACTTAAGAGACTTAGGAGTTTGGGTCTTAGGAGCGTTCGGGAACGTAGTACAAATCTTCAAAATGCATACATAAGAATGTGAGTTTGTGTGTGCATATGTTTATATACGTATACCCACCCCGGTCTGTCAACGCACGCGGGTTAGCCGGCGTGCCAAGGGCGTCTGACACGCCGGCTGAAAAAAAAAAGCCCCAGAGGAATGGAAAGGGCAAAAAAAAGGGGGGGGGATATGCCGAGAAATCAAACTAAGTGTTGTTGCCTATAGCTTGAAGTTTAGCATAGCGAATAGATCCTAAAGGTCCCTTTGAAATGTTTACGCCTATTGGTTGCAATGTCTTGAACTTATGGATAAGGTATGATTCTCTACATTTTCTTTCTCGTTCAGAGCGGAAACTCGACTGTAAGATGTAGAGTTTAAGTTCATAAAAGTTATGGCCTGGTTCAGCGAAAAAGAGGAGAACCTACTACGTCACTTCCTCCACACTTTTCTCCTAACAAATAAACATCGACGAACTGCTTCTGGGCGTGCAGCAATGACGGCATCACCTGGACCATGAATAAGCGCGTACCCGCGTCGATTTAAATGCGCTAGCGCCTCGATAAGCGTGTTTTCTATAAAGCGTTTCTTTTTAATCATTCGACAATGCAACATTAGGAATCCTCTTCTGTACAATATTTATAGAATGTCTTAGAAATACACGCTAACATATGCGCATGGTATGTAAAATATATTTTTTTTTTACTTGGTACGTGCGGAATTTTCACCAATGTATTGGTATTTGAACACTGAACCAAAATTGTCGTTAGTGTACTTATTTAATAATTTATTTTCCCATTTATGAGGTACTGTATGCACAAAGGCATACGCATCAAAGCCAAGCAATGTAGTACATAAGAAAGAAACGTTTTGCCCAACACAGAATAGGTGGCATACACACGGCAAAATATGGCAATGCATAAAAAAAGTACGAGGAAGTAAAACATTCATCAAACGGAAGTAATGAAGAGCAAATGTGGTATACTATGAGCTTCAGTTTTACCATACGGAATAAGGACATTTCTCGGGTAAGCTGTTCCAGCCGACAACTGTAACAAGAGAGTAAACATAAACAAGTTGGCCCTGTCAAAGTATGGCGTTGACGATTGTGAATGAGTATGACGTGTTTGATTAGTTATTTTCATGAAACTTTTCTTGTTTCTTATAGAAACATGAACTTCGCAATGAGCTAACACAGGCGCGATATTTAAAACTCTTCATGTTGAATTTAAAACGTTTCCACAGAACTAGCTGATTTTTGTGTACATCAGATATCAGGCTGCATAGCTGTGTTCATTGTCCTTGTTCATGTCACGTAAACTACATCGCGCAAAATTAATTGCTGCTTTTGTGCCGTGTAGCGGAACTACAGTGTTTCCGACAACGCACACATATCTTAATTTGGACTAATACATAGGCCCTAATAATTTAGGCCCACTTCAAAAGCTTCCGAAACCACCCCCTTCAAAAAATGTTCTCGATTTGGCCTCGTTTAGCAAAAGCCCATTTAGCAACCTTGCGAAAGCAATATTTTCTTACTATATTATGTTGTCCGCTAAACTACTAGCTTTGAGAAAACTAGGACATTATTTGTACTACGCCCTACGTTCACTTTATTCTGCACGTTGTTGTCTTGCCAAAGGTCATAGTATGTGAGAACAAAAAAAAAAAAAACCTGTGCATACGACTTCGTTCTTGGTTCGTCTTCGCAAAGTTCAGTGTGGTGTTCTAAATGAGAGGCCTTTAAGAAGCTCTCATTACAGAGTTAGGACTTTGGAGATGCAATTGTATTTGGGCACTAAATTTTCGGCGTTTTTGCAGTATACGAAGGAAAAGCAGATTCGGGGCAATCTGAAATCTTCAAAATGCACATGACAAGTTATGTTAGTGTGTGCGTACGCTTACGTACGGAAACATGCAAAATTCAGATATGTACGTAGGAACACTAATACTAAGAAGCGAAAAGCAAAACAGTTTATTGCCAGAACCTGTGCCCAGAGTGCAAGCAGCAATAAACTAAGACCAATAGCGTGGAACATATTCCACTATTAATCAACCCGAACGGAATCAAACCTGGGTGGCCGAGTTTTTATGCATGGTGCAAAAAGTACCAAATAATTCCCGTAAAGCAAGACGAAGGTTCGCGAAGTGTCTAGAATGGTCACGTTGTAGATGTGCTCATGGGTATTTTCGCCACAACATTCGTTACCGCTCAAAAAAATACACTTAGTAATAATTGTACACCTGGGTACTAACCACCCATACGTATAACAAAAAAAGAAGGTAATTCCATATTTTGAGGGATGCTAAAGGAGCTATCTCTTTAATAGAACTCATTTCTGCAACTTTGTTGCTTTTCTAAACAGAATGCACAAAATGTCAATGCAGGATACGACAACGCTTTTCTGACGAGATTATATTTGTCGCTCAAAATTTAAAAGCCTGCTACGTATATATATTGGCGAACGGGCTGGGATAACGATGTACAAGGAAATAGGACGTATACCATGAGAGCGCTGAAAATTGGGACTTGTATTTTTGTCGCCCCGCCCTGTCTTGTTGTACCAGCACTCTTGTTTGCGAATAACGATGTGCCAACCAGCTCTACAAGCGGTCGAATGCCTTGGTTGCTTAGCAGTTGTGGTGTTGGGCTGCTAAGCACGAATTTACGGGATCGAATCCCGGTCACAGCGGCCTCACTTAGATGGGGGCGAAATGCGAAAACATCCGTGCACTTAGGCTTAGGTGCACGTTATAAAGAACCCCAGGTGGTCCAAATTTCCGGAATCCCCAACTACGGCGTGCCCCATAGTCACATAGAGGTTTTGGCACCTAAAACCCCATCCATCCAAGTCATCCAATTACATAAATACACTTGTATGGGGCAGGACGACAAAGTGGCACTGTTTAAAAACGAACCTTTCGTGGCGTCCAGGTATTGCCTAACCAGGCCGGATTCTATTTCGAATTTGGTTGTTCGCGGTCATAACTGTAAGCTGTAGTATTGACGCCACCTCAGAGCCCTTCATCAGCGTTCCTCCCGTGCGATCACTTACCGCTCTGAGCTTCGACGACGTGAAGAACTGCGACATGCAGTTTCGAGAACGCTTCCACACAGAACCTTTGGAGAAGATAAGGTACTTGTCGAAGAGCGGGTCTTGCTCGTAGATGTGAAACATGCGCTTAGAAGAAAAGGTTTTATACACACTGTTGGAAGATGTTGCCAGAAAAACATAAAAACAAATGCTATAACAAAAGCGAAGACTGAATTCATACTCAGAAACAACATATATAAAACGTCATACTGACGCGTACGACGGCCTTCGTTACTGGCGCGGAAAGCATTTGTTGCAAATTGCATCCCTTCGAACTACGTTCGCTGAATATATTCACGGCCAACGGTGTTTAAAGTAGTGAGCAGTTGTAAATTCATGTGATCTGCTATCCAAATACATAACGTTAGCGCCATGTGATTTGTTGAGTATTTCAAGCAACAGGTGCTGATCTGAAAAGGGTGCTGCTCTCCGTAGGAATATTTGGGGCCATTACTTCTCGGAAAGTAGAAGGTAGCAGATTTATCTGTGTTGCAAGCGCAATGTATATGACTGCTGTTTAATTCCACCGGCCTTTGTTTTTTTATTTCAGATACTGTCAATCCCAGTGAGATTTTTACATGTTGGACTTATATACGCACAAATAACGATAAAAACAGGTTTAGATAATTGCAACGATGATATTTGCAATCGACACGTAGCAAATATACACATATGGCAGGAAATAAAACATGAATGATAAAGTGCACTTGGCATAAACGGGTGAAATTGCATTGGCAAATACAATGTTTATACAGATTTTACCTTATACAACGACAAGAGTGGTGTGGTATTTCCTGCTAGGATAATCTAATTATTGCTGAACAATTCTCTTACAAGGGTCACAAATTTCGGCAACGATTTGTTAGTCGTTATGCAGGGGTCCAGGCTCTTCCATTCTCTTATTGCAAGAGGAAAGAACGAATATCTAAAACAGTCAATGAGAAATTCATATTCTTTAAGTGTTAGTGAATGCTTATGGCGAGAAGATCTGGTGTCGACAAGGGATATATACAACGAAGTACAACACTGGTTAACATTGTACTAACAGGAATTATCAAGTTGCTACTTTGTTTACATTGTCTGTCGTACTTACAAATATTGGGCAAGATATTACATAGTATTGTATAATTAGTAATTACTAACACACTACATTGTTTATTTTCCGTACTTTATTGTTATACTTCCCGTTTTCCCACTCCCCTCTGTAATGCCTTCGGGCCTTGAGGGTACCATAAATAAATAAATATTCGTAAGGCATTGTGTATTAATTTGAACAATAATTCTAGTCTTGATAGCTTGGCGCGGTTTCACAGAGTAGGAATACAAGCTTTTTTTAGCAGTTGGGTAGGTGAATCACTATTGTATTCGTTAAAGATGAATCTAATTGCCTTTCCCTGCACTCCTTCCAGTTTGTTAATAAGCTGTTGTGAATAAGGAAACCAAATTGTGTTACCATATTCGAGAACTGGGCGAATAAAGCAATTTAATTTCCGGTGGCACAGCTCGACGTATTCTTCTGAGGAAGAACAACCGTTTTAAAGCCGATGGTATGATACTGTTAATATGCGATTCCCATCTTAGGTCATGTGAAATGATCAAGCCAAGAAATTTATGCTCATGAACTCGGGGGAGTGGTATGTTATTAATGGTGTATTCGAAAACCGACCTATGTTTTTAGCGGGTTATAGGTAAATAGGGAGTTTCTTTAATGTTCAGTTCCATCTGCCACTTTTTACACCACAACACTACATGCCTGGCTTCATGTGCCTTCGTGTGAACCTTAGCTGCCTTTTTTGGCGCCCTAGATTTATTCTTGTTGCATAACTACGCTTAATGTTTCTGTGTTTTCTCCCTGTCTTTCTTTAGATGAAATGACCTTTTGAGTGTGCTCTTAGCTACTCCTTCATACTTGTGGCCTTCAATATACGCATTTGTGCTTGGAAAGAGATAGGCCACACGAATTTAGGGCGCCAAGATCTCCTAAACTTCATGCATAAAAAAATTATATCACACGCATTGCGGCTCCCCAGTTTAGCGAATTAAAAAGAAAGATGCTCATTAGATTCATTCCATGAAATTAACCAAGCATATTTCTCTTTTCTGCCTTTTCTGGCTTAACGCTGATGGCAAGTCAAAAGTCGAAGTGCCTCGATATTAGCATATGTTTTACTTACACCACGACTTGAAAAATTGTTTGCCTCCTTGATGAATATGTCGTTTATCATGTCCAGATCCTTGACCACCATGAATGGCGTATCACCAATGAAGAATCTGGGAAGCGCGTTCACGAACCAATGGTTTAGGTGTTCGAAAAAAACTACGAAAATACAAACATTTGTGCATGGCAACGAACCTACTCCGCATGCATGAAGCTTGAAAAAAAAAGCTTAACAGGATTATAAGCACAAGGAACAGTATACTGACATCAAATATTTCTGCCCACAGCAGAACGGCAGCAACCTCTGCACCACTAACACAGCTTTGTTTTTTTTTCTTTTCCTGCGATAGCAATTAATGCTCAAAACTGGTTTTATTCTGTCTGTCCGTCTATTCCGTCACACTTATGACTGCGGTTCTCGCCAGCGACGTAATTTTGTTTGTTGTCAGCTCATCGCGTCGTCACCTGCTTCACCATTGTTACAGGGCGCATGAAAGGAAAACTTAATTCTCGCCCGGCCACAACTTGGATTTCATTTCAAGCGACTGCAGCGGCGTTTGGGAGTCGGGGAAGCCGAACACTACGATCTTGTGTAATAGCAGTGCTGCACAATTATTACAATGATTTACGCTCAAAAGAGACTGTGAGTGGTGGCGTTAATTGGTTGGTGTATTCCGGATACCAGAACAAGCACTACTGCAGCAAGGAAGGACGACATTATGTCCGTTGAATAAGAGTTGCTCTTAACAAGGTCTCTTTGCGTTGGCTTTAGAATCTTCACCTTGAGGCTCCTAAAAGGCGAGACTCGGTATTTTCATTTTTCAAAACCCTGTTTGCCTGTGTTATGTGCACTCCGTACGCACTCTCGATGGGGCTGTAATTTCTGAGATCTAACAATAATAGGAGGTGCTTCCAGATAATATCTTGCGAGTAACAGTGGACTATGAGTACAAGAACTTGTTATATTTATTCACGTAGATACACTGAAACAGAAGATACACTTTCCATAATTCACCATTCGTGTTAAGACATTTTTTTCGTAGCACACCACCAGATTTTGGTGTCATCGTCATAAAGGTCTGCGGTCAAACTGTGACGTCACTTGCGTCTCTTGCGAAGCACGTGAGCTCAGAAGCCTACAGATCGGTATCCCCCCCCCCCCCCTCCTATTAAAAAGGCATTCAACAAGTTTTCGACAGATTCCACCAAGACAAAATAGGTTACAGCTGACTTAGCCGCGGTCAGATCGTTCTGTTTATCATGTTTCCCATTCTAACCACAATACTGCACACCGCACTAGTCCCTCATGATAAATCATCTGTACTCTCCACACAAATAGCTTAAGACTTCAGCGTGTCACTAGCGCGCAAAGACCCCATTAAACAAAGAACGTCGCAATTAACAGGAAATTTATTAGATGATCTCCAAATCAATATCACAAGGACGGCTCTCTTTCTCTCTGGGTAGGAAAACTGATGTCAAAGGCTAAGTTCTTGCTGAATTCACGCAGCGCAAGCAGTTGCGCAACCCGGAAACATGTCATGGACGCTATGTTTTAGAAACGACGTACAGCAGTAGCTATCTTTCGTTCAGCACACGGAGCAACAGATGCTGGCTTCACGGTGCTGCACCCCTATGATTATGGCCGTCAAGTAACCACTTCAATGCTTGCACCTCCTTGCTGAACAAGTATTGCCATTTTTAAGAGCTTCGAATTTTGCGACGTGCCTCATAGCCCAAAGCATGGAGTGCAGTTACAATCGTGTAGACACCTTAAATCAAGGAGCTTACACAGACGTTACGTTTACAGAGAGTGATTGTATTGCTCAAGCAATGTTTCTGCCTGCTGAAGCGACGCAAGCAGCTGTGCATAAGTAAAGCATGTAACATTCCTCATATTTACACTTGACGTGAGCACATATTACTGTAAAAAGTACTGACCCAAAAACGTTGCCATATCGTTTCACCCATTCATCGAGCCTTTCGATGACAGTCTGGAACAACAAGGCGTTCGACGCAATCATTTTTGGTACAAGCGTAACACAAACAAGCAAAACAAACGTAATCGGTTTGGAATGTCTCGCCTTTCTTGCGTCATTGCCAAAGTATTTAAGCTCATGACGTTTGGTTATAGTGCCGTAAATGCAGCAGTCGCGGTAGTTTCAGATCTGCCGACGGAGCTAGCCTATAAGCACGGTTGCAGTTGAATCGTGTTACTAAGCAGCAATTCAAGCTTTATTTTTTCAACGCGCATCATAATTGAAGAATGCTGTTAGGGAAAACTTCCACATTTCTTACCCGTAATACTGTTGCATAAATAGTTCTATTGCCTACTTCTGTGTTTTGGTGCATATTCAGCGTATTCACCTCGTCTGTAATTCCACTTGTACAAAGGTTATGGGAACAAATATAATGTCAATGAAACTGTGCTAATAGAGCAATAGCAGAACAAAATATAATCACATCGATCGAAAACAAGCGTTTTCTGTATGTCATTTCACATGCGTCGAATAAACCCTTCCCAAAAAGCACGCGTTTTACAATCTTAGCACTGATGTACTTACGGGTTCCCAGAATTCATTCGTATTGCCGCTGATGAGGCTCCGGAGCGGCACGGTTGGAACTCCCGTGCCATCGAAAGCGTCGAAGCATTTACGACGCTGCCTGTAGAAATAAATGACAAGGTGTGCTCGATGTGACTTGCTCACGGCAATGTTGCGTATAGGGTATGCAACTTAGCGCATAAATAAAAAGAAGAAAACTGGGTCTTCTTTAATATTGCAGCAAAGACACTAAAGTGCAAGAAATCAGTGCGCTAGTCTACAAGAAAAAAAGGACAGAGAGTGTGCTGCTCCTAAATAAAATCATTCTAAGCAAACAGTGCATTAACGGGACAAAAATGTATTTATTTATTTATTTCAGGATTACTGCCAGCCTCTGATTAGAGGCCTTAAGCAGGAGTGGTTATATACATGACGAACAATATATTGAGTACAAGGTGCGCAGCGTGACCAAAATGAAATAGCACTGAATTTTAAAAAGTGAACAGCGTGTTACATTCGAAAACGTAGCATTTACCGCTAACAATGTAAAACCGTTCCAGAAGAAGAAAATGCGAACTGCTCTTAGCGCTAAGTTGAACACTTAAGAGACAGAGAAAACAAAACTACAAGAATATATGTATAAAAAGCATGGCAAACGATTTCGGAACATGCATCCTATCAGACAAAGATAATGTAGTAGTGTGCATAAAAATATGTAGCAGTGGCAAACGCATCAGAAAGCACGTGCGTTCAATTACGTAGAAAGGACAGGCTGAAAAAAAAGAAACAAGGAAAGAAAAAAGAAAAAGAGGGCAGTGATGTAGCCCGCACATTTATACAATTTCTTTAAGCAGTTTTAAGAACGATTCAACGGTGTCGCAGGCAACCACCGCAGCAGGAAGTACATTCCATTCCCTAATGGTTCGGTGAAAATATGAATTTCCAAATGCTTCTGTTTTGCAGTGCTAATATTTAAACTAGGGATACGTATTCAATTTAATTTTAATTGGATTTAATTTAAAGTAATTTTAATTAGGGATGCGTATGGAGGAAGGAAAACATAGGAGAAGCCCGGCCAGCACAGATGCGTTGGAGGAAGTGTGGCTGAAGTCACATGGTGTTACAGCATCGGCATGGCGTAGACGAGCTCGTTTCCGGTTCCGCTCGCGGTGTTGCTGATCGAAAGCTGTCTACTCCTCAGGAGTACGTATGGCGCGTGGCCTACCTATTTCTCACGGAGGAAGGAAACTCAGGAGAGGCCCTGACGTCACTCTTTGTGAAGCTAAAGTGAAGCCGGAAGTTGGCGTTGCTCCGCCTCTCGGGCCAGCTCTCCTCTCTTGTTTACATTTCTCGCAAAACCACGCCGCGCTGCGCGCAACCGTGCTGCTCGGACCCGCGCGCTCCGCAGCAGTACTAAACAATCGTTAGCACGTTAGCATGGTTCCGCCAGAGAGGGCAATATTTCCCGCAGATATTCCTTCGTCCGTTGACATTGCTGTGGCGCGTTACATTGCGTACAGCATTGCATGCGCGTTCATTTCACGAACTTTAGTTCCTCCTGTCCCACGTGGCCACAGCAACATCTGGGAGAACACAGTCCAGATAACGCACCGCAACAAAACACGGAGACCAACGCAAACCTGCCGGCACGGCGCCTTTGCCACGGTACGAAACCTACGGAGCAACACGTGTGAGTGCATAGAACCAAAACAGAGTCGCCATCGTGGCCCGAAAGGCATGTCCGCTACGGCAAAGAAATAAAAAATCAGCGAAAAAGAGGAGAACCTACTACGTCACTTCCTCCACACTTTTCTCCTAGCGCGCGGAAGGTGTAGGGCTTCTCCTCAGTTTACTTCTTCCATGCTATTTCTAAACCGGAGAGAAATTGCTGCGCGCGAGCTCGGCTGCGATGAAGAGCAACGATGACTCCACTAGCGCCGCCGATTGCGCGCCTCTCTTTCTCTTGCTTTCGCGCATGTGAACGGAATTGCACCGTAGGAGTTTTTAGCGTAAAGGCCATATACGGACGGGCGAGTCGTCCAGCTATACACAGCTTTGTTATGAAAAAGAGACACAATTTCGTCCACAAACAGCTACATACCAAAAATATTCATCTGCTGTTCATAACAAGGCCTCTGCAAAAGTGCTGTCAAAATAATAGGGTTGAGTTCCAGCGTCCAACGTAATGGACACGCGAAATCAAAGAAAGCGTAGATAAATTAAAGCCAGTGAAAAGTTTAAAGTTCGTGTCCTGCGTGTTTGCTGTTGTATGATCGATAAAATAAAATAAAATAAATGCCCTGAAGATGGGTAAAAATACGAGGAACTGCTTACTTCTCCGGCAGGTGACATAAAACATGGCGCTGCAGAATTCCGCCATTTCGGAATTCCTTGGGCGGGAATATTAACCATGTGTTTTCGTCAATGCGGCATAGATGGCGGCAGCAGGTGTCCAATATATAGGAAAGCGGGGCTTCATGAGAATTAATGCCATGTCGTATGCGTATTGTCTCATTACCTAGTGTTCAATAATTTAGACGAATTCCGATAGCGGGGTCTCCGGAGCATATGATGCACTCTGGTGGGGTGTACAATTGGTCACAGCGCAGGAAAGGGTCGTGTAGGTATACGTCAATTCATGAATGGCATTGAGAAGACAACTCTGATGCCGAACTTTCCGATGCCGACCTTTCTTTAAAAAAAAACGACGGCGAGATATTGCTACGGGTACGGGATATCTGCAGCGTCTTTGTGTTCCACGTGTCAGGCTTACCATATAAACTTTTTTAAAACAGGGTTGAAGTGCCTCAGACAGGCTGGCCAACGTTTCGATAGGTGGACCTATCTTCGTCAAAGGCGGCCTCGTCATCCTCGGCGTGTTAGTTTTAAAGGGGTAGTGCAGTGACGTCACGTGCGGGTGTTGTCGCTGGCGGCTGGTTTTAAAGAGAGATAGATAGGTCCACCTATCGAAACGTTGGCCAGCCTGTCTGAGGCACTTCAACCCTGTTTTAAAAAAGTTTATACCACAGTGTGCCATTCCATCTGCCAGCCCCTTTCCTGTTTTTGGACAGGCTTACCATATGTAATTTTGTTTATACGATAGCTGTGAAACGCTTAATGCGGCTTTGTTGATTATGTAGGTGTTTTCTTTTATGCCTCCGAGTAGTTCACTCTATCATAGGGGTAACGGTCTTCATCGCCATATCGGCATAGATATCATGTAGTTGTGAGGTGATCTTACCATAAGCTTCATTGTCGCTATGTGGCGCCGAGAAAAAGAATTTTGCACATCACCGCTTCTGCATTGCTCGCGCAACGGCCATTCGCATCCCGTAAACTGGATGATAAACCACAGCGTTCAAAGCCGCAAAAGAGTCCCAGTGAGCTCTTTACCGTTCCTCCTAATGAAATTCTAAACCACGACATGAGAAGGAGAACTGAGGGGCTGGATTATATGTTAATCGAGACCACATCAAACAAACAGACAATGAAGCCAAGGAAAAAAAAAGGGGGGGGGGAAGATACCTGTGGTTAACATTGTAATGTAATAAAATAACTAAGAAAAAAGGAAATGAAAGTGGGCGATGAGATAATTTGTAGCCGGTGGGAACCGAACCCACAACCTCCGCATCACGTGCGCGCTGCACTACCAATTGCAACGCACGCGTTAAGACATCGCAAGGTGGGTTCGTGGTGCATCGAATGCCTCATGCAGACACTGGTTGCGCGAGCCTTGAAGGAGTGCGGCATTTCTGATGCGTTATATGCAACTGAAGAGGTTCTGCCGTCGGTTGACACCGAAAAAAAGCTCTCAATAAATTAGGATAGCTACCAGGTGCTATCCTAGGTGACAGCGCGAGCCCCGGTGGGCATTTGCATGTTCTATAAAATTGTTCCTACACGCTACGCATCTACTGAGGCTTCGTTACTTCATGTGCGTGGTAGAATCGGTACCGAGTTACATTTCGGGATATCTTTCTGGTAATATATCTGCGCGTTACAATCGGTGGTGCGGTAGAATCCTGCAAATGCGGTAAAAAAGCTTTTCAAGATCCCACGCTAAAACTTGTGTTACGAGACAACAAAGCTAGGACATATTTCTCACCTGATCAACCAGCGACCGAGGCTGTGACAGAGGGACACGACCAGTTTGACAAGCAGGGCGCAGCCAATCGTCCACATCTCCGCGCCACTGTCTTGCCACGAGCCCCGACGACAGAAAGAAAGATCTGCTGGCACATCTGCGTATTGGCTAGACACGCGTCAGCAAAATTAGAAGATAGCAGTGATAAAGAAGACGGACCGTCTTCAACGTTCCCTCACCCGAGAAAAGATTCCAACAATGGGTCCAGGACTTTGTACTTATACGTTATCGCAAGAACCTTCGACACGCGGCATCGTCAAGTCCGATTGCTACGGCGCGCAAACGAGTTGCAAAACAGTGCGCGCCCTCTACCAGTTAGCGGCCGAGCTCCTAATCTAGTTGGAAGGAATGTCCTTGCTATTGTTACCGGTGATTTGCGAGTTGAGTAGGTTGACTTCTTTTTCCCCAGATATATATAGTGTAGCCTAGAACACCCTTTGCACTAAAGGTAGCTCGCTAATGCTACCTGAAGGTAAAAAAGAATACAACAATATTTATGACAACTCAATCCGTGTTTTCTTTGGAAAAGTACCTGTCTAATGCGGAGCATTTTTTTCTCCTAGTTGTTCATTGTATTGCACGACAAACCTGGAAGACAAAAACGAAGCATCCGTCGAAATATATCGAGGATTGCTAGAAACGTGTTAGCCTAACCGAGTGAAGACAGGAGTGATAAACAATACCGCATTCTGCGAGAGGCCCTAAAGTGAGAAAACACGTAAGCAACCAGTCACTAACATTGTGCGTACGCGATATCTCAAGTACATTTCGCGCACTGCGTATTTGAACACTGCGCACAGCGGCGAATAGAAGTTATGACGCTGGAGGTAGGCTTGTATACACTCTAACAACAAGGAGCTCCGGGCATTCTCTTTCAAAGAGTATCTGCTTGTCCCATATTTCACATTCTTTTCGCGAGTAGATGGACCCTCTTTGCGAGAGAGGTCAACTCTTCCTGACAGAGTTTTGTTACTTCACCGCAAGGGAGTGCCAGTGCTCTTCCGCAGAGGGCTAATACTCTCCCCACAGGGATTGCTTGTACTCTACCACAGGGTGCTAATACTCTCCCTACAGGGGTAATAGTAGTTCCCCAGACTGAGTGCTTCTACTCCAAAGCGAGTACTTCTACTCCTCCAAATCGAGTTTTTCTACTCCCCCAAACAGAGGGCTAGTACTCTTCCCAATATTGTGAAAGCACGATGTAGATCCATGGTCCCGTTTGAAGGGATTCGCAATTCTTACGTGTGTGGAATATTTGATTCCTTCATAAGCAGCTCCTGCACGTATGCTTGGTTAATGGGATGTAATATTTAGTTGCAGAGTTACTCAAATGAAACATGTTCTCTCTTAAAAGGTCAAAATGTTTATTGACCAGTCACAAGACAAACTGAATAATAATTTGAGAAACATATTGACAAACACATAAAATCACACTGCAATAATGCCCATGCACATTACAACACATATTCTAACAAAACATAAGTATATGTATCTCTAAAGATTCATCAGTATTACACTGTAGAAATATCCTTTAATTTCAATTGGCTCCTTCTATTCAAAAATAAAGTATGCAATGAAAAGGTAAACATAGAGCAAACGTGTGCAAACTCACAAAGTATTGACCCTATGATCGACGAGAAATATGCGCCACATTACTGGCAAGCAAACTCATTTCTGGCAGAAAACGCGCGCACTTATATGGCAGAGGTTACCAGATGAGCTGCTATGTATAGGGCTGGTAATCTAGATAAATTGGGCAAGAAACTTTCTTTCTGTGCCATGTTCTAAGACAGCACTCATTTTATAATGTCCTGTACAGCGTATGGATGTTCCTGACTGAGAGTACAGTGCATTTAGAAATGTGTTGTATATTCTCATGTGAGGCTGCAGGTCCAGCTAGCTTTGCTTATATCTCACATAAAGTTATTCATGTACGGGCTGCACCTCATTGTTTCTAAGTGTGTCTTGTCGTAGTTATGCAGCAATATCCTACCCAGTCTCAAACCGGTACAGAGGCGTACTACATTTCCTGTTCAGGTGGCATCCTCACGAAAGTAGTTTCCTGGTGCTGTTGGGATTCATCCGTTGCACATTCTCACAAATAAAGAAAATAAATTTACCATATTATCTAGTGTGTAGCAAATGAGTATAAAACTGCAAGGAGCATTGGCATCAAAATCTTGTGCATCAAATTTCATGTCACATATAGTAGCTTTTCATTCTCACTACGGTAAGGATGCTATACTTCTGAGGAGCAGATTGCATAGTTACATGATTGATTACTATGACTCATTGAATATGCAATCTAACTAAAGTATAGCATGGTTCACATGTGAACCAAAAATCAGATGTGATGAATATGATGCATCAAAAGCGACGTAAGCATAAGTACAGGCAGGGAAGTGCAAGGAAAAGACAACCAAAGAAGCAAAACATAAATTGAGGATGGCACCATCCTGTTTCACATATCACTTCCATGCGCATGGATATGCGTGCGACTATGCATATACTTGCACGATGAACGAACTATCTTTCCCAACTATCTGCAACTATCGATGAACCAACTATCTAGCTTTTTTTCCTACTCAAGTGGTTAAGATGCGTTAAAGTAAGAAAAATTATCGCACTTCACAGAATCTTCGACTCAAAACGAGTACATATATGTCTAGGCAGATTAATACATCGCCTCACTGGGCACTCTATGTTAAGTCCAGAAGAATTATGTCTACCGAAGCCATGAAATTAAGGGGCTTTTGCTTAACACTATATGTTTACACCCGCCAATTGATGAACAAGCGTTCTTCTCAGGTGCTCTCACTTCTTCGCATTGAACGCATGTGTACCTCCACTAGCATACTTGGTCGGCAAGTAGATTGCAGAAACCACAATTTTATATATCTTAAAATAATTTTCACTTCCAAGTTCCTCTTCGGCTCCTTAGACGTAAGGTGTGACCATGGTGTACACAGTAAAGGCCACGATTGCTCCGTGCTTTCGCTTCGGGAGGCACGAGCGGTTCTAATGAACTGGTTTCATGAGAATGCACGTAAACGATAATGACTTCTTGAACATGGGATTCTCTTCCCGCAATGCTTCCACTTTCTTGAACCTAAAAGGAAGCCGTAATTCTGAAATCAGGTGTAAAAAGTAAATAAAATGGAAGACATGAAAATCTGTCTGCTTCACGTCAGCATTTAAAATACAGAATCAAAGTGGTTTGTATTTGCACCCTTGCATTCACGTGCTGTAGAATGCAAGGTATTAAAGCTGTTGAATGATAAATGTATGTAAGCACCTAACCAAACATGAGCTGTTGCTTTTTATAGTGCACACAGGCACCGTGCTCATTGCAAGTATGCATCATGTCACTAAGCAAATATGCTATTTCATTGTACCGCTATTATTTTGTCACATGGATATATCTATTTAGAGACAAGGCAAAAAGCAGACACTTCTCACAACTAATCAGCTTTTTTAAAACACATTTCTAACTTTTCAATGACACTTGTTCATATGTGTTTGTCTCCAGAGAGCATACTTGATTTTGATTTTCCCATCAGAGACAATTCTAAATATGCCATGCTAAGATGACTGCCTAGAGCATTTGAGAATTTTCATCTTGGTGTGACATACTCTATTTTGATTTTGTTGAAGTTTACTGAAATGGTACACCCAACATAACCACATTCTAGTTTTCTTGTCCAAATTGCAATGCAATGTATTTTGATTCTTTGGCGTGCACTCCACTGCACTACGTGAAGTTGCGCTGAGCTGACTCTTTGACATCCTTGTGTCCTTGCAGCTGCCTTCTTGCGTTATATAAAGCGGGTGCCTGAAAAATATCGTGTGAAGAAGTCAACGCAATGACATGGTGCAAAACAACATCAAGACAGTCAAGGCCATGGCGCTAAAAGAAAGTCTTAGCTCTTAGTCTTCCTAGTGAAATGCATGCGAAACATCTAAATGACTGCAATAGCCAACTGCTAAACTAAGCTCAATTTTCAAATTTAAACAAAAAATACACAACCGACAGTCCATTCTCGTTCGGCACCAATGTTAAAATACTGCTGCTAATAAATAGAATATTGGTCATTATGACCAATATGACCCTCCAGTTCAATAAATATGACTGGATTTGCCTATAAAAAAGAGTAACAAGGCTTGTTGTGGCAAGCTTACCCACATTTCAATAAAAACAGAAAGTCCTCTGCAGCCTGCATCTAAGCTTACTAAAAGGCAAGAACATATTTTCATTTATGATGTGCGCAGTAGAGTTCTTGACAGACTCGACTACTGCTCCAGTTTGAAATCTCTCATTTTACACTCTCGACGGCATGTAAAAGTTGCAGTTCGACCAGAGTTATTATTTATTAGTCCAACTCTTTGTTTTGTGTACGACAGACGACTGGTAACACGGAATTAAAACAACTTTTTATTTTGATACGTTATTTCTGTACTAAACATATTAAAGCGACAAACAGATTTTGATCTGCCATGCCGTAGCAAGATACACACATTACGCTTGTAACCCCCAGAGGAAGGGTGATTTATGCTGGTCATCTGACATAACTCTGAAATGCCAACTCATATTAGCAAGTGCACTGGCATGTCCAAAACAATAAGTGCAAGCAAAGCGCCCCTGCAATTGTAATTGCACATAGCCGCCTTTATATTCCATGCCGATGCACAACTCGCGGCTTGACAATTCATCGAGGTCGTAGATATAAGCACCCTTTCAGATTGGCACCGGGCTTGAAAACCGCGATAGGAGACGTAAAATCACACATGTTATCACGCCATTTCAATACATGAGGAAAAAATTACCGACGGTTACGTTACTTCCTAATGCGAAATTTGAGCGCAGCAAATGCGAGCCTTTGTTTGCGTTTGGCCTCGGCCTCGGCCGCGCGAACGGTAGAGTCTTCTCTGCGACGGCGATGAGCTTCTGCTTCAGCCTCGCTTACTGCTGGTTGCTCTCGACGGCGGCGATGAGCCTCCGCTTCGGCGGTGCGAACGGCAGGGTCTTCTCGGCGGCGGCGATGAGCTTCTGCTTCAGCCTCGCTTACTGCTGGTTGCTCTCGACGGCGGCGATGAGTCTCCTCTTCGGCGGCGCGAACAGCAGGGTCTTCTCGGCGGCGGCGATGAGCTTCTGCTTCAGCCTCGCTTACTGCTGGTTGCTCTCGACGGCGGCGATGAGTCTCCCTCTTCGGCGGCGCGAACGGCAGGGTCTTCTCGGCGGCGGCGATGAGCTTCTGCTTCAGCCTCGCTTACTGCTGGTTGCTCTCGACGGAGGCGATGAGTCTCCTCTTCGGCGGCGCGAACGGCAGGGTCTTCTCGGCGGCGGCGATGAGCTTCTGCTTCAGCCTCGCTTACTGCTGGTTGCTCTTGACGGCGGCGATGAGTCTCCTCTTCGGCGGCGCGAACGGCAGGGTCTTCTCGGCGGCGGCGATGAGCTTCTGCTTCAGCCTCGCTTACTGCTGGTTGCTCTCGACGGCGGCGATGAGTCTCCTCTTCGGCGGCGCGAACTGCAGGGTCTTCTCGGCGGCGGCGATGAGCTTCTGCTTCAGCCTCGCTTACTGCTGGTTGCTCTCGATGGCGGCGATGAGCCTCCGCTTCGGCGGTGCGAACGGCAGGGTCTTCTCGGCGGCGGCGATGAGCTTCTGCTTCAGCCTCGCTTACTGCTGGTTGCTCTCGACGGCGGCGATGAGTCTCCTCTTCGGCGGCGCGAACGGCAGGGTCTTCTCGGCGGCGGCGATGAGCTTCTGCTTCAGCCTCGCTTACTGCTGGTTGCTCTCGACGGCGGCGATGAGTCTCCTCTTCGGCGGAGCGAACTGCAGGGTCTTCTCGGCGGCGGCGATGAGCTTCTGCTTCAGCCTCGCTTACTGCTGGTTGCTCTCGACGGCGGCGATGAGTCTCCTCTTCGGCGGCGCGAACTGCAGGGTCTTCTCGGCGGCGGCGATGAGCTTCTGCTTCAGCCTCGCTTACTGCTCGTTGCTCTCGACGGCGGCGATGAGTCTCCTCTTCGGCGGCGCGAACTGCAGGGTCTTCTCGGCGGCGGCGATGAGCTTCTGCTTCAGCCTCGCTTACTGCTGGTTGCTCTCGACGGCGGCGATGAGTCTCCTCTTCGGCGGAGCGAACTGCAGGGTCTTCTCGGCGGCGGCGATGAGCTTCTGCTTCAGCCTCGCTTACTGCTGGTTGCTCTCGACGGCGGCGATGAGTCTCCTCTTCGGCGGCGCGAACTGCAGGGTCTTCTCGGCGGCGGCGATGAGCTTCTGCTTCAGCCTCGCTTACTGCTCGTTGCTCTCGACGGCGGCGATGAGTCTCCTCTTCGGCGGCGCGAACTGCAGGGTCTTCTCGGCGGCGGCGATGAGCTTCTGCTTCAGCCTCGCTTACTGCTGGTTGCTCTCGACGGCGGCGATGAGCCTCCGCTTCGGCGGTGCGAACGGCAGGGTCTTCTCGGCGGCGGCGATGAGCTTCTGCTTCAGTCTCGCTTACTGCTCGTTGCTCTCGACGGCGGCGATGAGTCTCCTCTTCGGCGGCGCGAACTGCAGGGTCTTCTCGGCGGCGGCGATGAGCTTCTGCTTCAGCCTCGCTTACTGCTGGTTGCTCTCGACGGCGGCGATGAGTCTCCTCTTCGGCGGCGCGAACGGCAGGGTCTTCTCGGCGGCGGCGATGAGCTTCTGCTTCAGCCTCGCTTACTGCTGGTTGCTCTCGACGGCGGCGATGAGTCTCCTCTTCGGCGGAGCGAACTGCAGGGTCTTCTCGGCGGCGGCGATGAGCTTCTGCTTCAGCCTCGCTTACTGCTGGTTGCTCTCGACGGCGGCGATGAGCCTCCGCTTCGGCGGTGCGAACGGCAGGGTCTTCTCGGCGGCGGCGATGAGCTTCTGCTTCAGCCTCGCTTACTGCTCGTTGCTCTCGACGGCGGCGATGAGTCTCCTCTTCGGCGGCGCGAACTGAAGGGTCTTCTCGGCGGCGGCGATGAGCTTCTGCTTCAGCCTCGCTTACTGCTGGTTGCTCTCGACGGCGGCGATGAGTCTCCTCTTCGGCGGCGCGAACTGCAGCGTCTTCTCGGCGGCGGCGATGAGCTTCTGCTTCAGCCTCGCTTACTGCTGGTTGCTCTCGACGGCGGCGATGAGTCTCGTCTTCGGCGGAGCGAACTGCAGGGTCTTCTCGGCGGCGGCGATGAGCTTCTGCTTCAGCCTCGCTTACTGCTGGTTGCTCTCGACGGCGGC
Source organism: Dermacentor albipictus (assembly GCF_038994185.2). Lineage (NCBI taxonomy): Eukaryota > Metazoa > Arthropoda > Arachnida > Ixodida > Ixodidae > Dermacentor > Dermacentor albipictus. The sequence continues at coordinate 45,310,177 of NC_091828.1, read as the reverse complement.
GATGAGTCTCCTCTTCGGCGGCGCGAACTGCAGGGTCTTCTCGGCGGCGGCGATGAGCTTCTGCTTCAGCCTCGCTTACTGCTCGTTGCTCTCGACGGCGGCGATGAGTCTCCTCTTCGGCGGCGCGAACTGCAGGGTCTTCTCGGCGGCGGCGATGAGCTTCTGCTTCAGCCTCGCTTACTGCTGGTTGCTCTCGACGGCGGCGATGAGTCTCCTCTTCGGCGGCGCGAACTGCAGGGTCTTCTCGGCGGCGGCGATGAGCTTCTGCTTCAGCCTCGCTTACTGCTCGTTGCTCTCGACGGCGGCGATGAGTCTCCTCTTCGGCGGAGCGAACTGCAGGGTCTTCTCGGCGGCGGCGATGAGCTTCTGCTTCAGCCTCGCTTACTGCTGGTTGCTCTCGACGGCGGCGATGAGCCTCCGCTTCGGCGGTGCGAACGGCAGGGTCTTCTCGGCGGCGGCGATGAGCTTCTGCTTCAGCCTCGCTTACTGCTCGTTGCTCTCGACGGCGGCGATGAGTCTCCTCTTCGGCGGCGCGAACTGCAGGGTCTTCTCGGCGGCGGCGATGAGCTTCTGCTTCAGCCTCGCTTACTGCTGGTTGCTCTCGACGGCGGCGATGAGTCTCCTCTTCGGCGGCGCGAACGGCAGGGTCTTCTCGGCGGCGGCGATGAGCTTCTGCTTCAGCCTCGCTTACTGCTGGTTGCTCTCGACGGCGGCGATGAGTCTCCTTTTCGGCGGCGCGAACTGCAGAGTCTTCTCGGCGGCGGCGATGAGCTTCTGCTTCAGCCTCGCTTACTGCTGGTTGCTCTCGACGGCGGCGATGAGTCTCCTCTTCGGCGGCGCGAACGGCAGGGTCTTCTCGGCGGCGGCGATGAGCTTCTGCTTCAGCCTCGCTTACTGCTGGTTGCTCTCGACGGCGGCGATGAGTCTCCTCTTCGGCGGCGCGAACTGCAGGGTCTTCTCGGCGGCGGCGATGAGCTTCTGCTTCAGCCTCGCTTACTGCTGGTTGCTCTCGACGGCGGCGATAAGCCTCCGCTTCGGCTGCGCGAACGGCAGGGTCTTCTCGGCGGCGGCGCTTAGCCTCTGCTTAATAATAATAATAATAATAATAATAATAATAATAATAATAATAATAATAATAATAATAATAATAACTTTATTTGCATCCGAAAATACACGATGCCGGAGGCCTGCAGAAAAAGCTGTCGCATTGCATCTTGACGAGGCCGCAGGCCCCCCCCGCACTGGCAACTTCACGTAGCAGTCAGCAAATTATAAAAATATATGTGAGTTACAATCAGCACTCACTGAAATCCATACATACAAAAAGATAAAACTCATTCCATATTCAGACATCGGTATACAAATTATGTTATACAATTTGAAGTTATACAATTATTACAATTACAGTAGCGATACAATTCATACAAGTAATACAATACAATTATGAAGTGCAAACATTCAGCTTTCAAGACTCTGTTTATCCATGGAAGAACGCCACCAGAGACCAGCGCACACAAAATGAACCGCAGAAAGCGCAGATAACTCCGCGGTAAAAGTGCAACAAAATTATACACTAACTATACCATTCTTTTTTTCCTTTTCTTGTTTTCTTCTTCTACGCACTAAAGTATTTTCGAACGTCCGCAAAAGTAATTTTGTCAGGCTCTATATTTTGTGTCTGTAGGGTATTCAATAACCTTGGCAGCCGGTTTCTTAACATTTGTAAGCCATATGTTGTCCTACAAGTATCTATTGCCCATGTTTCAAAATTTCGCGTATTATATGTAGTAGAGTGACATGCTCCTGGATCATCTCGACGGCGGCGACGGTAAGCTTCTGCTTCGGCGGCACGCACCTCTGGATTCTGACGGCGACGGCGCTGGGCCTCTGCTCTGGCAGCTCGTTTAGCAGCAGCAGCAGCAGCAGCAGACGGAGGACTTCCATCGGTCGTCTCGCTCATGGCTCAGAAAGAACTGGCAGATAATTTCGCAGTGGCGAACGGCAGCGGCAATTTCGGCTCGGGCGGTGCACATATACAGATCCGCCGCCACCGATCTGGCTCTCTGATTGCCACCGCACAGGGGTTGCATTGGAGGAGGAGCGAAGAAAGGAATTAAGTTCGAGCCGGCGCTTTGACAACCGGAGACTCGCAGGAAGAGGGGGGAGGGGGGCGGCGTGTACACGATGGGGGCAGAAGCGCGCGCAGCAAGCGGACAACACGATAAAGGGAGGAGGGAAGAGATAGCAGCGACTGACTGATGCCGCTGACGCCGATAGTGAGTCAACACCAGCTGCGGAGTTGGTTTCAGGGACAACGCCGCCGATGCCGACACAAACAATATGATACCCTCGCTTCCGCAGCGCTAAGAACCAGGTCTAGCCGTGGGAAGGTGGTCACGTATTCGTCGACGTGCCGGGGCCTACGTGAAATAACCGGCGCGTCGGCAACTGAAGAGCACCCTATCCGCCACACAAGAACAGGGGAGGGGGGACCCTTTCCTCCTCTTTCTGCATGGCGGCGACGGTGTTCTATGCAGTCACGTTATCTTGACTCTCTAGCGGCGTCAGCGGCATCCAGCGGTATCAGTCGGTCGCTGCTAGCGCTGGGGGGATGAAAGGGGGGCGGAGCTGGTTACGAGGCCGACGACAACGCCGACGACGGCGCGAAACCCAGGAACGGACGCCAAAGAGCTGCGCTCTAAAACAGTTCAGTCTCAGGGCTAATAAACACCATGAGAGTGATTTAGTGCGCGATGGCGACGAGCGACGGCTTTGAGCAACAAGACGCGCCATCGCTTGAATAGATCGGTCGGTTCTGAAAAACTAGAAATCGTCGCTCGTCTCCCAGAAGTGCCAGAAGCGACTAGCCAATAGCGCGAAGCCCAAACTGGATGTACATCGCTTAAATACAACGTATTGTCGCGCGGAACGAGCAAACAATAGAACATTTATACGTGAAAGGATAAGAACCAATTGCAAGACCTTTGGAAATGTTTTATGCATTTTTGACTTTAAAAACATAAACTTAAATTACTAAGGCACGCATCACGCTAGTCTCGACGCGCATTTGCAGCCCTCATACCGCCAACAACGGGGAGGCGTCGCTCAATATCGTCGCTCGCACGGAGTACGACTTGTAGGCGACGAGCGAGCGCGACAGCCATCTCCATCGCATAGCTTGTAGCTGTAGCGCGCAAGATCGCTTATAAGTGGTTTCTACTTTATTCAGCGCAAAACATGGGTTCCTAATGCGTTTTCAGTAAGTTCAAGATGACGCGCGCAATTGACCTATTGCAGCATGCAGCTGATTGCCTGCGGCAGAGTTTCTAACTAGCACTGGCGCTGCACGTAAGTGGTCGCAGATTACCCATGGGCTATACACCCTCAAGCACGCGGCTTATATATAACGAAAGCATGCCGCTAGCAAAATGACCCCTTCTGTTATGTGACTCCTCAATTGAACAGCGTTTCGTACGCAGTAGACTGCCAGAGTAAATTCGAACACACAAAACACACGCTAAGCACGCTCCGTATCGGTTCAGCATAATGGCTTGTGAACAAACCATTTTAAGCGTTCTCTCGCCTCACTTCTTATCACATACCATGGTTCTAGCAGCGTTTGCGATTTTCGAAGCTCTTACGGATAGCGGCAAGTGATGAAATCGCATGCAGTTATCGCGACGACTGGCGTTTTCGATTCACATCGAGTGACACAGCGCGCTTGCCTAGTCTGTTGCGAATCGCGTCGGCTAACCGCCGCGACGGCTTCCTGGCGGTAGCATGTCATATACGCAGAATGTGCACCTAAGTTACAATTCCCTTACCGTGGAGGATTTGATGTTATATCCAGCGGATGACAATCGACTGTCGTGTTTTCGCGTCGAGGCGCGATGGCTGACACATGAGCTCCCTTGGATGGCCTTCGTTGCTGCTCGCTGGACGGATCATCTTTCTCCGTTGCTGTGCTGTTCCGCGATGTTGAGCGCACGCGCGGTGGAGCAACTCCGAGTGAAAAAGTAGAGCGTTCGTACCGCGTTCCTTTGAACTGTGGCTGCCTGTTCTCTTAGAAGCAAAGCGGTGTGTTCTTTGCGCAGCGTGCGCGAGTGATACATCGCCATGTTCGGGGCCAGTCTCCTACAGTTGAAGCAGAAGAGTACACTACGTTTTGTTCTCTATTGCCGCAGGAGTAGAACGGACATTCTGCTCTCTCTCTGAATGGCAGGGTGAAAAGCACATTTCACTCTCTCCATGGCGACGAAGTGAACAATGCATTTCACTCCACTCGATATTTCGCGGGAGTAAAACAACGCTTTGAAGAGTAAATCGACCGCTTCACTCTTGCGATACCCTCAATAATTTTTAGAATGTACATCCCTGCAAGCTGCACATAGGAAGTAAGTTGATTTTGCTTAACTTTGCAGTGCAATACATTTGGCGTCGTTGGAGCAGGTAAATACTACAAAAGCAGCCTCACCAGGATGTCACCAGCGATATCGCTATGTTGTGTTCATTATTCCTCGCAACAGACTATACACACTGTCGTTGTCGTGCGCGCACGTTAGTAATTGAACATTGCTACACGTGTGTGGTATTTGGTTGTTTGAACGAGGCCTGTGGGCGTCATCACTCGAGAAAAAAAGGAGGAAGAACGCACTCTAGCTCGCGAGCTGTCGGTTGAACTGGCCAGCGCTGCATCATCCCTTGTAAATCTATTTTGTAAATAGTCTCCAGTTTTAATCCTTCGTTCGCGTAACATTTTGGTGGAGGGTGCCATTCCCCGTCCTCGCCACGGAGCTCCGCAGTGGGCGCACCGTCCTGCTTTCCGCCATGGCTTCCAGTGTCGACACCTCGTCTCCTTCTACTCCTTCGACCCCGACAACAACGTACATACACTACGGTTAGCAGTCCCCGCAATCCTGGCATATTCTCCGACCAAGATAATGTCGGCTTCGAAGACTGGCTCAGCCGGTATGAGCGTGTCAGCCGAAACAACCGCTGAGACCCTACCATTATGCTAGCCAATGTCCTATAAGAAAGCAAAGTAAGTTTGCTTTGCTTACCTTTGCAGTGCAATGCATTTGGTTTCGTTGGAGTTAAGTAAATAGCAGAAAAGCACAATCACCAAGATGTTACCAGTGATATCACCATGTTGTGTACAGTATACCTCTCAACAGCCTATACACACCCTCTCCTTGTCGTATGCTCAAATACACACACACTCACAGACACACACACACGCATATATATATATATATAGGATGTCCCTGCTAACTTGGACCAAGATTTTAAAGATACCCAAGAGCTCTAGAGAAATTGTACCGACTGCAGAGTAGCCGAAGTCGCAGGCACTCACAGTCAGTATTCTTTACATAACGAAGTAGTGCCTAATTCATCATCATCATCATCATCATCATCATCATCAGCTTGGTTACACCCACTGCAGGGCAAAGGCCTCTCCCATACTTCTCCAACAACCCCGGTCATGTACTAATTGTGGCCATGCCGTCCCTGCAAACTTCTTAATCTCATCCGCCCACCTACCTCTCTGCCGCCCCCTTATACGCTTCCCTTCCCTTGGAATCCAGTCCGTAACCCTTAATGACCATCGGTTATCTTCCCTCCTCAATACATGTCCTGCCCATGCCCATTTCTTTTTCTTGATTTCAACTAAGATGTCATTAACTCGCGTTGGTTCCCTCACCCAATCTGCTCTTTTCTTATCCCTTAACGTTACACCTATCATTCTTCTTTCCATAGCTCGTTGCGCCGTCCTCAATTTGAGTAGAACCCTTTTCGCAAGCCTCGAGGTTTCTGCCCCGTAGGTGAGTACTGGTAAGACACAGCTATTATATACTTTTCTCTTGAGGGATAATGGCAACCTGCTGTTCATGATCTGAGAATGCCTGCCAAACGCACTTCAGCCCATTTTTATTCTTCTGATTATTTCCGTCTCATTATCCGGATCCGCCGTCACTACCTGCCCTAAGTAGATGTATTCCCTTTCCACTTCCAGTGCCTCGCTGCCTATTGTAAATTGCTGTTCTCTTCCGAGGCTGTTAAACATTACTTTAGTTTTCTGCAGATTAATTTTTAGACCAACTCTTCTGCTTTGCCTCTCCAGGTCAGTGAGCATGCATTACAATTGGTCCCCTGAGTTACTAAGCAAGGCAATATCATCAGCGAATCGCAAGTTACTAAGGTATTCTCCATTACCTTTTATCTCCAATTCTTCCCAATCCAGGTCTCTGAATACCTCCTGTAAACAGGCTGTGAATAGCATTGGAGAAATCGTATCTACCTGCCTGACGCCTTTCTTTATTGGGATTTTGTTGCTTGCTTTATGGAGGACTACGCTAGCTGTGGAGCCGCTACAGATATCTTTCAGTATTTTTACATACGGCTCGTCTACCCCCTGATTCCGTAATGCCTCCATGACTGCTGAGGTTTCCACAGAATCAAACGCTTTCTCTTAATCAATGAAAGCTATATATAAGGGTTGGTTATATTCCGCACATTTCTCTATCACCTGATTGATAGTCTGAATATGATCTATGGTTGAGTAGCCTTTACGGAATCCTGCCTGGTCCTTTGCTTGACAGAAATCTAAGGTGTTCCTGATTCTATTTGCGATTGCCTTAGTAAATAGTTTGTAGGCAACGGGCAGTAAGCTGATTGGCCTATAATTTTTCAAGTCTTTGGCGTCCCCTTTCTTATGGTTTAGGATTATGTAAGCGTTCTTCCAAGATTCCGGTACGCTCGAGGTCATGAGGCATTCCGTAGAATGGGTGGCCAGTTTCTCTACAACAAGCTGTCCACCATCCTTCAACAAATCTGCTGTTACCTGATCCTCCCCAGCTGCCTTTCCCCTTTGCATATCTCCCAAGGCTTTCTTTACTTCTTCCGGCGTACTTCTTTCTTTACTTATTCCTCTAGACTATTTTCTCTTCCATTATCGTCGTGGGTGCCACTGGTACTATATAAATCTCCATAGAACTCCTCAGCCACTTGAACTACCTCATCCATATTAGTAATGATATTGCCGGCTTTGTCTCTTAGCGCATACATCTGATTCTTGCCAATTCCTAGTTTCTTCTTCACTGTTTTTAAGCTTCCTCCGTTCCTGAGAGCATGTTGAATTCTATCCATATTATACTTCCTTATGTCAGCTGTCTTACGCTTGTTGATTAACTTCGAAAGTTCTGCCAGTTGTATTCTAGCTGTAGGGTTAGAGGCTTTCATACGTTGGCGTTTCTTGATCAGATCTTTCGTCTCCTGCGATAGTTTGCTGGTATCCTGCCTAACGGAGTTACTACCGACTTCCATTGCACACTCCTTACTGATGCCCACAAGATTGTCGTTCATTGCTTCAACATTAAGGTCCTCTTCCTGAGTTAGGGCCGAATACCTGTTCTGTAGCTTGATCTGGAATTCCTCTATTTTCCCTCTTACCACTAACTCAATAATCGGCTTCTTATGTACAAGTTTCTTCCGTTCCCTCCTCAGATCTAGGTTAATTCGAGTTCTTACCATCCTGTGGTCACTGCAGCGCATCTTGCCGAGCACGTCCTCATCTTGTATGATGCCAGGGTTAGCGCAGAGTATGAAGTCTATTTCATTTCTAGTCTCGCCGTTCGGGCTCCTCCACGTCCACTTTCGGCTATCCCGCTTGCGGAAGAAGGTATTCATTATCCGCATATTATTCTGCTGCGCAAACTCTACTAGTAACTCTCCCCTGCTATTCCTAGTGCCTATGCCATATTCCCCCACTGCCATGTCTCCAGCCTGCTTCTTGCCTACCTTGGCATTAAAGTCGCCCATTAGTATAGTGTATTTAGTTTTCACTGTACCCATCACCGATTCCACGTCTTCATAGAAGCTTTCGACTTCCTGGTCATCATGACTGGATGTAGGGGCGTAGACCTGTACAATCTTCATTTTGTACCTCTCATTAAGTTTCACAACAAGACCTGCCACCCTCTCGTTAATGCTATAGAATTCCTGTATGTTACCAGCCATATTCTTATTAATCAGGAATCCGACTCCTAGTTCTCGTCTCTCCGCTAAGCCCCAGTAGCAGAGGACGTGCCCACTTTTTAGCACTGTATATGCTTCCTTTGCCCTCCTAACTTCACTGAGCACTATTATATCCCATTTACTGCCCTCTAATTCCTCCAATAGCACTGCTAGACTCGCCTCACTAGATAACGTTCTAGCGTTAAACGTTGCCAGGTTCATATTCCAATTGCGGCCTGTTCAGATTGTCCGGAATGCCTAATTCATTACTTTTAATTTGTGAACATATTAATTCTTGCTTTAATCGCAAACATATCAACTACAGAGTTATTGGGTACCTCAAATAAGCTCCTAATCAAGCCTTTGTTTAGTGCTCAGCTTTGCCTCTTTGGTTTCTTCGAAAGAAAAAAAGCGCGCGACACTTCCAAGATACGAAATAGGCGCTCGCGCGCCGCCACTCAAGCGCTCCCAAGCGAATAGCCATGGATACACGGCTTTACTAGCGGCGGCAGCTCGATACAGGGCTTCACGCTATGTGATGGTCGCGGCATCAAGAGAACACACCGCTGACGCATTGATAAGCGTTGCGGAGCCTTGTACGATGCGGAGATAAGAGAATGCAACCGCATATTTTTCAATGGTTGCTGGCAGGCGCTTGAGTAGCGGCGTGCGAGTGCGCATATATTTAGTATTTCTCGCATTTGGCGGGCTTTTGTTTTTTCTTGGAAGAAACAACCAGGACCACGGCTGCACGAAATAAATGCTTTATTCGGAAGTTATTTAAGGTGCCCTACAACACTGTAATTGATATGTTTGCGATTCAAGGAATATTTAAATAGCTCACTAATTAAACGTAAGTAATTAAGTAATGCTTCGTGATGAAAAAAATTCTGGCCGTAAGTACATACGACTACGTCTGCTATGAGGTCGGCACGATTTCTCTAGAGCTTTTTGGTATGTTAAAATCTTGGTTTAAGTTATGGCGTCCCTCCTACACATACTCAGTGCTTATTCTCTCCCTTTCTTCCTATTTCTATTCCCCTTTCCCCACCCCCAGTGTAGGGTAGCAAACCGGATGCTGTTCTGGCTGACCTCCCTGCCTTTCCTATCCTTGTTTTCTCTCATCTCTTTTGGTCAATGTTAGCTGGTTAGCTGGCAGATCTTGCACATATATATATATATATATATAGATATATATATATATATATATATATATATATATATATATATATATATATATATATATATATATATATATATATATATATATATATATATAGAGAGAGAGAGAGAGAGAGAGAGAGTAGTTTTTCTTTCTACGGTATTCACGTTGGTGGGATAGAACGAGCAAACATGGGGAAAATACATGTTTTACTACTGACGTTTCAGCAACGGCACGGCTTTCGCGCTAGAGTTATCCCGTGCGACTGCCGAAACGTCAGTGCCTCAAATGTTTTTTTTGTATCCGAGCGCCTTCTTTCGTATGCGGGTGCCTGTATATATATATATATATATATATATATATATATATATATATATATATATATATATATGTGTGTGTACCGCACTTCATATTGCCGTCATCTATCGTCTTGCTCGCACCTCACTTCCTCCTCCGCAACGCTGCATGACGACCCGCCGTGGTGGCGTAATGGCTTTGGCGTTGAACACCTACGCCCGAGCGTGCGGGATCGAACACCGGCCGCGGCGACTGGCTCTCGCGTGGGGCGAAATGCGAAACCGCCCGTGCACCGTGCATTGCGGGCACCTCAAGGAACCCAGGTGGCCCCGAACTAGTCTAGACACTATGGCGTGAATCATAATCATGTGGCGGTTTTGGCACGTAAGCCCCAGAATTTAACACTGAATGATATTCACGTGTCAGTCGATCGCTAAACAATTGCGATGCCGCCAGCACGATTTCCTCTTTTCTGTACATCAACCTACCTCTCTCACTGTTGTTCTCTGATCACTCAACAAACCAGTCCTTGCGTTCAGCCGCTGCTCCGGTGAAGACATGGCCGCGCTAAGTAATACAGTCTTGACAGGCCATCTGATGTGACACCGAAATTTCGTACCTACGGAGATCTAGTGACCTGTAAAGACACACTAAAGAGAAAAATGATGTCTTCTGCATTAGTAAATTACCTTTCTACAACACCAAAAAGCACCACTCTTACCAGGATAAGACGCTTGGTAAGCCACAAAAAGCGCAAAAACGAAAGACGGGTGGCGACGCCTCCTTGAAGTTCACACACCTCGTCGCTGTGACGTCATGGATTTTGATGGAATCTTCTAGGGCCTACACACGGACTCGTCTATCACGCTCCTATCTCGAAACGCAGCGCCATTTAGTGGGAGAGAGATAGAGAGAAGAATACAGGAAGGCAAGGATGGTAACCAGTCAATAGTCTGGTTGGCTACCCTATACTGGGGGAAGGGAGAAGGGGAAGTGAAAGAAGGGCGAGAGAAGGTGTAGGTACGTGTACGGACAGCACTTCAGTTAAAGTCGCTCGAGCAAACCAGAAGTTCTGAGAAAACAAAAAAGTGCCTTCACTGCCTTCTGAGCCGATGATCGGTCGGGACGGTGCTCTAATATTGTCTGTTCACTCGGGGCTACCAAAAAAAGTACGCGCCTGGCACCCGACACGAGATGCGTGGCGCACTTGCACGTGCGAACGCTGAGATTTTTCTCCTTTTCGCGCCGCACATTCAGTTGCACCTAGTGACTCAACTTAATGAGAGGTTGATTGAAAGAGCAGCGCGCAACCAGTGGACTCACGGTGAAGCCGGCTAAAGCGTTGGTTCGAAAGAGGCTCATTGAAAAAATCGGCACGCACGACGTTCATTTGTGCACAAGCTTGCTAAAATGGTGACGCTGCCGTCCTCGAGGAACCCGGGTGAAGTGGACTCGATGCTTCCGAGCGGGGCAGAAATTTCAAAGGTTCTTTAGGGATACATCCGACTGGTAGGAATCGCCTATCGCGAAATTGCCTGCTCGAAATTTAGTCGAATCCCTCTACCGCTTTCTTATACTCTACTACACGCTACTTCCGACTCCACAAGCTGTGTCGTCTGACAGCGCCGCCATAAAGACTGCAGTCAGGACGGGTCTCATTGCGGCGAGTATCAGAGAAATTAAAAGGATAATTTATTGCGTTAGCATTCTTGGTGCACTTGAGTTACTTTCCGGGGGCTACGTAATTATACTTGTACTTAACCGTTTTTCTGCCTCCCTGGATCACAGCGTAATGCTTGCATGATGGTTAGAGCATCGCGCTACGGGGCTAAGGTTACAGGGTTTGAAACCAACCATCAGGCCAACATGGGCATATGGCTATGTGTACATGCGTGCCGCTCTTCAACGAAGCTCTTGCACGACAACGTGGATTACTGTGAGGCGCGGGATTTGGTAGGTGCTGACTGTTCAAAGAAAGCTCTTTACGGTGACTTGGAGCATTGGCTATTTGCCACTGAGTCTGTGCTAGTCTTCAATCAACCTGTTTGAAGAAAGCTTAGGTCAATGGTCATGTGCCAGTAGGTGTGTGTCGCTCTTTAATGAACGTCTTTGACGCAAACTTGGGATGCTAGGTATGTGCCATTGTGTGGGTCGGCAATGACGAAGGAGGAGGAGGAATAAACTTTTATTGCAGAACCAGCACTTTATGGTGGCCGGGCCTACGCCTCCCACGAAGGGACGTCGAGGGCTTGCCTCGCCGCCGCCTCGCGGGCGTGCTGGGTCGCCCAGGTTTGGTCGTCGAGGGTGGAGCTCCGCAGAGCCTCATGCAACCTCGCCGAGAGAGTCGTGGTGTTAGTCTGTGCGTACTGTGCTGGGCACTCCCATAGCATATGCGAAAGCGTAGCCGGGTGAATTCCACAGCACCGGCAGTTGGGGGTAGTGTAGACGTCCGGAAATATAAGGTGGAGGCGGGCGGGTGAAGGGTACGTGTTTGTTTGTAGTAGACGCAGGGTGGTAGCCTGCGCCCGGCTGAACTTTGGGTGAGGCGGGGGGAAGATTCGGCGACTCAGGTAAAAGGCCTTAACAAGATCGTTATAAGTTGTCAGACTGTCCCTGGTGTCCAACTCATCTCCAGTGACTCCGGCGCGGTTGACTAGGCCTCGCGCAATGGAGTGGGTGACCTCGTTGAGATTGGGGAGGTGTGGGTGGACAGGGCCCGCATGGGCCGGGATCCATGTTAGGGAGATGATGTTGTCTTCAGAATGTGGTGCCTGGCAGAGGATGCGAAGAGCTTGGGGACAAATACGCCCTTTGCTGAAGTTAATAACGGCTGAGCGAGAGTCACACACTATGGTGTGACAGGTGGGATCTAAAGTGGCCAGGGCGATGGCCACTTCTTCAGCCGTCTCTGCAGTGGGGGTAGTGACGCTGCAGGCATGGTGTAGGGCTCCATCACGTGTGGCAACGGCCACAAATCGTGTGCCATGGGAGTATCGGGCTGCATCAACAAATGTGACGCCAGGTACGTTGGCAAGGGCTTTTATGATAGCTCCGGCCCGAGCTTGGCGCCGGGCCCTGTTATATTCAGGGTGCATATTCCTAGGGATAGGGTCTATGTAGATCCAGCTACGGATGTCGGTCGGGATCGGTTGTTTGGGGCCCTGTTGCTGATGGTAGGTGAAGCCAAGCGTGGACAGAATAAAGCGCCCCGTTTCAGTATGGGTGAGCCGTTCAAGCTGAGAGCGTTGTTGGGCTTCAATGAGTTCGGAAAGGTTGTTGTGAACTCCCAGTTGGTTGAAGAGTTCAGTGCTGGTGCAATGTGGGAGACCAAGTGCTTGCTTGTAGACCCCTCGTATGAGGGTGTCGAGCTTGTTCTGCTCAGCCCGGTACCAGTTGAGGTACGCAGCAACGTAGGTGATGTGGCATATGACAAAGGATTGGACGAGTCGGAGAAGGCTTTCTTCTTTGAGTCCTCCTCGACGGTTAGATATACGTTTAAGAAGTCGTAGGGTGTTTTGAGATTGGGCACAGATCTTGTTGAGAGCCAAGGCGTTGGAGCCGTTGGTAGAGATGGTGAGACCAAGAACCCGGATACTAGGGTTTCTGTGGTAGTGAGCGAAAACGAGCCCCGACCAAGCGGTTCCTCAAGGACAGCAAGGGGATTTATCAACATGCTGCGCCACATGTACACTTGGTATGTGCCACGTTTTAAAGAACGACTTTCGTGCCAAGTCTTCAGCGAGCTGCGCCGCTAATGCACTGCGTACGTGCCGCTCTTCAACGAAGGGTTGCCGCAAACTTGGGACAATGAGCGTGGGCCACTAAGTGTGCAGCAAGCGAGACAGCCATTCTCAGCGTTCGCAAGCACCAGCGCGCCACGCTTCTAGGCTCGGAGCGCACAAGCGGACTTCTTTGAAGTGCCACTAGGTGGCGCAAAAACAACAGAACATTGGCCAATTATTGTCCCCTGCTCTCGCAAGTGTTTTTATTTAACGTGGAAGTACACGAGAAGCATGAAACCAGCCAATTAAGGTGTTGTTCTCGGATGACGGGATATTGATATACCAGTCTACGGCAAGCAATGAGGATTAAGCGATAATTGACATTCTAATGTGAAGTTCTAATTCTAATGGAGTCCAAGTTGCACTGCCGGACGTCTTTGCATGAACGGGTTAATTCTCAATAAAAGGCGCTTTGGACTTGAAATATCTTTGATTTTGGTCAGCACATTGGGTCGCTTGCGAAAACCGCATGCCACATTATGTAATGAAAACATGTAGGACTAGCGCGCTTCAACCTCGGCAACTTGGGGTACCATGGATGGATGGATGGATACAACTTTCTTGTACGTCCGGCAAGGTTTAACGCGACCCGGGCTCAGGTCTCCCATGGAGGAACGTCAAGGCCCTGCCTCAACGCCGCCTCACGGGCTTGCTGGACTGCCCACGTCTGGATTCCGAAGTCTGAGCTGCGCAGAGCGTCGGCCCACCTCGACGACAGGGTCTCCGGAGTAACTGCCATCCCTCCTATAACCACATTGCACTCCCACAGCATGTGTTTGAGTGTTGCTGGTCCTTCCTGGCACAATTTGCACGTGTCGTCCTGATGCTTATCTGGGAAGATGCGTTTGAGACGGAATGGATTAGGGAACCAAAGCTCTTTTACTTTTGGAACCGTAGTGCAGAGGGGACCATTCGAAACTGGATCATGCAAGTATGCGGGGCATAGGTGGCACCGCTGTCACGTAAGAGACGAAGCAATCGGAGCTAAATTTAACCTCTCGCGCGGAGTTCACAGAGGCGTATAGCTCGGCAGCACAATTGCCAGTACCGGTTTCAGTGGGCGCGTTTGAGGTAGCTCACTTTGCTGCAGTAGGTGTAATTCGTCAAACACCAACCTGTGCTCATCTGGATTTATGAGATTACAAGTGTGCAAATTTTACGTTTCTTTGACTATGGCACCCCCACGTTCTGCACGCAGAATCCAAAAATGGCGTGAAGAGGTTCGAGCAGGAACCCAGAGGGAGTACAATTCGCACCCACCAAATTTCACCGCAGACAGCCCACTGGGAATAGGGAACGAGCATGAATGCAAGGTTTCACCGCGCGATCCCCTTTAGGGCATCATAAGTTAATTATCTAGGCTTAGTGACGCGCGAAAAAATGTTATTATAGCGTTTGCTTACGTCAACTGAATACAGTAGTGCCCATATGCCTTCAGTTGCATGCACAAGACCTTTAACGTACATCGCCGCGGTGGCGTCCCCGGTATTACCAAATATTGCTTTCAGGTTTTTATTGTTCCCTCAGAAACGTTCAAAAAAGAAGTCAATCCTTGAATAAATGGATCATGTAGTTTGTTTTACAAAAATATCAATTTTGATATTAAGATCGTTGTTTTAAACCTATCCGCAACTCGTTGCAAGGCGATTATTTTCACTGTGGAGGGGCGACGTAAGACAGACACATTGTGACCAAACCTATTTTATTTCATTGACCATTTCACTCACAGTACGCTGCATGAGCACACGCAATAGTTTTCATTCGCCACACTCGTACACCCAGACGATGCTCAATACCGGCATTAATAATTTCAGATTTCATAATAATGGTTCCACAGTTCCATTTTATTCATTGCATAATTACAACATGCAAATAGCAGTGACTTATCAACTGTATACCTTACCACGTTGGGCTACGAACTATTGCATTACGTGTGCAATTTCGTACAATTCAAAATTACGAATTTCCACGGTAGAGTCACTTGGGACCTCAATTCACCCCCTTCAACCTATGCAGTCGGATCAACACTTTCTCTTTAGGTGCGGCCATAACAGAGTAGGTGCCAATCTCGAGGTCCCGCTGCAAAAGAAGGTAAAAAAGTGTCTTCATAGGAATAGCTTATAACCACTGTACTATTGAGCATTTCTGCTACGCAATATTTAAGGAAGCCAGAAGCGTTCTATCAAATGATTTCGTCGGTATAAAACGTGAGTGAAGGATTTAAGAAAAACAACAACAACAACAACAGCAATATACCTTCTACTCAGCATCATTTTATAGATTAATAAAAATAAATCTGAGTCACCCTAACAATCATGAAAGATTATGACGCGATTTGGTAAAGTACCAAAATGACTTTCACGACGTGAGAAAACGAATAGGTTTTACATAAAGAACGGCATTATTAACAACAGCTGCCGGTTGCCTATTTGACACAAGAACGATATTCACGCAATGGATGCTGTGCAGCATGGTCCAATACCTTTTGACTTTTGCCCAGGACGATGCGATAGTGACGCAGCGTTTGCGCGGCAGCTGAAACCAGCTCAACAAGCGCCAGACGCTGACCGATGCATATGCGCGGTCCCAGGCCGAAAGGCTGGTAGGCAGTCGAGTTGATGGAGCTCTTGTTTTCCGGACTGAACCTGCAGTTAAGATGTATTCAAACAGTGACTAACTCAGTGAGTTGGTGCTGCTTTATTTCGGCAGCAATGCAAGGGAACCGAAAGCGATAGAACATAAAATGTAATTTTACTTATTCTGCGTAGTTAGCAAAGTCATGCTCAAGGTGTAAAACGAACTACAGACGATGTTTAATGGCTGTTCTTTATATGAAATTCATATTGCATTCTTCCGCATAAAATGTAGCTTTCAGCAAAACGGGATAATGGTAGCCTGTTTCAGATACGTTTGACTACTTAGTTGCAGGTATAAATGAGTGTTCTTCATGCTCTGTGCGGATTTTTAAATATTTTTGGCGGATAATTGACAGCGTGATAAACGACCAGCTCTATGTGAGAAAAGAAAAAAAAATATACGACAGTCTAATCGATATTCTAAAGTACTTTTTGTGGTTTCAATAATGGAGGCGACGGATGAGAAAGTGTGTGACGCCCAGTGATTAACTGAATAGCTAAGTTCAGCTATTACCTGCGCATATGTTGTGATGAAGTAAATGAAGTCAGCTTCTTCTCTGCAGCCCCTCCCCCTTAGTAGCAATCGCTCAACGTAGCAATTGCCATATTACCTCTTCTCAAGATGCGGTCAAATATTTTGGCGTTCCATGCATTGTTGCCCCCTCCTCCCCCCCCGAAAAAGAGAAACCTTACTCGCCTAATGTGCAACAAAGCTAATTCGGCCTATATTGTATTTTCCTAAGGAGAATGACTAACAATGCCATCTCCGATCTTATGCTCAGTTAACAAGTATCAAGCAATGACCGGCTTCGTTTCAGTAACTAAGGCCTTACAGTACTCCTTTACCTCTGGCAGAAATAGTTCAGGCAGCTGGAACCACTGGCGAATCAGCGACCTCATCAGTGGCACCAGACGATCTTCAGTAGCCAGATGTCTGCCTTTAAGTTACCGCTTAATGCACTTTTTTTTGTTCGGTGTTTCGCGATAGTTACCACGGCCGGCATACTTAGCGCGGTGCCGAAAGGTATATGTAATCCGTTGTGGCACAAAGGCCATGCAAACACGGAAATATATTTATGGGTACTCGCAACAACAACAACAACAACGAAAAAATGGCCGCAAGTCCAAACTTTGTCGTCTACAGTACCAATCTCGTGCTCTCTTTCTCAATGCTTTGTACAGCGTTGTAGCAATGTTGCAGAAACAGCAATGTACAATCGCTGAGTGGCACAAAATTGTAAGGACCACTTCTCCCTTGTAATTAATAAGCTGGTATATCTGCAGCACCCACGATACACTAATTGTTTGCGGATTCTGTCTGACATCGTTCTGTTCAATGACAGAAAAAAAATGCAATTCAAGAGAACGAGCACTCGCACAGTGTAATAATCGTATGTTAGACCTTGTTCTGCGTACTGGTGCCTTCATATTGATTTCATTCTGTTTACCATTATTAGATTACTAATGGTTTCGCTTCCACCACTTCATTTGGAGGGAATGTTGCTGAACACCAATAGCCATAAAGCTGCGTGTAATCCATCATGATAAGTACAATACACTGGTAAAACGAGAGATAAATAAGTATTTCAGAAATGATTGAAGTTCAGTTGAGAAACTAAGACATGTGCAACATTCATTTACTATGAAAGATCTACATAAGGGAGTTCGTGAAGCACTTTGCACCATATGCACCTTATGCTGAGTTCTGTACCTTATGTCTAGAACTGCGCCTTGTGTTTAGTTCTATACCAACTTCAGTGTTTCCTGTGGGCATACACCGTACCGTACACATCAGACCGATATCTCGTTGGCCAAAATAACGCGCCCCAGAGACACCGAAGGACAATGTATAGCAGAGGTGCCGTAGCGCAATTTCAGTTCCTGGCCGTGCATGAAGCGATAAGCAGATCCGAACACTGCGGTTCTAATGTACGCTGTCGATACACAACAGTAAAAATATTTGCATCTTTTACAGATTCAATATTATTCTAAATACAGTCTTAGCGGAGTAAGGGCGTCGTAGAAAGAACATAAATTTACTGGCCTAAATAGTACAACAAAGTCGTCACTACATTGCGTTAAGAGGCTTCTTCAGGCATTGATTCTGTGACCGACCGTTACTAAACCTCGCCAGGTTGGCAAGGCATTTTTCTCCCGGCTTTCGATCGATCGCATACATGTATTAGGTCTCTACATATCACAACCCGCAATCCTTAAGGAGCCTTCTTCTTGGCTTTATTCCAGTGTAGATATTTATTAAACCTATTCAAGTAACCACTACGTTTCGAAACAGTATTCCTGAGTTCATATCGTCGCCGAAATTTGGTAAACCTCTGCAAAACTCCACTGCATTCTTCTTCGTGCTTTCATTCTATCACACACATTTAATGAAATTCTAATAGTGACCACTAAGTTCCCTTAAGAGCACCCGTCCTGCTGTAATTCGATAACAGAAATTTAATAATCATATACAAGACGCCACTACATTCTTTTAAAAAGAGCTTGACTGTTCAGAACATAGCATCGCCTTCTATACCAGAATCGATACAGCAGAATGCAATTCGAAGTTCGCGGAACCAGAAGAGCCGGTCGATAAATTAGTTCGTCTTTTTAACGAGGTGGCCAACTCGAAGACAGTTGAGAAATATAATCGCTTCGCTAAGCGGGCCGACACTTAGACGGCAATAGGAGCGTCTCCATGTACGAAGACAATACAGCGGGTGCCCCTTGTTCCTTTCAGCGAAAGCCACTTTTCTGTGTCAAAAGATAAACATGAAAGTGTGACATCCATGGTACTTTGTCATATGGTTTATGCGTGTCATGTTTCGATTGCGACTGCCGGTAATAGAACCATACTTCACCGGTGATGATCGTGGTCTGTGAGGCCACAACAAATTATGTAAACTGTTTTCGGAAGCTGCCAGAAAAATATGCCTAAATTTCATCGTATCCACGATGAATATTTTACATCACGGCTTCCGAGTCGTTTCAATAATAATAAAGGCAATGTGCAGTGTAATGTATACACAGTAAGTCTCGTGTATTGATGCATACAATCGTCATTCATATATAGCAAAAGCCTGTGAATATATATTAATTCGTGAGCAGTGCTAAAATATATGGCATTTATATTCATTCGGCGAATGGTGAGCACACATTGGATTGTACCCGCAATAATTTGGGATCTGTTCTTCGTCTTTGCTTTTCTATCTGCTCGGTTGCCTTCATCAGAGCGTATTAGGCTGTCCTTACGTGTATCGCCCTCTACGTCATTACCGGGCTACGGTAAACGTGGATGATGGTAGCAACGCTGTTAGCGACATCATGTGACGCTTTGTCCAACATGAATACGCGAAACGTGCTTGCCTTACATTAGTGCACAAGTCGAAGTAATATCCAAGAAAAGGTACTGCATGGTGCCGATTGCATCGTTGCGGACGTTTTACACGAGCGCATAGGTACAGCATGGCTAGTTACTTCAATTTTAACAGTGTGTCCTTCCGGTTTACACTCTGCGCCACAAGAAAACGCCACCAACACAGCAGGTCAGAATTATGTCTACGGAAACCCAGCATACCTTGAACGGCAATGAGGTATATTTATTTTATTTATTCAGCATTGATTTAGGCACGGTGAAGGTCTTGGATGGCAAGGCTAAAGGCAGAACATTGTCTGCCTGACTAAGGTCCTGTCACCCATACATTGCTCAACGGTAAGGTAGCACATCATAAAATATAGTATACACACATATCAATAGCGTGGATTGCACATACATAGCATACATTACAAACATACGTGCATAAAATACAAGAATCATTCTACAACTTTCTAAGTAAGAAACAGTTTAGGTCCAACCGAATAATATCAATAAGAAAAATGTTTTATATATATACAAGCGCAATATGAAACCGACTTAAAATAATTATACATAAAACACATACAAAACCAATTACCACTATGCCAATCAGAAAAGGAAAGCAAGTATTTTTTATAGCACTTTTAAAGCAATTCAATGATATGAAGTTTTGTGCAATAGTGATCGTGTTAGGATGTGTATTTACGGAGGATGGGACTAAGTGTGCTAGTTGTTTTCTACCTTAGTTGGTCCTGTATAATGGAACTCTAATATGGTCATGCCTGAAATTGTATTGGGTGTAACATGAGAGGTAGTTTTGATGAAAAATGAGCGAATTTTTCTAGAGTTCGCCTCCTATGTTTATAGCAAGCTTAAGTTCGTATAGTTGATTAATTTTTAAAAGTCCATGTTTCAAGAAAAAAGGTGCCGTGTGATCGCGTGATCCAAGGTGTTCAACGCAGCGAACTGCTTGTTTTTGGAGACATATCAGTTAATCCAAGTTTGATTAAAATGTAGTCCCCCTTAGACAAGTTAAACCAGTCTATTGGTGTTCTCTACAAAAAGCCATCTGCATTCATTTGAAATGAGTGGTCCTCCAACAACGTCGACGTGCGCTCACCTTTCCGGGTCAAATTTTTCAGGTTCTTTCCAGTACTGCGGGTCATGGTGCAGCTGGTACGTAGGCACCAGAACCGAGGTTCCTTTCTTAATGACGTACTTGCCGCAACGATAGTCTTCATCCGCACATCGGGAAGTAAATCTAGCGAAGAAGAATTGGAGATTCGTAAACGTGAATGTGTAACCAATCAAAAGATTGCACGCATATCAATCACATAGCAGGTGAGATTCCTTGCAACATTGCAACAGAGTCTTACCGTCTTGTCTCTCCTTTTTGCCCTGAAAGACTGCTTGAGTACGTTATGACAAGTTGAATAAGCTTCGCAACATTATTGCGCGGAAGTTCCCTGAAAAATTAAATTGGTGCTCTTAAAGCAAGACGCGCCCATAAAGGGCCCCCATAAGCTCGTGGTTTTAATCAGGCGTCGAGAACACGTGGTAGTAACATTCATTAGCGAGATAATAAAATGTGATTGCACGACCACTCTACTTTCAAAATTGTCATACAAGCTCCGAAGGAAGCCCTTCACATTTTAACGCTAATATTATCCTTGCCATTTTTAATATAACAAGAGCCCACCTACGAAAAGCGGGATGACGTGTGCCGGCTGAATTAGTAGATGTAGCTGTTCTGCGAAATTGTCAGCTGAGAGCCCATGCTTGTGACGATTAGTCGCCTATGTACTGCGAAATTGTCAGCTGAGAGCCCATGCTTGTCACGATTAGTCGCCTATGTAAAAAAAATTATTAAGCATT
Source organism: Dermacentor albipictus (assembly GCF_038994185.2). Taxonomy (NCBI): domain Eukaryota; kingdom Metazoa; phylum Arthropoda; class Arachnida; order Ixodida; family Ixodidae; genus Dermacentor; species Dermacentor albipictus. The sequence continues at coordinate 45,289,057 of NC_091828.1, read as the reverse complement.
TTACACAAATATTGCACTATCAATCAACTTAACGTTGCTGCATTGTGTGCAGTATGCCTGACTTACTATAACGCCAAGCCGAAAGATATGATTGTTTAATCTGAAAACGTCATTGCCCTTTAAAGCCGGCTTTATAATTTTGAATGGGTAGTTACGTTTGCTTAAAATGGCATAACGAAGAATTATTGCATTCGTCATGTGGGTTTGGAAGAGCACATGATTTTCAGATAAGACTTTCAGCAAATGCACTGCCAGCGCTTGACTACTAATTCATGTCGGCTCCTGTTCAACAGTGGCTCCTAACGCAGTGCGAAGAGACTTCAGTAAATATTTGGCCTGATATCGAACAACAAACCTTCAGTCATTCGCACCAACCACAATGAAATGCAGTGTAATGACAAGCACGTGATTTAACACAGCTTTTTTACCCATAAGATTCAATATAAGCGTTCAAGAAGTAATAAAACATGTGCGACACTGTTGTGTCTTTTAAAGCTCCCGGAGTCGTATCGGTTTGGTCGCCCGCTAATGCGATCACCGAAATTGTTTCAAAGTGTTCTGCGAACCGGAATTTCTTAAAGGTATTTTGTTTGCGATTTCTTCGTTTAAAGCTGGTTACAAACGCTAACGTGCCGGTTTCATACGGCAAACATCATTTAAGGGCTCCACGTAACGAACGAAACTTCGAAAGGGTCCTGGCACAAAATCCTCTATTTTTATCTTTTCTTTGCCTTAAATGAAAGCTTGAACACTTCAGGGCCTAGAAATAAACCTGGAAAGCGTCAGATCAACGCCCACGTTCAGCTGTAATACTTATTTCCACGAACTGGCTCCTGTATTCGCACCCAAAAGCTGCCTGAATCACGGCATCATGACAGCATGGTTTGCTTCGGCTGCCGCCGTTGCCATAAACAAACACAACCACAAGGTAAGCGAAAGGGAAAAAATTCAACTGAATGACCCCCAAATTTTGAGTTGGCCCACCCCCAAATTTTATTTGGCGCACTACCGAAGTTGAAGTTGGCCAACACCAAAATGTAAGTGGTCCCAAGCCCAAATTTCAATTTGCCAACCAAAAGTTCAGTTGGCCCGTTCCTATATTTCAAGTTGGCCCACTCACAGTTTTCAGTTTGCCCGCTCTTGCTACAGGTGCCATCATGCGTTTTCTGTGGAACCCTATGTATGCCTACGGGTATGCATAAATCTCATCGTATGGGTAGTCTCTCTGATCAATTTTGTTTTTTGGCGGTTCAAATGGCTCCTTTTCACTTAAAAGCTAGCAATGAGCTACAGTTACACTATTAAAACGACGAACTCTCCTAAATTAGAAAATTACGTATTTTTGTGCAGATACAGGCAATCACGCTTTTCCCGTCACGGGCAGATTTTGAGGGGCATGCGCCAGAAAACACTTGTACAATAAAAGTGTCATCAGATTGAGTGTAGCCCGAACCACCAAACAAGAAACTAAGGCAGAAGTGATTAAAAATTTGAATTGCGTTCTCTATGTAAAGATCAGCTACACTATAGGCGATGACAGTTTTTCCCGTCTACGAATATTTCTTTGCTTCCGGACTTCTTCCGATCAAGAATGATTGGTAACTTAAGAAACATGTGCAGCACTACTTTGTTTTCTTTAGAGCAGCGTAAATATAAGTAACTTTATTGCTACAGGAAATCTGAACAATTTGACGTCATGAAGTGACGATAATATGGGTGACGCCGGGTCAAGCGTTGCGAAAATTATTTTAACATCAAATCAAAATAAGTGTCTCCCTACCTTCATTCGACTAACAATTCCGTAATACAGTTCAGTAGTATACATTGCCGTAGTATACGATTCCGTCATCACATGTCAGTGCAGCGAAGCCAGAACATAGCAAACCCGCGTAAAGTGAAACATAAATACTATTGAACACACTGAATGATGCTCATATAAAATAACTGCCTAATAACCATACTGTAGATTGAAGATATCGAACTCGGGGAGTTCGGTGATAGCGCCATTAATCTGCTTGCATCTCATGAACTTACCATGATGAGGAAGTCGAAACATCAGGTTCACGCAATTTCGCGATTCCCAAATGACATCATTAGTGAAGCTTAGAAACATTTCTAGGCACAGCAATATTGACTGCCGACTACGCGCGCTTTTGTTCTCTAAAAATAGGATTCCGTGCTCGATTATTTTCTTCATTGGAGATTAAAACTGGTACGAGCTACAAGCTGTGTAAGTTTGCAATAGGTAAGTGGGATTAGTATACCAAATCATTGATTTACTTACCTAAATTGAGCTAAAAAGCTTGATCGTCATCCCTGTGTACTACCCTACTCCTTTGAACAGTAAGTTTTCGCATTTTTCGTGGGACACTTCCAACCAACACAATGCGCTCGGAACAAGCACTATTTACGTTGGCACCTTACTATTTCTCGACTGCCGTCTTTTCGTGTAGAGTGCCCGTTTAGATAGTAGCTTCTATGACAAACTTAATTAAAAAAAGAACACACCTGCTAGCTGACTTGTGCCGTACCCTAATCACGGAAAGTGGTTGTCAAAGAGGTAATGAAGGTTTCTCACATGATTACTGGCGGATACAGCCGCAGGGTCTCAGAAATGACTTGGTTTGAGTAAGGAAGAGTCGTAACAGTGCGCAGAGATAGGTGGTCTCCCTGAAAAAGGCACAAGAAACACATGCGCGATTGGCACACCCGAGCTAAGATCAGAAGAGGTACCGGACAACTTGCAGAAGATCATTGCATCTTTTAGAAGATTCCCTTTTCATGAAGCGACATGGTAAGAACTATGAATATTATTCAATGGTCGTAAAGTTTTTAGTGGCAATTTAATTCTTCAAGTAACTAGCGACAGGCCACATTCATATGCTGGACACACAAATTCGTGCTGCTCATTGACATTAGCTACGGAGAAATCACGTGCAATGTACACGTCAGCATGGTGCCAGTGGCTAAAGGGGCCTGAGGACTGCATGCCCGTTCCGACAGAGGAAGAAACGGAGACACAACACCAAACACCAGTACGCTTACTGGTATTGATTAAAACAATTTTTCGCATGTCGGCACCACCGCGTAGTTTAGGGGCTTCGATCTCGCCCACTGCGTTGAAATTTATATTGCATACGACTATACATGTTATAAGAGTATATTAATGGTTCGCGCCTTAGTCACTAGTATCGTCAATACTGACGACGACTCCTCCCAGTAAAGCATTTCTTTTATGATTATTGTGTAAGATAGTGCTCATCTTTGAGTTTTAGTATTATTACAAAATTACCATAAAATAGAAATTGAGCAACGATTAATGTATAGGAGTTTGATTTATGTTGACTTGAATAAAAGTAATACATATGGGCACCTACATAGGAACTTGTTCTTTAGGCCTCGAGTCTAAACACACGTTGTAGGTTGAGGAAAGAGCAACGCCACTTCTTATGCCTCGTATTTTACCGACAGGGTCACACACGCTCTCATTGAGGTGACCACGTGTTGAAAAAATTGTATTTCCGGTAAAGAAATGATCTTGCCTCGGTAAATAACTGACAAGATTTTATCGACAGCATGCCAGGGTGAGGTACCAGCTGATTGGGGAGCCCATCACTCTAACGTAGAAGTCACGTGAAGCTGACAGAAAAGTAGAAGTTTAAAAATTGACAAAGAAATCATGCAGGTCCCAATTACTTCGCGAAGCTTTCATAAACTATCAACGCGAAATAGCGGAATAAGACAAGAGACGCGCTGCAGATTCGAGTGAGTGCCCGTACCTTAGCCACTATGCTGGAAAATGACGAGAAACTGCAGCTATTATTTAACAATGAAACGCTTTGAAGAGTGAAAGAGTTCAGTATTGAACCAGCAACGGTCAGCTGTCCACGCGGCTTTATGCCCATGCAGATGTCAGTCATCGAGAACTGAGACAGAATTATCCTGATTTTTTTATCGCGAGCTTGAGACGGTTTTGTGTAATTTTCAAATTTCCTCTTGTACAGGTATTGTATCCCGAATTCTGGTATGGTCTTATTCGGTCTAGTAATGTGAGCCACACTACAGTACAACTTGTTTTACATACTATGGTGTCTGTCGACTACCACGCATAAACCTTGTAGAATCACTCCTGTGCTGAGCATCGTGCCGTGGTCTACTGGCGGAAAAAAAATGTTAAGAAAGCCTCCATTGCGTCATCTTGTGCACTGTTTCGCTGCTTCGGGACACAAACTGAAACGATCAACCGAGATTAGTGCTATTCGTGAAGGCTTCGAAGCAGTTTCGCCAACTTCTCAACTGAAACAAGCGCATTTTTTGTTCCTACATTGCACGGGCGAGTACATACCGCTAATACAAATTAGAACCATCAAAATTATCTACCGAAGAAGTATTCAAAATACTATCTAACCTCTGTTTCGAAAGCGTCAAGGACCTCCTGACGCATTTTCTCCTGCACCTCCGGATACCTCCCCATCAGATAAAACCAGAAAGTCAAAGTCATCCTTGTGGTATCGTATCTGAAATTACGAAGAAACACCGTATTTGCCTAATATTTGAGCACTCCGATTAGAGTGACAGCGATGCTTACCCTCCAATGAAGATGGCCATGCAGTTTGAAGACAGCTGGTTTAGTGTCTCTTGAGGGAGGGGTGCTTTGGAGAAAACATGACCGAGGTTACAAAATGCAAAAGAATATAATTTTAGCATTCAGTGCAGTATTAGAGCGCGTTGTCAGCCTGAACCTTGATGCTTAATAACATTATATTTGTGTTCCTGTAATGCAGCTAGCAAGATACATTAAACAAACACAATAAGAAATTACTTCATATGAGGAACAAAACTTGGCGCTACATCAGTGTGAAAATAAAGCAGACTACAAGGAGATTTCAGCATATGGATAAATTTCGCCGTGTATGTTTAGCCCGATAAACATTTCGAAAAAGCATACCCTAGTGAGCTGTGCGAGACATTACTTCCCCAAAAGCGATCGCCATTCACATCTTCGTACGTTTCGGGTTTTTCAGCCAAAAATCACAAAATGCGAAATATATATTTTTCAGTAGTAAATGTTGCAATGAAAATTTCAACTGGCATTCAAAAGTGTACGGCTTGCTAGCGTTATGGTGCAGTTAATAAAATCGTCCTTCATGTGATTTGAATGATACAGGCTGTTAAGCAAGCGCCAACAAATAAAAAAAATTGTATTGCAGGGGCCCTATAACGTAAAACTATTCCAATATGTTTCTATTCCAATTTCCTGACGTCAAATTTGCGTAACCACCGAAGCAAGCACCGGGCGGTCACCCATAGGGTTGTCTGAACAGACCAATCAAATGCTCTCCTCGTTCATAGGAGGTCCCTTTTGTTTGCTTGAAAAAGGAATAACATTGCCTACACTGAGCGGCTTGTTGTATCTAATTGGCTGACAAAAGGCGAGGAGAACGCTCAAGTGGAGAGGTATTCACTAGGGCAGAGCCAGTGCACTGAAAACCGATAACCGGATGAAGAGGGTGGTGCCGGCGTCTGCGATTGGTCGGCTTTCCCTTACTTAGCTTGTAATGGCTGGTCGAAAATTGCGGCGGCATGCAACGGAAGCTTAAGAATGACGCTAAAATTGACCCTCAGCAAAGAAGAGTTGGCAGAATGAGGTAGTAAACGTGTCGAAAGTGCTTGAAAACGTTACACGGTCACGCAAGAAGTCTTATTATACGTAAATACACCCATGCACTCCGGCAGGTGCGAGTAGCCAGCGTCTCAGTGATCGGCGGCAGCTATCTTTTATTCCTTTCGGAACGGGGCAGCCTACGGCTATTCCGAAAAAAATTCAGTTTTGTTCGGCATATTAATGCATCTTTATCGCGTACACGTCACTTTGACGCGGTGAGTTCGTGCGTTTTGTGACGCCGCGTGACAGGCAGGTGAAGTGGGTGCAGCCCGAAAACTTTTTACCAATAGCCGAGGGCTAATGGCGAAAAGGGGTCGAATCAGAAATAACTGTTTTTCTTTTTTCTGTCAAATCATGCATAATCAGTGTGTACACACCATATCAGATGGGGAGGTATTGCGGTTTTTGGAACGTCGCGTGACAGACAGGTGAAGTGGGGGGTGGTCGAAAAAAGTTTTTGACCAATCGCGGAGGGCTGATAGCAGAATTGGAATAGAAAAGTTTGGAATAGTTTTACGTTATAGCGCCCCAGGTGTTTTATTGTGCAGTTAGGAGCAAAATATGATTATCTCTATGCCGACAATGCAGCCTAGAACATGCGCATCATTTTTCGTTGGTTTAGCCGATCTGTCACGCATATCCTGTCGACGCGAGCGCACCTTATGCTATGTTCAGACTACGTTCGTAAGGCGCCGATTTTTCGTAACATGCGTAAGCGGAAGCGCAACAAGCGTTTGCGTCTAGTTCAGACTGCGAACGTAAAGGTACCAACGCGCGCAATTCACGGAAATATCGTGGGTGAGAGTGTTAAAGGGTCGGCAACATTTACGACTGCGATATTACGACCGTTACGACACAGCCAATGACCGATAAGCTTTCGGTTTTCAACAACCGGTGACGACACTTCCATCCTCCCGTCTGCAGACAGCTCCGGGCGCGGGAAGTGCCATTCCGCCATTCCGTGCGCACGATTGGCTGTGTTCGTTAAAAATTTTGGAGTGCGCCTTGCGAGACTGTTTTCAGTTCATCTGGTTTATCCGCCGAAGAAATCGATGGCCGCAGATGCGCGCTCCGAACTTCGATGAGTGGTCTCACTAGGTTTTCTAGGAAGCGGAACTGCTGGGGCGACATGCGCATGAAGTTATGAAACATCGCAGCGTCAACTCGGAGCTTGGCGAAAAGGTTGTGAAAATCGCCGTCTATAGCCCTATCGAGAAATACATGCCGCACCCAAACCCTTCTGCGTCGCCTCCGTCGTTTTTGGGCGACTGAATACATGACTACAAATTTGTTTTGAGCGTGCATTTCTTCGATCTCGGCCAGCGCTCGCATGTTGACAGGAGTCATATTGGACCGCTGGTGACGTCGATTCTACAGCTCCAAATTTGATTAGCCTGTTGTAAAAGCCGTAATTTACGCAGCAGTAAATGTGAACAAAGGTGCCGGCTTAACTGCCGTTACGTTTTTTACAGCCGTTACGTTCGATACGCCGAAAGAGCGGTTACGCGCGTTACGACCGTAGTGTGAACATAGCTTTAGGCTTATCAGCTAGCGTTAAACGGGCTCTGAGGTGCCCCTCAGGTATGGTGAAAACACGCATTCTGTGGATAGCATTTGCTGCTGTGAATGTCTCAGCTAAATTTTGACGTTGTGTGCGTCGCATGTAGCTCGCAAGCGTAGCGCGAACTCACTTTGCTTCCAAAACGCCCCCTTTCAACATTAGCCTTCTCCTCTCTCTTTTCGGCCTGCTTTGTTTCGTAATAAACCAGATTCCCATACACGGCTGCTATTCCAAGCACGAGAGAAGCCAACGAATACACGCAAAATTGCCAGGCGACTGGCCGATCGAGGCATTTCGTGTTTATTCGCGGGCTTCGTCCATGCTTGGAAAACACTTTTACGTAGCACGTATGAGCAACAGAAAGCTGTATCGGGGGTTTTTAATGTTGCTCTACATATTTTTCTTTGACACTTTCCAGCTATTTATAACCTTTGATAAGCTTACAGATATACGAATTACGTGGTTAAATGGGAATAAAAAATAATCTGAGTGCTTGCAAGAGACGAGAAACAACATTACCCTAGTTCTGTCCAGCTACTTGGCATTAGTATAATTTTAGGGATTGCCTCAAGTTACGTGGGACACTTCATATAGGAGTCAATACTACAACCCGTCAAAATTGCTATCGTTAAGGCTGCCAAAATAAAAACAAATCCAGCATGCCGGATTCGATGAATGACTCCTCTATGTCAATGACGCTTTCACAATCCTTAGCTTTTGCGAACGTTGGGCTACACTGAATTTGAACAATGCCGTTAAGGTGCAGCATTCGTTTGCATGTTGTCACGGTGTTTTACATTTTACGGCGTATTGTTCATACACCGCTAAGAAGATCCCAAGCTTCCAGAACGAGCTGGAAACATTGCTTGTGCGCAGTGATAGTCATTGCGCAGCTTATTTTATTCAGGCGCAGCAACAGTTGGCAGGTGAAGTTAACTTTGTCAAGCGCGCGTGAAACCTTAGGAAATGAAACCACGCATAGTCCGCGCCCAGCGAAATTTTAACCTTCAAGCTTCTTATAATCGGGAAAATACGGTAATTATTTCTCTTAAGAATGTTATGCTACCATGTCCTCCCAACCGCTTGCGTGAGTTGGCGTGTGCTGCCTTACTCTCGGGAAAAAGTCGAAGACATAAATAAAATTGTTCCCAAATGATGTCGGTAGTCAGGTGCGAAGAAGCTGCCATACACGCATCTTGCCCTCTTGTTTTGAACGAGAAATATGATCCCCTAGTATTGAAAAATGAAAAATGAAAAAAAAAAGCGTTTGCTTGACTTCTAATTTTAAGGTTGTTGAACTGTGCTACACTTGCAGTAGATTCATAGTGCATTGACTAAATCGGCTATTGCCTAAAACGAATTAGCGGGTGCTTGGTATATCTTGAGTGGGGCTTGGTATACAATAAGTGCCAACTAGATTAATTTGTATGATTCCCACAATAAATTGACTGGTACCTTCGAGTAAATCGAGCAGGAAAATCTGTGCACGTCATACTCCTTTTTAGAAGTTGACTACAGTGATGAGGACGGGCTCTCATAATTTATGTATTTGCCATATTGCATAACGAATGGCCCCTTAGAGCACAAAAGTGTGTTTGTCATATAAGAACTGTCGTTGCAAACCCAGTAGTCGAAATAGCTCTATGAAACATTCTGCCTGTACAAGCTGTATAGGTTTGTCTGAAGGCCCATATATATATTGTGCTGCTTGCCTTGAATATGCCTGGTGTAACGAAGAGTCATTAATTCGCAAGAGATAACTTTAAAGATGTACGCGCTTGCAGATGTTGGTGTGGGCGCTGCACGAATGCCGAAACCGACGTCAGTGCATAATATCATATAACTGCAATCAGGCCTTTCAGCGGTTTCTTGCCGCGTAGTTTGACACGTGCTGTAGCTATACTCTAGTACCGCGATAAGATGGGCACATGATAAGAATGCAGCTAGTCCTATCACTACGCTGAGCCTGTTGTGAAAAAGTGAGCTTAATAAAGGTATAAAATATGCAGAACATTTTGGACCGTCGAATGCGCCCAAAGTAGGTGTTGCTAAAGCGAACATAAAGTACAGTCAAATAGGTATTTTCGATGTGCTATACACACCTGTATGGAGTTGCTAATGTAGCTTTATAAATGATGCTTAAACCTTGTAAAACTTGCTGCTTGCGACCCCCTTTAAAGAGTGGGCTGGGCATCCAAAACGTATCAGGGTTAGGAATGAGTTTTCAGCAATCTCAATATCTTCTTTCCGAAAACATGAGGACGTCTTGTTCCCTTTCTCGCACATTTCTATGTTATTTGCCTCATTTCTAACAAGTTTCGTCCAGTAGGTTAGGTCAAGAATTGACGTGATACCTGTGTTGTCTACACTGACGTCATACTTCCCGACTTCGGAAACTTCTCCCTCTACAAGACCATCCAGAAGAATTTGTGCCATGTCCGGTACTCTCACCTGAAGGAAAGAATACAGTAGAAGGCACATTTCGACACAGTCTTCCGGAAATAATGGTCATCACTACATATCTGCATCTACCGACGCACGAGCTATTTGATCTCTCCGTGTCACCTAGACGATAACGCTAAGGCAATTCCTTACCACCGCTGCACTCATGGGCAAACAATTCGTGGATATCGTTTCATTTTACCACTTTTGATTTCTTACACACGCGTCTTCATTTATTGTTTCAGTGATCCATGTGAGTTCTCGATATTCCAGATTCGCGTCGTTCGACTTAAGGTGTAATTATTGTAATTAATAATTATTGCAGCGACAACGCTGGAATAAGAGAAGTTTATTGCACCGTTGCGGGAGAGCTGTGCGCTCCAAGCCAAAAATTAAAAAAAAAAACGTTCAGCGTGCGGGCTCTTGCAGGCATGGGCAGAGAAGATGTGGCCGTGGCTCTCGCTGGCCTTCCGCCCTACACCATCAGGGAAACCATTTCCTCTTTTGCTTCTTGAGTCAAGGCCTTGTGAGCACACTGGTCACTTCACACAAAGGAATACCGAGAAAACCTACTCAATTGCGTAAAGGTGGGGAGCGTAGGTAACGCTGGGTCGACACACAGGCCAGCCCGCACGCCGGAATTCGGAGAGAAACCACTCCGTGGCGTAGAGGGGGTGAACGGACATTAAAATAGAGTAGCATTTGCACTGGCGCGTAATCCCGCCGCTCACACGCGGCGGACAAGTTTTTCATGTTGACAAACGAGACGATTAGGGATGTCGTGTCTTAGGTGCTTGGCATCAGTTTCCTTCATCACCACACGCAGTGAACCGTAACCAGAGCCGAAATACACGAACAAAATCGAAGTAATGAACAATGCTCAAACAATGAATTTCATTGGAGCCAACGTATCGGCAAAGGGACTTTCCTTCGCCAGTTGCCCTGACAATGACAAGTCACTTCCAAGACTCTCACACGAGCCTCGTTGTCCGAAAGTTAGGTCCAGAGACACGGTTTTCTTGAAGTTTTCATGACTTCCAAGTCTCCGTCTTTCCCGTGAACTTCTGCTGTCATTCCGTGATTGCTGTCATTTGCTTACATTTATAAGTGATGGTCTGTGTTCAGAAACATTATTTTACGCTCAAAGATTACCCACCATCTCTTCAATCGCTTCGTTATCCCACGCAACAGAACCGTGAATGTCGGATACGATAGCAATTTTCCTTTAGCTTGAATTTCTATACCGAGGACGACTAAACATTCGTATTGATGAAACAAAAAACAAACACCGGTCTTTGTTACCTCTGTATACTTGTAGGCTACGATAACGAGTCAGTTCAATCTGGCCTGTTTCATTATCTAGATTCAATGTTACTTATTATATAATTAACGACCCATAACGGTGGGTTACCGTTAAATGATAGACTAGCTGTCCTTTAATTCGCTGACATCATGAATAAACATAGCGCTGTCACAACATAGCGCTGTCACAACATAGCACTGACACAACTGCGGCAGGGGCAAAGGCCTGAATTTCGCGGCGTACTATCTGTGTCAGCTGATCTGGTGTAACTGGCGGCTTTGCTGCCGTGTGGTCTTCGGAAAAGGACATTGTCGCCGTGCTGGGAAGACGGGCAAACGCCTGGCCAACGAGCCGGCTTTTAGCCTGCTCAAAGCGCCGGCATTCCTTGGTAATAGCGTCGACTTTAGAGACATTTTGGCACATCCAAAAGTTCAAGGCAATCAGTTTAAAGATATGCCCAACCTTGCCGTCCTCCGGCATCTTGGCAGTGGCCTTTCGACATGGCGATAACACGCCTTCAATTTGCGACACGTAGGATTCTGATGACGTCTGCGCACGTGACGCGAGCACCTTTTTCGCGGCGATCTTTCGGCCAACGGGCTTCCCAAACAAGCATCAGTTTTTCGTTGCAGGGGACCCAGCTCCCGATATCAGTTTCGTGGTTATCGAACCATAGTATTGCAGCACTTTTGAGGTTGAAAATAATATTTGCCAACATCAGGGTCGGGTCCCATCAGGTGTTAGCACTCACACGTTCGTACTCTGCCCATCAGTTTTCACCGTCCGCTTCACCAGAATCGCACGTGCTAGGATCCCGAGGTTCCACCAGCACGACCGTTGCAGTGGCAGGCTCCAGTGTAGGCACTGCGTCTTCCGCCCTTGCAGACAGATATCCAACACTATGGCCGCTGCAGAGTTCTGTTGTGAGGCGCGACGTACCCAGCACTTCCACCAATGTGTGATGGAGGCAAGATGTAGGCGAAACATCTGCTGGTGGATCGGGGGGTGTCGTGGAGAAAGCTGGCAAACAGGCGGCCTCGAGCTCGCAGCGAACAATACGGGTTACATCGTCACAGGGGGTGGTCTGACGCGGTGGAACCTCACATGTCGACGTAGCAGCAGTATTGGGTAGCCGCCTGATGTGATGTGTGATACGGCAGCTCTTAGCTTGTTCAAGGCGACGGCATTCTTTGATGATAGTGTCGATAGTCGAGACGTGACCAAAAACAAGCAAATTGAAAGCATCGTGGGAGATGCTTTTAGCGCATGCGACACTTTATCTGCTTCAGACATCGTATCGTCAGCTTTGCGGCAGAGTGCCAAGACGTCGAGGATGTATGAAACGTACGGCTCTGTAGATGTCTGAACACGAGACGCAAGAGCCTTTCTCGCGGCAGCCTTGCGCCCAATGGGGTCGCCGAACAGTTCCCTGAGCTTTTCTTTGAAACTTTCCCAACTGTTTATCTCGTCGTCATGCGTTTGGTGCGACACGCGTGGGGTGCCGTCGAGACAAAAGATGACATTGGCGAGCATGATCGTTGCATCCCACCTGTTATTAGCACTGGCGTGTTCATACAGCTTGATCCATTCGTCAACGTCCTCTACCTCTAGGCCAGAGAACACACCAGGGTCGCGATGTTGGGCAACCGTGATGATTGGAGCAGTCGGAGAAGTCGAAGCCGTTGCAGAGGCTTTCTCGTCACCGGGAGGCGTGGTGGCAAGCTCGATGTACCGACCACTCCGGAATTTCGTGGTGAGAACGCGGATCACTGACCTCCACCAGAATGTTACGTTTGGAAAGACACAGATGAAAGAGGCTACATACAGGGTATTTACACTGGAGTCAGACCACCAGGCCGACACTCGCCCACGCCAAGGGCACAGACCCACTTCGTCGTTGTTCTCATGGCGGCTCGTCCCTTGAGCATCGCTCGATGATATCGTAATAATATATTTACAAAATATTTGCAAAGCAATCTAGGGCAAGGCAAGATGTTTGATCCGGCCCACGTGCAATCGTCCTCATCGTCGTCTTCATCGCTCGACCTAGCTGGGTAGTCATCCAACTATCGATCGCTCCGTAACAATATAATGTTGCATATTGTACAGTCTTAAAAGTATGTCGGTGTCATAAAATCTATATATATATATATATATATATATATATATATATATATATATATATATATATATATATATATATATGGGTCATGTATTATAACACAGCTAAAAAAATATGCGGCTAACGATAAAGAAATTTCGTCTCTATGAGAGATCTCATAGACTGCACTAAGCGAAGACCGATGGAGACGCAGCTGTTACCACCCATGAGGGCCTTCTGTCAGCAATATCGGGAGAGAGGGAGAGAACGGTAGTATAAGAGGAAAGCTCAGGCACTAGACTACCTACAGAATAGTCCTAATCTGCAAGCTGAAAGCATTCCATGTTCAGGTGACTGAGGTTTAGCTGCAGGACGTTAGTTGTGGGTAGTTGGTAATTAATCAATAGACATTACTTCATCCCTTCGCACTCTGCAGACAATTTAACTGTTCCCAGATGCGCTGCATGGTAGAAATTGTTTTATCAGAAATGTAACTCGTTACATGCAATTGGTTACTAAAATGTAATTGAAATAGAGGTAGCGTTAATGAGTTCACCAGTTTATTAATAAATTTCAAAAGTATTGCAAAACGTAATTGAGTACAAGGAAATAATTGCATCTGATTCGTTGCGTACAAGTCTGCTTGGTACGTATTAGGCTCTGTATACCATAATAATCACAGAAATACAAATAAACATAATTTGAGCATAATTAGGTTTTTGCCAGGTGAATGTCACTGGCTCTAAACCGATCAAATCTGTGCAGAAATTTAGGCTTCCGAGAGATGTCACATCTAGCAATGATTTAGAATTGCTATCTACTTGTACAATCGATACACACTACCATATTCTAAGTTAGGTTAGATTACGCACCTGCGGATGTTTTCGTCGGTATCGAATGACTTCTGTGACTTTTTTGGTCATTTCTGCAAGGGGATTGCTGCTGATAGCGCCGATGACCTTGAAGGCCAATTTCAGGAGCCAATCCCAGTGGTACAGGTTCTCTGAAAAAGGTCATATGCCAGTTCCTCTAGATTGTTATTTTCAGCAAGATGTTTATATCAATAGTCAGCGAACCATGCAAGTTCTATGTCAAATATTTGGTTATCCAAACGCCGCTGGAGAAACATTTGAGGCAGTATAGCTAAGAAGTGCCTCACGCAAGTAGGTTGAATGGTCCAAGTCCAATATTATATTGTTCTCGTTAGAATGTATGTGCTCAAACTTAGGAACAAAGTACATGGTTGCTGTAAATGTAAAAAAAAAACACGAATGTTTACGTACTACCGCGACTGTGAGTCTCCGATTTGTGTAGCAATAACTTCGACTGAAGGTTGCTACAGTTACTTAAAACGAAAGCTTTTTAGCAAAAGTGTTTTCTTTTTGCACCATAAAGAGGTATTGGCGTGCGTTCAGAATCATTGCGTTAGGCTATGTGCCTTCTATGGAAGCTCAACTCAACTAGACAAATTATAGTTAAGACCCAGGTAATCTCTGCCTTAGCGAGGTACGAAGTACATCCAAAACTTTCGTGCGGTACGTTTAGAAAAAAAAAACAATGAATTTAACGAACATTCAGTTACAACGGTTGCACGTTTTTTTTTTCTTTGACTGGTGGAAGCACCCTTACAAGTCCTCTTCTGTTAAGCTCTTCAGAAGCGATTCCGTTACCTTTTCACAGTTCCGATAGCCACCATCTCTGGAGCACATGCTTGCATTTGGGGAACGAGAAATAGCAGTCAGGGGCTAACTCCGACGAGTTGGAATGGTGTTCAAGCACAGTGATGGCAAACTGCGGTCCAAGAACTCGCGCACTATCAAAACAGACTGCACATGTGCGTTATTGTGGTGCATAATATAGCGTAACTCTTTCGACAAATTTGGTCGGGCACCTTGCATGATATCCTTCAGATGCTTCAGCACCTCGTCGTATAAATCTGTATTTACAGTTTCATATTGCGATGCCAATTCCTTGAGCTTGATTACGTGGCAGTCATAAAAGACTATGAAAATGTGTCACTTTTGCTTTGTTCATCGCGTCGTTTTTTTTTACTTAGGCTCTCTTTTTTTGACGTCAACGTCGCATTCGTAAATCTAACTCTTGATACCGGTGACGACCATCTTTATCGCTGTCGTATTCTTTCCAATGAATGCAACATTCCATTTTTCCTATGTTTTGCTCGCAAGTCACGATTGCGGCATAATCATGGCGCAAATCCTTGTAATATTCAAATTCTTATTGAATATATGGTGAATGAGCAACTTTCGCAAAGTAAGTGCGTCTGACTTTACTCTAACAGCCATTGAGCCGTCGCTGAGCCTAAGGGAACACACACGATGGTTGTTTTAATTCTCTGTCACTCTTCGTCTTCACGGTTTTCACGGGAAGGTAGCACTCAGTTAAACAAAATTCGTTATTTTAGGGCATTGTTTTCATAGCCCTGTTGCAAGTATTGTAGAATTTCAGTTCTTTTTTTTGCTGTTTCACTGGAAATAATTTGCTGATCCTTTGTTCTGTGTATTTGCGAATGTACAGTCATGTGCAACATGACTTGAAACACCCTTGTTCCTGGTCGAAAGGGCTCCAGGGCTGTGCGGCGGCTCTGACATGCGAAATAGCGGTTTAATAAATACCGCTAATTGAAGCTGTCTTTAGGTCTGGAACTTACCCTGTGTCTGCGCAGCCGTACAGTCTTGGAGCCCCTTGGACCACGGGTACTGGCGTTGCAGGTCATATTGCACGTGACTGTACATTTCGGCAAAAAGCTAGATATGTGTTGTACAAAAAGCACACCTTAATATTCTCTCGTTTCATATAGAGCAGTACCGCTCATAGTAAATGTCAACCAGGTCCCTCTGAGTACAGAGAGCAAGATCGATGGCACTTCACTCCCTCCCCGTTATTTTTCTGACTCACTGCATGAACGCTTGACACAGACTTCGTATTATTTAATGTCTGTCATGAACTTATAAGAGCGTGAACATCAGAGCCCGTATCCACAAAAATTGTCTGCCGCAAGTGGGGCCTGCACAGCTGCTAATAGGGTCAATACGAGCTGCGAACCCGCATTCACACAGAAAAACATATTTTCCGGAAGTGCTCCTGTGCCATTAGATCGACGCCTGCCCAAACTTTAAACCAGTTCGTAAGTGGACAACGGCTGGCTCGTATGTATAGTGGTCCTCATGCAGAGGTGCTCTACGTGCTGAAGGGAGCCTTACTGTCGGCACTTTTTGTGGCTATTTTTAATAAGTGCCGCATTACTTTGCTGAGGACCGCAGTACGAATACACAAATGAAAGTATAGAAGAAAAGTCTCTCATAACAGTTAGTTCCCTCCAAGGACCAAGGAAAAATAAAGCATGGCTGTTTTTGACAATCTATATTTTAAAAATTGAATTAGAGGGTTTTACATGCCGAAACCACTTTCTGATTATGAGGCATGCCGTAGTGGAGGAACCCGGAAATTTTGACCACCTGGGGTCTCTTAACGTGCACTTAAACCTAAGTACACGGGTGTTTTCGCATTTCCCCCCAATCGAAATGCGGCCGCCGCGGTCGGTTTCGATACTGCGACCTCGTGCTCAGCAGCCCAGTACCATAGCCACGGAGCAACCATGGCGGGTTCAATATAAATTTCTTTTGCTTGTATATTGCGGACAAAGGCTTGCTCATATCTACAGTGGTCCCCATGCAGATGGGCTCTACATGCTGAAGTAAACCAGTGCCTTATACTTTCGGCACTTTCTGTGGACATTTTTTTAATTAAGTGCCGCATGAGTTTGCTCAGGGCCACAGTACGAATGCACAAATGAAGGTATAGAAGAAAAGTATTCCGTAACAGTTACCTCCAAGAACAAATAAAGCGGGGCTGTCATTTGTCAATCTAAATATATTTCCCTTGTACATATTTATATAACCTATCGCAGGAGTTGTCAGTTGAGGTGACAATGCCATAGCTTTCGATTTTGGCTAATGCAGTATCTGGTCTTCCAGAAGGTTGTATCGCTGAGAAGAGATACCCATGATAATTAAGGGACATAACCTAAGGCATGATCAGAGGCGACCACGGCCCATTTAAATATCATTGACCGACAAGACACATAGCCACCCCATTCACACCATCTCCTCATCTTCGTTTCTGCATCTCTCTCGGCTCTTTACTCTCACGCTCCTTCATCTTGTTGCCCTCGGCTTAGGGATTGACAATTTATTTTCAAGCGAACCTTTATGTGCCTCTTTCTTAGACTTTCCCATTGCTACTGCTGATGCTTTGTACGGCACACCACGTACAACATATTAGCAAGGCGACTCGAGAATCTCGTTTGGACCTACCGCGTCGAATGTGCACAATGCCTTCTTGAGCTCCCTGGGCGCCGCCACCTTAGCCTCTTGACAGCTGTAACTAACCGTGACCCCCCTCAAAAGCATTGCAGAAACTGAAGCGCTTACCTTTATACTAACTTGCGAGGACAGAGGGGACGTAGACAGAATTGTAGAGAGGAGGGGGGAAGAGGCAGTTCCATACAAGTGGGGAGAGGGACAGGCATAGGTGACGTGAGTAAAACTTCGGTTGGGGCTAGTTGGTACATAATATTTTGAAGGGGAAAAATTTGCGCGAACACCCACGGCAACCCACAATGACAAGCACTGGCGTTGTTAGTCAGCGCCAGTGTTTGTCTCATCTCTTCTTTGTGGCTTGTCCTATGTGTCTGTGCTGCATTTGCACCGTCAGGTGAGCTGAGAGGAAAGGATAGGCTACATGAAAGTGGTTGCGGAAAAGCTGGATAAACTTAAGTTCAAGGTAAGGTGCAGTACGTTTCTGCTATTTCTGAAAAATAGACACCCTGCAACAATGTCAAGCGGGTAACTTACGCTGGGTGTGCAAAAGCAGAGCCGCATTAATTAAAGCGCACCGCAGGGTCTAGGAGACACTACGGAAGCGGTGGATCTACCAGTCAGCATTGCTGTGCCCTCCGTTAGCTTTGCGGCTATGGCATTGTTCCAAGTTGCGGATTTGATCTCGACCACGGCAGCCGCATTTCGGCAGGGGCGAAACAAAAAAAAATGGTGGTGGCTTAGCTGGGCTATGCCAGGATATACGTAGGGAAAGCTTAGGCACAGCAGGGTTAGCCTTGGTTAATCTTGATTGTAAGTCCAGGTTAGTCTGGTTGTCGAGCTATGTGGCGGCGTTTAGCCAGTCGTTCGGCGAGCTGTTCGTCTGTTTCCTGCGCGATTCGTTTCCTCTTTATCTCGTTCCTATGTCGATTGCAGGCCTCCTCCTCCTAATCAGAATTGTCGCCGTCGATACTGCCACCCCAACTGTGGTTGCGGCGCACGCGAGCTCTCCTTTTCCATCCTCCGACATGTTATCAGACCTGCGATGCAGATGGTGAAGTGAACGGAGGCGAGTGCAACGACGAGGAACGCGCTGTGACATCGTACCAAACGGGGACAGCTGAAAGGCACGGTGCTGCGCAGCGGCGGAACACCTGTGGCTCGGTGCTACTAGTGTTGCATGTGCAGTAGTGACTAGGGTTCTAGAAATAGAGAAATATCCGCGGTGAGGCACGTGTTGTGACGTCATGTGTTTCCTCGGAGCACTGCCTCGGCGAAACCGCAAGTTGGCGGCACGTAAACCTTTGGCTTTAATACACACGTGCACCTGGACTTTCGGACATGGTAATGAACACTACGGTGTCAAAATAAATCCCGAGTCCGCCACTATGGCGTGCCTCGCAATCCGATTGTCGTTTTGGCACATGCAACTCCATAATTAACGTTTAAAGATTTGGAGGACGCCTAAGCTTCACTTTAAGAGTGGAACGCGATAGCATTAAAAGATCCCTGACTGCATCTCACGCTTCCCTTCAACTGGAGCATAATGAAATGAATAGAATTTATTGATTGGAAAGACAGAGAGGTCGACCTGAGCTAGTGCGCTCTAGTCTGTTACTCTGCACTGGGGAAGAGGGAAGGGGAGTGAAAGTATTGGGATGGATGATGATGATAAGAGAAGTGGTGAGTGCTTATGTATACATGAGACAGTTGCCTCGCTAGAGCCGCTCGTCGAGCTTGGTGTCCTGCAGGAACTTCAACAATACTTTTGTTGCACGCACTGAAATTGCAGTGTCGGGCCATGGGCCGAGGATAGCTTCCTCCGACCGTAGTTGTCTGCCAACGCTGGCTAGAAAACTGTCTAACGTCCTTCGCTCCAGCATATATGCTGGGCAGTCGCACAGTACGTGTTGCAGTGTTTCGGGCATCTGGCAGTGTACACAATCGGGGTTGTTCGATTGGCCGATGAGGTGTGCGTAGCGACGGGTGAAAGCAACGCCGAGCCGAATCCTGTGTAGCAATGATGTTTTGCTCCGTGTAAGCTTCGGGGGCAAACAGAATTTACCGTCTGGGTCAATCGTATGTAGACGTCTGTGAATATTATCAGAGTGGGCTCTGTAAGCCTTTGTAAGGTCCTGCATGAGTGCCTTGATCATGGAGTTGGTGTCAGGTCGCGAGTAGGCAATCCGTACTTCATCAGAGGAAGAGGAGGCCGATCTTGCCTCACTGTCAGCGAGTTCATTACCAAAGACACCACAATGGCTAGGCATCCATTGAAAGGTAATCACGTGGCCACTTAACTCGGCACTGTGACAAAGTTCGACGATTTCCAGCACGAGAAGATAGTATGGTCCTTTCTTTAAAAAGTATTTTAGTGCCTGTAGCGCTGATTTGGCATCGCATAATATCGTCCATTTATGGGGTGTCTGCGTTCTCATAAAACGGACAGCCTCTCGTATTCCCGCAAGTTCTGCAGCCGTAGATGTCGATTTGTGGTCTAATCGAAATCGTTGAGTAATTCCAAGTTGTGGGATGACAAATGCGGCCGTTGTGGCAGATGGCGTGACCGAACCATCGGTATATACTTGTACAGTCCCACTATATGATGTAAATATATGGGACAGGGTGAGCCGCTTCAAGCCAATGGAGGAAACGTGAGATTTCTTCCTAATTCCGGGTATCTGAAGCCTCACTAATGGTCTTGGCAATGTCCATGGAGGTGTCACGGGGATGTCGGTGGCCTGGAATCTTGCAGGTACAATGCTTGCGTGACATGCAATAGCTTTAGAAAAAGCACAGTCAAGGATGGTGCTTGGAAGTGTTGACAGTGGATGGTGTGAGTGTCTGGTTAGCAGGCGAAGATAGGTTCGCACAGGTTCACAAGACCTGTATATGTCGATAGGACAAGCCCGTGCTTCCGCTATTGTGCCCTTAGTTGACGTGCAGCGTGGCAATCCAAGACATATTCGTAGTGCTTGTGCCTGAAGGCTCTCCAGCGTGCGTATACAAGAGGACCCCATGTTAGATAATACAGGCATGCTGTAGCGTATGTAGCCCACAAAAAGTGCCTGGTACACTTGGAGCAAACTTTGCTCAGAGGGGCCCCATCTCAGTCCTGATATTACACGAAGAACGTGTATGAAGTTGGTCAGTTTAGCCCTAAGCGCAGTAACATGTTTGGTCCAAGAAAGGCTGTGGTCTATTATCACGCCAAGATATCTCTGGTGGGTGACTAAAGGCAGCGCTGTTCCGTCGACAACGATTGGATAATGTGACATTGATTTGCGCGTGAATGCCAGGACTGCACACTTAGTTGCTGAGAGTTGCAGGCCTCTACGGCGCAAGTACTTCGCCGTTATGGTAGCCGCACGTTGGAGTCTTGCACGCACTTGTGGACGTGTGACCCCAGATGACCAAATACAGATATCATCCGCGTACGTACTGATACGCACTGTTTCAGGTAGCTCGTCTGCAAGGCCCACCAGTATGATATTGAACAATATTGGGCTAAGGACACCACCCTGCGGAACACCCCTGCGAACGTCATGTCTATCAGTCTCGCCATCCGAAGTGGACATGAAAATGGTGCGGCCACTGAGGTAACTCTGCAGCCATGCATACATCCGGCCACCAACACCAATATCCTCAAGCGCCTGAAGAATCGAATGGTGGAAGACGTTGTCGTAGGCACTTTTGATGTCCAGAAATATTGCGCATACCAGACGACGGCGTCTCTTTTCCTGTTGAACAGAAGATACTAGGTCGATCACACCGTCAATTGATGATCGGCCTCTTCTGAATCCATTGATGAAATCAGGAAGTCCACCACTTTTCTCGAGTAGCCATTCCAGTCTGCTCAGTACCATCCGCTCCATCACTTTACCGACACAGCTTGCCAAGGCTATTGGCCGGTAATGTGAGAGATCATGTGGGCATTTCCCAGGTTTTAGTAAAGCCACAAGACGACTGCACTTCCAGTGATTAGGCACAGTTGCTGTGTCCCACGTAGAGTTGTAGTGCGCCAGGAGAATTTCTCGAGCTTCTACTCCAAGATGACAAATCGCGGAGTATGTAATTCCGTCTGGTCCTGGACAAGTTGACCGGCGGGAAGAAGATATCGCAGCGTCGAGCTCGTGCATGGTAAAAGGCCCGTCCAGACGGTGATCACTAGATGACGGGAAAGTCAGTCGTGAATGGGTTGGTATATCGTTCGAGGAGCTCACGAGTAATTTGCAGAAGTCATCGGCGACCTCAACTTCACGCCGGCCTTGCCGTATGGCCACAGCGCCGAACGGATGAAGCTGTTGTGGAGGCGAGCGAAGGCTTCGTACAATTTTCCAAATTCTAGAGAGAGGTTTTCTCGGATCCAGAGAGCCGCAGAATGATCTCCAGCGTTGTTTGTCAAGCTTGTCAAGGTGTCGCAGGACATGACGCTGAGCCCGGCGTGATGCAGTGACGTCTAATGGTGATTTGGTCCTTCTGTATTTCCGTTCTGCTCGACGCCGTATCGCGCGAAGTCGCTCGTACTGGTCATCAATAGATGATCTCGGTGAGGGTGCGCTGAGGTGTTTTGTTGTGTCACGTAAAGTTGCCGCGATGACATCTTCAATATTGGATGGTGCTTGGATGGCTTGACATGCATTGGTCACAGATTCTCGAAATGTTGGCCAATCGATAGAACGCACAGTGTGAGGAGCTGGGGGACGTAACCATTTCAGCTGAACATATGTTGGTAGATGGTCACTTCCATGGGTGTCGAGATCAGTACACCATCGTGTAGCAGACAGCAGGCTTTTTGAAACAAACGCAATATGAAGACAACTGCTGTAGCTAGAGCGCCGAAGGTATGTTGGCGAGCCATCATTGATCACCATCAAGCCTTGACTAAGCATGAAGTCAGCCAAGTCTCTACCGCGGGCGTTCGTCGAAGCAGAGCCCCACATGGGATGGTGGGCATTAAAGTCACCGATGACTATGTGGGGACCCGGACAAGCTTTCAGTATGGACAGCAAATATGAACAGTCTATGCTCGATGTTGGGGGTATATACCCGCCAATTACTGAGAGTGTGCGCCGCTTGTGCTTCAGCGTTATGCAAACGTACTCGTTGGAAGCATGTGCAGGAATGTCTTTACGAAGGCACGTTAAATTCCGACGAACAAAAGTGAGCACTTTGCTTGAATTGCGATCATTCTTTGACCACAGTGGCACATATCCAGATACACGTAGTGAAGACGTCATGTTTGGTTCACATACTACAGCCACGGGAAACTGGTATTTAAACATCCATTGGCGAAAGTCTGCGAGGCGGCCTCGTAGGCCTCTGGCATTCCACTGCATTATTGCAGATCTTCGTAACTGGTTTTCAAAAGATAGCGCCATGATGCCTTATTGTAGAGCCGCGAGGAGCGGTTCCAAAGCATCTAGAACATGTAGCGCGGTCTTAGCAACCGGCGTCTGTAGTCCGCAGAGAAGTGAACGCATCGTAGTTATCAGGTGTTTCAGCATACTTCGTACATTTTCATTTTCTGTCTTATCATTCCCAACCACCTTTGCAGACACATCACCCGACGCGTTTAAGCCTGTTTGTTTGGGTGGGAGCGACGGCCAGTCAATGTCAGAGTCGGTCGGCGGAGGCGTCGTTTTATGCAGCGCATGTGTTCCACGTGCTGCTGCCGAAGAAGGTACGTCAGGCCCGCATCTTGATCGCAGAAGCAAACTTGGCAAGCGAGGAGATTGCCATGCGGCCGATGGTCCATCTGTACGGGAAGCACTCTTGTCTTGCTGTCGTCTGTGTCGCGATCGACGTCTGCGGCGGCGTATCGATGTAGCAGCCTGTCTGTGAGTGGAGTTGTCCCGCACCACCTTTCGAAGCACTGACATTTCGTCCTTGATTTTCTGGCAGTCTTTTGATGTCGCTTCATGTGGACCGGCGCAATTGGGACATTTTAGGGCAGTAGCATCGCAGCTATCATTTTGATGGGCCCCTCCACACCGTTGGCATGTTACGCCGCCCTTGCAAGCTGCGCTTACGTGTCCTATTTTGAAACACTTCCGACACTGCACCAGTTTTGGCACGTAAGGGCGCACACGGTGTCTTACGTATCCTACTTTTACGTAGTCAGGTAATGTTTCAGAGTCAAAGACTATTTTAATACACCGGGACTGACCGAAGCGGTGAATCTGCACTATTGGCGCGGTGGAATTCAAAAGCTTCTGGAGGTCAGTGTCTGCAATTTCTTTGTCCACATCAGAGATAACGCCAGTCGAGGTTCCTTTTCCATACGCAAAGAAGGAGCGCACTGGGATGTTTCCTAGTAGTGTGGCAGCCTTTAACGTATCCAGAATTGACTTGTTGTTCACGTCCACCGAAAGGATGTTCCTCCGAGCGTTAATTCTGATCTCGCTGACTTGGCCGGGCGCAATTTGCTCAAAGTACTCCGTTAAGCTTTGCCTGTTCAAAGTATTCAGATCGTCGGTAGCTGTGGTAGGGACGTAAGCAACAGTGGATGATTGCTTACCACTGTCCTGCCTGGGCAACGATTCACTGTCTGTTGATGTCCTCCTGAGTTTTCTCTTCAAACGGCGACCCACGGCAAGTGTGAAATCGTTGTCCGATTCCAATTCTTCAACCGTTGAGCTGTCGGAAGATTCAAGAGCGACAGCGGAAGGGCCAGTGCGGTCCCTTGTCTTCGATGCAGCCAGTGGTGGACGACCAGGGTCAAACGCTTGGTTGGGATTCCTATCCCCCATCCTGGAGGATGACGTTGTGCCCGTTGCACAGTCTCTGATGTTGAAAAACGTCCGAGAAACAGGAAAATGAAGAGACCACAGCTATAGGCGTTCTTCTTCCAAGGCACTTCTTCTTCCTCCCCCAACTGGAGCATATGTAACTGTAATGTTTACCGGGAAACGCTGGCCGCAAACGCTATGTACGAAGGCGAGCTTTGGGCTAGAAACACGGCCTCTTGCGTGGGCCGCGATGCGGCGGAGGTGAGCGCCTGCTGTAGGTATTGCAAGGAACAAGGCGTGCCACTCCATGGCCCCCGAGACGCCCAACGCGCCGGCGCGCGTAATATTGCGGATGCCACCGCCAGTCTGTGAAGGCCGTGGCTGGTTTGTGTGTGTGAAGGGGTTTCTTTGAGTTTTCGCGTAAAATAAATATGTTTTCTCGCATAGCCAAATTACAATCCGAGAGCTATCATGCGTGTAAGTTGTGTGCAAGTCGTAGTTTACGATTTTTCTGCGTATTTTAGTTTGAGAAATTTAATTAGTTCAGTCAATTTCTTGCGTCACATAGAAGGCTTGGGTATATGTGGCACGAAAATCTTGCTGTTGAGATGGTGTCCGACAGCGGATTGTCCGCGATGAGGGCTGCTTATAGCTATCGAATTAATGCTTCTGCCACGGTGCAATGTTATGAAATATTGCGCAGAACAACGCCTCAAGCAAACACCTTTCCCTTTGTGTTTTGTCTACTATGCAGACTGCAGTGGTGCATGCAACGTAGCGTTTAATATAAACTCACCACTCTCATGTTCTACTAAACGTTGAAGAAATGAAACATTCACGGTCAACACTAGCGATAATTATCTTCAATTAAAGCAACCAGCACAGAAAGCTTCGCCTACATTGATTCTCACAGTACGTGGGATCTACAAAACGTTTTTTCGATTAACGATTAATCATTCATCGTTATGGCTTTTAATCAATTAAATGGTTTCAATGTATGGTTTTTCATCGATTAATTTATTAATCGAATAAATTCCCAGGGACTTTTAAAATGGTTCAAATCTAGTTATCTGCTTTTGTAAGACCATACTTTAATGTTGGAGAGGGGGAATCAAGCTTGAAACGCAAGTGTATAAATGTTTTATAAAGTATATTCTTTGACATCTTAAAGACTAAATATACTTTTTGACTAGTGGCTTTTGAAAAGATAAACAATATATGTCATAAATAGCACCTATTCAAAAATAAGGAAGAGGCATGGCACTAGCTTAGCCCTGTACTGTACAGTTAAACGGGAAATAAGAAAAATGGCAAAAGTGAAAGATGAAGTCCAGCTTAAATATGTATTGCAATATGCACAGAGGAAAAAAACAACTTTAGTGCTTCAGGATTCCAATTCCACATGCACTTTTCTACAGAGCCGAGGAATGTCAATTGATTTGGATGTTTGGGTGAAGCCGACACCTTCTTTGAATGGCCATACGACCAGCATGCGAGATGTGATGTTAAGACGCTATAGGTTTGCTGGAATTGACATGAACTCCATCGCTATGTCAACACACGTGCTCCAAACCGGCGCGCATGCTGTGCCACGTCTTTTGTGGACTGCGTGTGGCATGATGATCGACTGCTATGTTAGGGTAGTATGCCTTGAATTGCGAGGGCATTCCAAGCCTCCGGCTTCGGGCGGCGTGGTGCTTACGGGGAAAGAGATGGGTAGTGGCAGGCTTGGCATACCTGGGGATTCGCACAAACTGTCGACAATCGTTCTACCACAGCCACACAGTCACCACTCGTGTGCCGTCATTCCAACACGACTTTCAAAATTTTCGCGCCACTCCTGTCAAACTCTCGAAAACGACTAATCGAACAGGTCTAATCGATTGAGCCGAATAAATGAAAGGTGGACATCGTTTGAAGATTAATCGTTTTGGGCGATACAATTACTCTATTGATCGTTCGTCGATATTACCAGCCGTACATCAGGTGTGTTAAGACGGAAGAGCACGATGCGATTTATCGCTTGAGTGACATGCGGCGACGGGGCGTGCTCATGCCAAAATCGCGTCGCTGCCGGTTCCTGCGCGTCGGTACGTGATTAGGGGCTGCGAATATTGCATTCTTTTGAATAACCAACCAAGAATTTAAATATTTTTTTCTGTCCTAGTATCGAATAGTAACGAGATGTAAATACGAATATTTTCCGTTAAAGATTTGTATGCTTCTAATCTCCAGCTGCCCGCAATTAAGCATAAACATGGTCCACGTACAGAACAAACTTTATGGTTGTGACGACAGCAGGCATAAAACAAGGGTACCTGTGCAGTGCAGCACCTTACGTTGCTCAGGGAGCCACACTTTTACGGTTAGACTTCCGCCATTCGCATTCACCGTTGAGTCCGGGGTTGGCTTGCACGAACATTTAATAATGAAAATAACAACGTATTTAAGAACGCGTCCTTTTGCGGTCTAGGCGTTGTCTATGGAACACTTAAGAACGCGCCCCTAAATTCGTAATTATTTTCGTTATTAAATGTTCGTTCAAGCCGTCCCAGAGCATGCGAAGAATGGAGCTCCTATAATGCTCCATTCGTGCATTTAATGAATAACGCTTCATGAAGTGCAACGTAACGGCAGCAAGTTGATAACGTTGTGAATATGCAGGACGTGAAGATAGTTCTATATTCTTGCCGGCAAAGGCACTTGTATATTGAAAAGCTATGAAAAACGATTCGATTCCGTTTTTTCTGCCACTATTCTATACACGCATTCGATTCCATCTCCAAAATTATTATTCTGACGTAGACGCGATGCCACGCGCACGTCCACCACTGACCTCTCCCCTGTCGTGGAGAGCTCAGTCCCGTGACGCGCCGATCGGTTCTCTAGAACACCACCAGATGGCGTTGGCTACCACGCATCACTCGTGGGTGGAAGCCATGGTATCATGCTACCATGGTGGTCATAAACGTTGTCACTTCAAAAGAAAATATGAGTTCAGTTGTGATGGGTTAATTGGCATCATTTTCCTATTTCTACCACGGCCTATGCCACTCAAGTTTTGCTCGCTGATTCCGCTCATTGTTTTTACTCACGGCCAAGGTGGTAAAAGAAGCCCGAAGTCACATTCGCGAGGACTGGGAGGGCGCTCTTAAACAATGGGTGGTCAGGATTCCGTTGCACGCCCGTGTCGATGCCGTACGCTGCCTTGCTAATCACGTCGAAGGTGAAGCGCTCGCAGAGGCTGTTGATGTCCACGTCAACGCCGCGGTCAGCGTGCTCGCCCAAGACATCGATGAACTGCTTCTGGGCGTGCAGCAAGGACGGCATCACCTGGGGCGTGATGGGGCGCTTTAAATACGCCAGCGTCTCGACAAGCGTGTTTTCTATAACGCGTTTTTTAAATCACTGAAAGACGCTCGTAGCATTGGACAATGCAGAACCGACAGCCCTCTTCTGTTCAAGATTTATACAGTGTCTTATAACTACACGCTAACATATCTGCGACGTATGTGAAGTAATTTCTTGACTTTGTCAATGCCTAATTTTCACCAATTTCTTGGTAGTTAGACATTCAAACAATGCTCTTGGTAACGTATTCACTTACCCTTTTTTAAATAGCGCAGGCACAAAGGCACGAGCATGAGAAGCAAAGTGCATAACAAATATATGTTTTGCCAAATACGCAATAGGTGGGAGACGCACGAGAAAATATGGGAATACCAAGACAATTAAAAGAAAAAGCACGAGTTTGTAAAAAAGTTTATGAAGTGGAAGTAACGAACAGTAATTTTATAACGTGTGAGTTTCAGTACCTGTACAGAATTACGACGTTTTTCGGGTAAACTGTTCTATTTGACAACAGTTATAGGAAAGTAAACTTAAACTAGTTGGCACTGGCAGAGTAAGGCGTTAGAGACTTCGGAGGAGCATGCCGCGTTCTCTGAGTTGATATTCATGAAAGATTCTTTGGTTCCTACAGAAACATGAAACTTTGCAATGAACTAACACAGCCACGACACTTGGAACTTTTCACATCGTATATAAAACGTTTCCCGAAAAAATATCTGATTTCTTTCTATATCACTTATCAGGCTACATAGCCTTGTTCAGTGTCCTTGTTCTTGTCACTTAATCTACATCTTAGAATATTAATTGCTGCTCTTGCGCGACTTGAGGAACTACAACGATTTCGACAGCACATGGTAGGCTAATTTTGTTAGAATAATAAATAGATTATGTTTAGCATGCCTACTTGAAAAGCTTCGGCTATCACCCCCTTCAAAAATGTTCTCAATTTTTCCTCCTTCCATGGCAAGTAATACAGCAGGCATCGAAATGCCTGTTGTTGGATTTGGCTGCACAGCTTGACTGGATGCGTATTGCTGCAACTGGCTTGATCTGATGTTTCGGTAATTCGGACATATTAAGCAAAACCTTAGCGCAATATTGCCCTCTCTGTACATGTACACTGCGCATTTAGTAACCTTGCGAAAATAATATTTTCTGACTATTTTATGTTGGCCTCTTAATTATGAACTTTGAGCAAACTAAGCCTTTCGACTACGCGCTACGCTTACGTCATTCCGCAAGTTGTGTTGCCAAATTTCACAGTGTAAAAATTGTAGGGTCTCCTAAGATATCTGGTAAAAGGTGAACGGCGAAAACCTAGTCGTCCTGTTCTTATCATTTGCCTCATTAGTAAGCATTTTTAGTCATTTGTAATCAGTTGTAGCCGTTACAATTCGACGTTAGACATCTTGGTCCTTAGTAGTCATTAATAGTCATTGCAAGTCATTTCAGTCATCATCAGTGACTACTGGTCATTACTAAGTATTTGTAGTCACTTATAATCAATTGTATTCGTTAGACATATTGGTCATTTCATAGTCATTACTAGTCATTACAAGTCATTTCAGTCATTATTAGTCATTACTGCTAACTAGGAAGCATTTTGAGTCATATGTAATCAATTGTGACCATTACAAGGTATCGTTAGACAGATTTGTCATTTCATAGTCATTAGTAGTCATTACAAGTCATGTCTGTCATTATTAGTCATTACTGCTAACTAGTCAGCATTTTCAGTCATTCTTAATCAATTGTGGTCATTACAAGCCGTCGTTAGACATATTGGTCATTTCGGAATCATTAGTAGTCTTTACAAATCATTAGTAGTTATAATTAGTAATTACTAGCCATCATTAGCCTCTACCGATCTCTATTATAACGCTGTCCTTCACTAACTGCCACTATCAATAATTTTTCATTCTTTAATCTTTCTTCATATGGCGTGACGACGCTTCGGCGGATGCTCCGGCGGTCAGGTCTGCTGACACAACCTTGACAATGAGCGCAGAAAGGCTTTCGCCTGACAAACAATCAATTTATACGACTTCGTCCATGGTTCGTCTTCGCAAAGTTCCGCGCAGAATACTCTAAATGAGAGGCCTTTAAGAAGCTCACATTCTTGCGTTTGGCACTTAAGAGACTTAGGAGTTTGGGTCTTAGGAGCGTTTGGGAACGTAGTATATATTTTCAGAATGCATATATAAGGATGTGAGTTTGAGTGTGCATATGTTTCTATACGTATACCCACCCCGATCTGTCAACGCACGCGTGTTAGCCGGCGTGTCAAGGGCGTTTGACACGCCGGCTGAAAAAAAAAGAGGAATGGAAAGGGCAACAAAAACGCGGAGGATATGCCGAGAAATCAAACTAAGTGTTGTTGCCTATAGCTGGAAGTTTAGCATAGCGAATAGATTCTAAAGCTCCCTTTGAAACGTTTATGCCTATTGGTTGCAATGTTTTGAACTTATGGATAAGGTACGATTCTCTGTATTTTCTTTCTCGTTCAGAGCGGAATTTTGACTGTAAGATGTAGATAAAAGTTACGACCTGGTTGGTTGAAATGCTCAGCGAAGGCTTTGGGAAGCTTTTTAGCTGTGTCCGCGCGATGTCCGTTTAATCTGACGTTCATTGATTGTCCTGTTTCTCCGATATATTGTTTCTTAGAGAAGGAACATTCAAGCATATAAATCACATCCGAACTTGTACAAGTGAAGCTAGATTTGACTTCATGTGTATAACTATTTGCGGTGCTTTTCATTTTAATGTCACTCTGAAGGTGCCTGCAGGTTTTGCACCCAGGGCGACAACATGCTTTTATTACGGGGGAATGCTGTTGGCTGACTTTTGCGAGCACTAACATGTCTTTAATGTTCCTATTTCGGTGATAGGTAAGCCTAGGCACATCCGGGAACGCTTTTCACAGACGCTCGTTACTTGATAGTATTGTGTGGTACTTTCTTAGGATGTTGTTTATGTTTGGGAGTGAATTAGAATATTTTGTTATAAAGGCCGGCGGTCTGTCAGATTCTCATGTGGGCTGTCTCTTCGCCAAATCTGACTGTCTCTCCAATCTTGACGCAGCATCATAAGCTCTATCGAGAGGAACTTGGAGATAGTTCCTTTCTGCTAGCGTTGTTTTAAGGTCATTTAGGTGGTGGATATAATCGTTGCCTTCGCTGCAGATTCTTCCTATACGTTTCGCTTGTCCGTCAAAAACTCCTTGCTTGCAATGTCGCGGGTTATGACTGCTGCAGGCTAAATATTGCTGGCTATCTGTAGGCTTCCGGTAAAGTGTCGTTCTCAGTTTACCGCTTTCTATGTAGACCATCGTGTCCAGGAAGTTGATCTGACTGGGAGAGTGGTGAGCAGTAAATTTAATACTCGGGTGAAAGCGATTGAAATGGCTAATTCAGTCGGTTAAGGCGCTTGTGCCGTGTTCCCATAATATAAATATGTCGTCAATGTAACGAAGATAGGTGTGGTGTTTTAAAGGGTAGGATTTCAGCAGGTCTGCTTCAAGCTGTCCCATGAAAATGTTCGCATACGTGGGAGCGAATGGCGTACCCATGCTAGTGCCGAAAATTTGCAGGTAGTGTGTAGAATCGAATTCGAAGTAGTTGAGCGTGAGAACTAATTTAAGGAGCGATAAGTAAACTTCAGAAGCGTGCGGTCCGGGATTGATTGCGAGTGATCTAGAAACGGCTTCAATTCCTTCACTGATGGGAATGTTGGTGTAAAGGGCAGAAACATCCAAAGTGACTAGAATAGCGTGATCGGAAAGGATTTGGTTGGCGTTGATGCCGTCGATAATTCGAAGGAAGTGCGGCGTGTCTTGAACGAAAGGTGGGAGGGTGGTGGGTATGTTTGACAGGTGGTGATATGAGAATTCAGATAGTGACTCAGTAGAGGTGTTGTTATTAGACACAATAGGCCCGACCTGGGATTTCTGCTGTACACATTTCTTCGACCGGAACTTTATGTATTTTAGGAAGAAGATAAAAGCAGCCTGCTGTTTTGTTCTTGGGCATCATGAAGCGATATTCAGACTGCGTGATTATTTCCCTGGACAGGAGCTCCGCTATTGTGTTTATCAGAATATTGCTGTAATCTGAAGTTAGGTTAGAGTCGAGTTTTCTATAATGGGTGTGGTTGCTCAGTCGTTTAGAGGCCTCATTCTTGCACTTTTCTCTAGGCCAGATTACAATACTGCCGCCTTTGTCTGCTGGTTTTATTACGATATCATTCCTTTTCGCAAGTTCTTTAAGGATTTGGTGTTGAGTGGAGGTCAAATTCTTGCGTTTCCAGCAATGCCGCGTTGACTCTAGAATTTCCTATGTTATCAGTTTTATGTATAAATCAAGGTTTAGGCACTGTTCGGTTTCCGGTGGCCACGTGCTAGGTGTTCTAAGAGAGTATCTTCTTTTCCTACATCTGGTCTATCGAAAAAGAACTCCTTGATGCGCATGCGTCGTGAAAACTCTGTTATATATTTGTGGAGTTCGTATTCGTTTACTGCGTTGTTCGTCGGACAAAACGTTAGACCACGTTTCAGGAGATCAACTTCTTCGGGGCTTAGACTCTGGGATATGCCTACTACATTACTGCAGTGCTCTGGATGCTCGCCTGTAGGACTGTCGGTGGAGCTACGTGCTGCAGGGGTTACATTAGTTTCTTTGGGTGGATTTGCAGCTCTAATATCCTTGCGCTGGTATTTATCTAGTAATTTTTCCTCCTTAGTTTGCACGAATTGTTTAATTTCTCTTCTTTCCGGTTCAGATAACTTTATGCTGTCGAGTATATCGGTGAAATAGGACAATCAATGAACGTCAGATTAAACGGACATCGCAAGGACACAGCTAAAAAGCTTTCCAAAGCCGTCGCCGAGCATTTCAACCAACCAGGTCATAACTTTGATGAACTTAAACTCTATATCTTACAGTGAAATTTCCGTTCTGAACGAGAAAGAAAATACAGAGAATCATACCTTATCCACAAGTTCAAGACATTGCAACCAATAGGCATAAGCGCTTGAAAGGGAGCTTTAGAGTCTATTCGCTATGCTAAACTTCAAGCCATAGGCAACAACACGTAGTTTGATTTCTTTGCGTATCCCCCCCCCTTTTCTTCCTTTTTTTCCCTTTCCATTCCCCCCCCCCCTTTTTTTTTCAGCCGGCGTGTCAGACGCCCTTGACACGCCGGCTAACACGCGTGCGTTGACAGACCAGGAGGCGGGGGGGGGGGGTGACTCTGGCTTTGACTTTGTGCACAGCGTTCCTTTACTCTCAATTCGACACGCTAACACACCTTCCCTCATTTCCGCACCCTCCCGCCTCACACCCTCTCCCCTTTAGAAGAACCCCACCTATATATACTGTGGCGAGGAAAGCGTACGTCGCCTTGAAGAAGACCACTTGTCGAAACGTTGGGTCCTGCATTCACCTTGTTCACGTTTTCCTCATCGTTTTGTATTTCCATCTCCCGCATTCCCCGCCTTTTCCCTGGATTTCTACCGACGGAAGATGAAGGAACAAGGTGAGCGACCTCCGCTTTCCTTGTCACACGTAGCATTGGAGACAGTCACTACAACTACATGCACGAACACTTCCCACCAGGCCAACACTCACCACACATTAGCTTTAAGAGCGGCGCCACAACACACACCATCCGGGACCTCATTGATGCAGCACCATTCACTGCGGGACTAACGACCCGCAGTAAATGGATGGATGGATGGATGGAGTAACTTTATAGAAAGGTCCTGCGAGCTACGGGGTGCAAGGTCCCATAGAGCGGGCTACTCCCACGTTGGGACCGGGAGTTGTAACTCCCTGGCCGCATCGTGGGCTCGCTGGACGGCCCAGAGCTGCTCCGCCAGGTCCGTGCTGCGTAATGCGTCTTGTAGCCGGGCGGAGTCTTGATCCTTGTTTGCGTGGGTCCGACCACACGGCCAGAGCAAGTGATGTACGTCTAGTGTGCTATGGCAATTTTCGCAATATGATGTTTTGTATAGGTCAGGCATGTAGTGATGTAGTCTGTTCTGCGTGAGGTACGTGTTTGTTTGAAGCATTCTGAACGCCAGGGCTTGAGGCCTGGTGAGCTTATTGTGAGGTGTGCTGTATATTCTGCGGTCTAGATAAAAGTGCTTTATGATCTCGTCATATGTGGAGGGAGGGTCCCGATTCTCGCTGGGATGGTCACGACCAGTATAGGTGGCGTCGCGGAAGGTTAGGTCTCGCGCGCTCCTGTGAGCCATCTCATTGAGGAAGGATCGACATTTGGGCGGTTTGGCCCCTTCAAGATGTTCATCTCATTGAGATTGCGAGGGGCGTCCTCGATCTCTCCGAGGTGTGCCGGGAACCAGCAGATGGTGTGATGCTGCAGCGGTGCGGATCTATTGATTATTTGTAGTGCTTGTCTTGCAACTGCTCCTTTCTGAAAGGCTTTGACGGCCGAGCGTGAATTGCTGTAGACGTGGGTGGTGGTCGGGTCTGTGAGCGCGAGTGCGATGGCAACCTGTTCTGCTATCTCGGACTTGTGGGTCTTGACTGTGAGAGCGTTTCTCACTTGACCTTGCTTATTGATCATGGTGGCAGCGAAGGCCTTCCTGGTTGGGTACTGTGCCGCGTCAACGAAACAGGCTGGGATCTTCTTATCATGTATTTCGCGCAGGATGAACGATCCGCTTGCCAGCCTTCTGGGTTGATGGTGCGCGGGGTTCATGTTCCGCGGCAGTGGGCGAACCGTGTAGGAGTTGCGTGTGTCCGTCGGAACGCTTTGATATAGATTCTCGATTACTGTGGTGTCATGACCTAGTTTGGCTAGGATTTCTCTACCCGGTTTGGTTCCAGAGAGTCTTGTCCATTGAGCCCAATCTCGAGCTTCGGCGATTTCTTCAAGTGTGTTGTGTACCCCCAGTTGCAGCAGGAGCTCTGTCGCGGTGTTCTTGGGGATTCCCAGCGCTAGTTTGACTAGCTTCCTCATATGTACATTGAGTTTGTCCTTCTCCGCTACCTTCCATCTGTGCATGGCCGCCTCGTAGGTGAAGTGTCATAGCGCAAAGGCGTGTGTTAGCTTGAGGAGATTTTTTTCCTTAAGGCCATGTTGTCTGTTGGCTACGCGTCGTATCAGATGCAAGGCATTATTCGACTTTGTCACGATCTTCTCCACTGTAGCGCCGTTAGAGCCCTTGCTCTCAATGAACATCCCAAGGACTCTGATTTTGCTGTCGTGTGGAATGGTTCCTCCGTCTTTTGTTCTTAGAGTAACGACGTGTGTGTCTCTGATTTCGTTCTTTGGTTTGGGACCGCTCCTCAATGGTTTGTATACGAGGAGCTCCGACTTCGCAGGCGAACATCGCAGGCCGGTGGGAGCGAGGTATTCCTCGATCACGTCGATCGCTTCCTGCAGAGCGCTTTCATTTGATCCCAGTCTACCTCCGGGGACCCAGAGCGTTACGTCATCGGCGTATATCGTGTATTTGACGTTCTCGATTTGATCCAATTTCTTGCCTAGGCTGGCTAGCGCAAGGTTAAAAAGCGTCGGAGAGATGACAGAACCTTGCGGGGTGCCCCTGCCTCCGAGTTTGTATTTCTGGGACTTGATTTCCCCTAGACGGAGGGTGGCCGTTCTGTCGCTCAGGAATGATTTTGTATAAGCGTAGAGTCTCGTGCCGAGGTCGAGGTTGGAGATCGTGTCGAGTATGTAGTCATGTGATAAATTATCGAATGCCTTTTCGAGGTCTAGCCCTAGGATTACTCTCGCGTCTCTCGTGTCTGCGTCAATGATCTGATGCTTGAGGAGCTTCATGGCGCCTTGGCTGGATAGCCCGGGTCTAAAGCCGATCACTGCTGCGGGGTAGACATCTTTATCTTCGAGATGTTTCGAGAGCCTGTTTAGGACCGCGTGCTCGGCTACCTTGCCGACGCAAGACGCCAGCGAGATAGGTCTGAGGTTATTGATGTTGGGCGCCTTGCCAGGCTTTGGGATGAGCACGATAAGGGCCGTTTTCCAGTCTTCGGGTAGTGCTCCATTCCTCCAGATTTTTTTGATTTCCTCTGTGAGGGTTTCGATTGAGGTTTCGTCGAGGTTTCTAAGTGCCTTGTTAGTTACGCCATCCGGTCCCTGCGCTGACTTGCTGTTTAGGTTCTGAAGCGCCGTGCGTATCTCTTCGGCTGAGAAGTCCCGATCAAGCTCTGGGTTGGCTTTGCCGCGATATGCATCGGCGGTCGTGCCTCTAGCATTTTTGGCCAGCGGGAGGTACTTGTCGGCGAGACGGTCAATGAGCTCATTTTCCGTAGTAATTGTGAGTTCCTCGTGCATGATCTTGTCCAGCGTACGACCCTGGTCCGCTTTGGTTTTGGTTCTATCTAAAAGATGTTTGAGAAGGTGCCACGTCGACCCGCTGTTGATGCGGCCGTCCGCGGCGTCGCACACCTCGTTCCATTGCTGGTTAGATAGTTGCGTGCAATATTCTGCAATCAGCTGGTTGAGGGAAGAAATTCTTTTCCTGAGCCGTCGATTGTGTCTTTGTTCCTTCCATCTCCTGGTGGGCGATTGTTTGGCTTCGAGCATGTGGGCCAGTCGGCTGTCCATGCTTTGAACGGGAAGATCTGTCTCTATTTCTTTCGTGGCCGCCTTAATGTCGGCCTTTAGTTGTGACGTCCATTGTTCCATTGATTCTTTGCCTGTTTGGCGTTCGTGTCTGAACTCGCGGAACTTGTCCCAGTCGACGTACGTCATTTTTCTGGGTCCTCTGGATGGGGTGTCAATTGTCTCAACAATGTGATGATCGCTGCCCAGATCCTCGAAGAGGTTGTTCCACTGATAGTTTGGGACGTTGCGGACGAAAGTGATATCTGGCGTTGTGTCGCGGTTGACCGAGTTACCCGTTCTTGTGGGGTACTCGGCGTTCGTGATGAGCGTTAGGTGAAGTTCATCGGCGTCGTTTAGCAAGTCCTTGCCTTTGGCTCTGCTGGCGACGTATCCCCAGGCCGTCTTAGGGGCGTTTAAGTCCCCGGCCACGATCACGGGGTTCTCGCCGGTACGGTTACGGGCGAGCTGGAGTATTTGCTTACATTTTTGTGCTCTGTGCTTGGGGCTGCTGTAAACGTTTAGGATGAATATGCTCTTGGCGTTCTTGGCTCTAGGGAAGACTTCCGTGAGAATGAATTCGCAATTGCTGCGGTCGTGATTAATGTTGTGTGTCGTGTGGGCTAGCTTGTTGTGACCAACGTGGCGATACCTCTACATTTGTGTTGCGGTGTCGTTGCGGTCACGTCATAGCCGGGTAGCGAGGGTGTAGCGGTATTTGTCTCTTGTAGGAGAATGACTTGGGGTTTGTCTTTTTTGGCTCGAATGTATTGTTGCAGGGGGGCCTCTTTACGGACGTAGCCCCTACAATTCCATTGCCAAAGGCGAAATGTTTCAGTTTGCACAGCCATCTTTGTTGTTGGCGTTGGGTGGCCTTTGTGAGGCCACGTTGTTGCTACGTCTATCGAGCGACAACGCCCGAGGTAGCTTGGTGATAGTAGGCTGTGGCGTCACAGGCGGGTGGTCTGCCATTTTTAGCGCGTTGAGCCTTGCACCATGGATGTTGATCGTCTCCATCATGTGGTTGATCTGCAGCGTTATCCTGTCGCAACCTTCCTTGAGGGTCCCTACTGTCGTCGCAAGTTTGTCTTGCCCTTCCTTCAGTGACGCGACGGTAGTTGCAAGGCCGCTGAGCAGTTCCTTGATTTCCCAAATGTCGCTGTCCGTGCTGGATGGATGTGTGTTTGTCACGGCTTTTCTCTTATGCGGATTGCGCGTGGATTCCGCGACCGGTACTTCCACTACCATGGGTTCTGATGTGACTTCGGTTTGATTAGAGTCGGGGGTGGTGGCGTTTTGAGTTGTCTGATTTCCTCAACAAGTTGTGTGATGGTTTGCCTTAACTCTTTGTTTTCGTGTTCTAGTCTTTTAATCGTATTTGCTATTTCTACTTGCTCTGGCCGTGCCATCGGATTCACCTGGCTGGCGGCCTGCTGTTGCTGCTGCTGTTCTTGTCGCTCCTGTTGTTGGTGCTGCTGAACTCGTTGGGCCCACGTCAACCGGTCATCACCGCCAACTCGTGGGCTGGGAGCGAATCGTATCCTTGACGAGGATCTCTGGCTCGGGTTCCTGGAGCGTCCTCGCGATCGTGACGACAGGCGACCGCGGTTGTCCGCGGCGACCCCGCTCACCGGACAAGCGAGCATCTGCGTTGGCGGCCATGTTGTGGTTGATGGCGCTACACTCGGCGTCCTTGAGCGGCGGGAAGTCGTGCTGACTCAGGGCGTTTGGCCCTGATCTCGTGGTGCTTGTGCTTGCGTTTGCTGCAATTTTTCTTTCAACTCGTCTTCTTCGGACGACGTAGGGGAGTTGGAAGCGGTTCTTGCATTCCTTGCTTGCCGTGACATGATTTCCCTCGCAGAGCGCACATTTGATCGAGGTGCACACATGATCTGCGTTAGGGTTAGCTAGTCCACAGCCTTTGCAAATTGCGTCGTCGGGCGAGGGGCATACGTCGGCAGGATGGCCGAGTCGGCCGCACACATGGCACATGGCGATCTGGTTGCGGTAAAGGGAACACTTGATCAGGGCGTTGTCGTATCTGACATAGTTCGGGACTCGAAAGCCGTCGAAGGCGATGATGACCGTGCCAGTTTCCTTGATTCTCTTTGCCGCCAGTGCGAACGGGTTGCGTGGGTTGACGATCTTGCGGTTTATGGAGTCCTGCGTCTCATCGAGCGGAACCCCTCTTATAACGCCTTTGCATGTTTCGTGCGGCGCCGTCCTATATGCAGTGGTTTCAAACGTTTGCTCTCCTATGGAAATGCTGCGGATCCTGAGGTATTTTGCTGCATTCGCTTCGGACGGTGTGCTGACCACCATGATGTTCTGCTTCAAATTGGGGCATATCGTGTCCTCGCTTCGCTCGGTAGATTCGATGCAAGCAGCCACGCAAATTGCTTTGGTGACCGTAAGTTGGCCTACCTTGGCTATGTTGATACCGCCACGTATGCGAATCACGATCTTGATGTCATCTTGGGGCAGCGCGGGCATCCTGCTTGCTTTGATCAAGGAGTTTCTGGCTGTTGAGACAGTTGCGTTCGTATTTCCTCCCTTTCGTTGGTGGTTAACGAGGTTGGGCTGGCTCAACGCAGTCTTGATTACTACCGGGCGCAGCGCCACGATAGTCCACCCTGCGTCTGCGGTGAAGTCTTCCGGGCTCATGTCTTGGCCATTGACTTCGTATGCCATCGCTGTAGGGTTGTTGTTGGGTGGAAGGCTCGTTTGTTGTGATCGCTGGAGGCCACCACAGCCGGGGTGGGCGCGGGGACGTCTGGGGTCGGCGGCGGCTTGGTCGGAGTCGAGATGCGCGTTAATGGCGGCGGCCGTACTCGCCGTTAGGCTTAGAGCCCGAAGCGGGGCGGTGAGCGCTGAAATCACTCGTAAAAACGTCCACAGGTCACGCACTTGCCGAAATGTGGTCTCCCTAGGTAGAAGAGAACTTCAAGAATCCGATTCCGAGTAGAAAAGGCACAAAACTGGGCAAAAGGCGCATTTGAATTGGCGAGAAAGCGGGAGCCGGCGCCGACGCGTCCGCAGCAAGCACATGCTTCTTCTTCCCCCGCAGTAAATGACCCGCAGTGAACAAAGGAGAACTTCGTTATTCTCGGCAACCACTGTGCCAAATTTGGCGAGGTTTGTCGCATTCGAAAAAAAAACCTAATATCTAGTGATTGCTGGTTCCAAATCTCGATTTAGGTAGTCAATCGTTTATACAAATTTGGCAAAATTCGAAAATTTTCATAATATGAAACTATCATGTTCACAACTATGTAACTCAGCAATGAAAAATGATATCACAGTTCTGTGAGCTGCATCTAATAGCACATCTAAAGCGGACAAAATTGATATGTTACACATGAATCTGCAAAAAATTTTTAACATTGAAATACAGCTTTTGCAAAACCCTTGTAAACAGCGTAACAAATTCACGTAAAATGTAAAATGTCACGTCGAATTTGCCCGCTTTTAATGATCTAATGGATACCTTTCACAGAATCGCGATATCTGTTTTTGATGCAGGGCTATGAATTTGTTAACTTCGCGTTTCTATATTTTTCAAGCGTTCAAATTTTTGAAAATTCTTGTAACAAGATTTAGGCCTTAAATCGAAATTCCACTTCCAACAGTAACTAGAATTTAACGTTCTCTCGTAAATACAACAAATACAACAAATTTCATTAAAATCTGTCCCGGGGTTACTTCAGATAAGCGTTTTTGAGTTTTGCATGTATTTGGATAGGTCGCGTTGGAGTTGGGCCCGAGCTAGAGCTTCCTCTTAAAAACGAACCTTTAGTGGCGTCAAGTTATTGCTAACTGGGCCGCTTTCTATTTCGAATTTTGTTGTTCGCGGCCATAACAGTAAACTTTAATAGTGACACCAGCTCAGAGCCCGTTATCAGCGCTCCTCCAGTGAGATAACTTACCGCTCTGAGCTTCGACGACGTAAAGAACTGCGACATGCAGTTTCGAAAGCGCTTCCACACAGAACCCTTGGAGAAGATAAGGTACTTGGCGAAGAGCGGGTCTTGCTCGGCCATGTGAGACATGCGCTTAGAAGAAAAGGTTTTAAAAATGGTTGGCACACGTTCATATAACATGTTGCTATCAAATTATTAAAAAACTGCGAAAACAAACGCGAAGACGGAATTTACATTCACAAACAACATAAACGAAATCTCATACTAAGGCCTTCGTAACTGGCGCACAAAGCCTGTGCGGTACTTCGCATTCCTTCAGACAGCGTTCACTGAAAAAATTCATGGTCAACGGTGCTTAACGTAGTGAGCAGTGATAGATTCAAGAGCTTGGCTGTGCAAAGATATAACGCTAGCGCCGTGTGATTTGTTGAGTATTTCAAGCGACAGTGCTGATCAGAAAAGGAGGCTTATTCTCCGTAGCACTATTTGGGGTCATTACATCTTGGAAAGTAGTGGGTAGACTATTTATCGTGTGCTGTAAGCGCACTCTCTATGTGTATTGTTTAATTCGACCTGCCTTTGTTTCATTCTATGCCTGGATTCATGTGCCTTCGTGTGAACTTTATCTACCTTTCTTTATAGGCCCTGCCTTTATTTTAGTTATGCAGTATAACTACACCTTATGTTTCTGTTTTCTCTTGCTGCTTCTTTAAGGTGAAATGACTTAAATGCGCAGTGCTTCACTTATTTATATGAGTGGACGCTAAGTTTGAGTGCGTTCTCAGGTAATTTTTCATACCTGTGGGATTCATTATGCGCATTTGTGCCCGGCAAGGGACAGGCCGCA
Source organism: Dermacentor albipictus (assembly GCF_038994185.2). Classification (NCBI taxonomy): domain Eukaryota; kingdom Metazoa; phylum Arthropoda; class Arachnida; order Ixodida; family Ixodidae; genus Dermacentor; species Dermacentor albipictus. The sequence continues at coordinate 45,248,210 of NC_091828.1, read as the reverse complement.
CGAATTTAGGGCGCTGACATCTGCTCAATGTTATGTATAAAAAACTTTACTTCACGCGCATTGCGGCGCCCAGTTTAGCGAAATAAAAATAAAGATGCTCATTAGATCCATTCCGAGAAAATCAACCAAGCATATTTCTATAACCTGTCCTTTCTGGTCTCGAGCTGATGAGAAGTGAAAAAAAAAACGAAGTGGCTCGATATTAGCAGATGTTTTACTTACACCACGACTTGAAAACTTGTTTGCCTCCTTGATGAATATTTCGTTTATCATGTCGAGATCCTTGACCACCATGAATGGCGTATCACCAATGAAGAATCTGGGAAACGCATTCACGAATCAATGGTTCAAGTGTTCTAAAAAAAAAAAACTACCTAAGTGCCAACATTTGTGCATGGCAACGAACCGATCCGCATGCATGAAGTTTGAAAATAAAGCTTAACAGGGTCACAAGCACCAGGAACGGTCTGCTCAAATGAAATATTTCTACCCAGAGCAGAACGGCAGCAATCTTTGGACCACCAATGCAGCTTCGTGTTTCTTTTCTTGCGCTAGCACTTAAGTGCTCAAAGCTGGGTTTATTTTGTCTGTCCGTCCATCCCGTCACGCTTATGACTATGGTTCTTGCCACCGACATAATCTTGTTAACTCGCCGCGTTTTCACGTGCTTCACCATCGTTAGAGCGTGCATGAAAGGAAAAAAATTCTCGACTGACTGCCACTTGGATTTCATTTCAAGCAACTACAGCGGTATGCATCTACGAGTTGGGGAAGCTGAACACTCCGATTTCTGGAAATTGCAGTGCTGCGCGAGTATGGCAATGATTTACGCTCAAAAGAGACGGCGAGAGTGGTGTTTTGGTTAGTGTATTCCGGAGATCAGAACAAACACTAGTGGAGTAGGGAAGGACGACATTATGTCCATCGTATAAAAGTTGCTCTCAGAAAGGTCTCTTTGTGTTGGCTTTAGATTCTACTTCAGGTTCCTAAAAGGCAAGACTCGGTATTTTCACATTTTTAAACCCTATTAGCCTGTGTTAGGTGCACTCCGTATGCACTCTCAATGGGGCTATAATTTTGGAGATCTAACAATAATAGGTGCTTCCAGATAATATGTAGCGAGTAACAGTTGACTATATAAGAACAATAACTTTTATATTTATTTACGCAGGTACAATGCCACAGAAGTTACACTTTAAATAATTCCTCGTTCATGTTAAGGCCCTTTTTTGTAGCACACCACCAGATTTTTAGTGTCATCGCCATGAAAGTTTGTGGTCAAACCGTGATATCACTTGCGCCTCTTGCGAAGCACGTGAGCTCAGAAACCCACAGATCGGTCCTGACCCACTCGTACCAAAAACGCATCCAAAAAGTTTTCCACAGATTCCACCAAGAGAACATAGGTTCCAGCTGACTTAGCAGCGGTTAGATCGTTCTGTTTACCATGTTTCCCGCTCTAATCACAAGACCACACCGCAGTGATCCCTCATGATAAATCATCCGTGCTCTGCACACAAAGAGCTGAAGACCAGAGCACGTATCCGCAGCCCGCGAAGACCCCATTACACAAAGAACTTCGCAATTACCGGGACAGTTGTTAGATGGTCTTCCAATCCATATCACAGGGACGGCTATCACTATTTCTGTTTAACAAAACATATGTGAAAGGTAAACTTTTTGCTGAATCCACGCAGCGCAAGCAGTTGCGCTACCTAGAAGCACGTCGTGGACTCCATGTTTTAGAGACGACGCATAACAGTAGCTAACTTTCGTTCAGCACACCGAGCAACAGATGCTGGCTTCACGGTGCTGCACCCGCAAGATAAAGTAACGATCAAGTAACGACTTCGCATGGACGCTTGCACCTCCTTGTTGAACAGGTATCGCCATTTTTAGCAGCTTCGAAATTTTCCAACGTACATCATAGTACAAAGCATCGAGTGCAGTTTTTTATTGACTCCTTTAATCAGGGACCCTACACAGACGTTATGATTACAGCCAGTGATTCTGTTAGTCAAGCAATGTTTCTGCCTGCTGGGAGTGACGCAAACATCTGAATATAAGCGAAACATGTAATATTGCTCGTAATTACGCTTGACGTGAGCACATATTGCCCTAAAAAGTACTGACCCAAAAACGTTGCCGTATCCTTTCACCCATTCATCGATCCTTTCGATGACAGTCTGGAACAACAAGGCGTCCAACGCAATCATTTTCGATAGAAATCTACCACGATTAACCCTAAAAAAGCAGTCGATTTAGGCTGTTTCACCTTTCTTGTGGCATTGGCAAGGTATTGAAGCTCATGACGTTAGGTTATGGCGCCGTAAATGTAGAAGTCACGGTAGCTTTGGATCTGCCGATGGAGCTAGCCTATAAGGACAGCTCCAGTTTAATCGTTTTACTAAACAGCAATTCAAGAGAGAGAAACGACGTTTATTTATGTAGCCGGCAGATTGGTTGGGGGCCAACCCTCCTAGATGGCGGCCAGAAGCGCTTGAGCTCCTGCGGCATCCTCGGCCTCCTGGACGGCCAAAAGTTGGTCTTCAGGGGCCGAGCTGACCAGCACGGTCTGCCACTGCTTTCGCTCCTTTATTTTTCGGTTCTCTCGGGGAACTCTAGGGCAGGCCCAGATAATATGATCCAGGGTCCGCCCTTTCTTGACAAAATTTACATTTGGCCGAATATGGTTTTGGATGATAATGATTATAAGTCACCGGATGGGGATACGTATTTGTTTGAAGGAGGTACCATGACCCCGCCTGTTGCTTACTAAGTGATGGGTGTGTGGGCGAAAAACGCGCCCTCCCCAATCTGTAGTGGTTAGTATTCTCCCTGTAGCCTAACATCCGCTCTCCTGTCAGCACCAGCTGCGGCTCCCCGGTGGCTCGGCTTGTGAGTCCTCGAGCCACGGTGTATGCCGCCTCTTTGACGGGGAGGGAAGGAGGAGTGCGCAGGCGTGTAGATGATATGGACAACCCGCTGACCGCGACAGTTTGCCAGGATTCATTGCGATCCCGGCGAAATGCGCCCCTTTGTGTAATTTAAAATTGCGGTTTTAGAATCGCTGACTATTATCGTGGCCAGTGTGGTAGCCATTGCGATAGCAATGGCCGATTCCTCAGCCACCTCGGCTCTGTTGGTTTTAATAGATCCGCTGACCTTAAGATCTCCCTCCGAATTCACTGCAACGATAGACATATTCTGATTAGTCGTGTACTCTGCCGCGTCGACGTACACCACGCCCCGAGAGCGTTGGAATCTCCTGTGCATAGCCGTTTCCCTTTCCTCCCACCCTTTCCTGTGGTGTTCGGGATGTATGTTCTTGAGTAGCAGTGAGATAAACTGCTTCTTTATGTTGGAGGGAATGGCTACTTTAGTGACATACTGTGATGCGTATGTTACTCTAAGCTTGTTAGCTATGTGTCTGCCAGTAGGTGTTTGTGTGAGTCTTCCGTATTGCGCTATCGTATGGGCTTCTATGAGTTCTTCGAGTTTGTTGTGGACACCTGAGTCTAGGAGCCTGTCATTCGAAGTGTTTATTGGTAATCCTATGGCTTGTAGGAATGACCGTCTAAAGATCCCTACGATTTTTGTCTTTTCTGCGACTTCGAGAATTAGGTAAGGGGTTACATATACTATAGAGCTAATGACAAAAGCCTGGAGTAGTCATACCAGATCGTTCTCTTTCATCCCATAATGTCGATTAGCTACTCTCTTAATTAGTCTCATTGTTTGTTGTGTGCCGTTTTCTATTATTGTGATTGTTTTCCCGTTGTGACCTTTCACTGATTCGCGGAGTCCAAGGACTCTACTGCTCTCGACAATGGGTATTTGGCTGCCATTTACGAAAATTGTGATGCTTGGTTTATCCATAGAACTCTTACGGCAAGCTTGATTTTTTCAAGGCGCGCCATAGCTGAAGAATGCTGTTCGTGAATACTTCCACATTTCTTACCCTTAATAATGTAACATAAATAGTGCTATTGTTTGTTTTGGTGTGTTTTAGTGTTTTGGTGTCTATTCAGCGCACTCATCTCGCTTGTAATCGCACTTGCATACAGAGGTTATGGAAATAAATATAGTGTAGATACAATTGTTAATATAGCAATAGCAGAAAAAAACACAACCATACCTATTGGAAACAAGCGTTTTATGTGTGTCATTTTAAATGCGTCAAATAAACCCTTCAGAAGAAGCGCGCGTTTAACAATCTTAACACTTGTGTTGCACTTACTGGTTCCCAGAATTCATTCGTATTGCCGCTGATGAGGCTCCGGAGTGGGACGGTTGGTACGCCCGTGCCATCGAAAGCGTTGAAGCATTTACGACGCTGCCTGCAAAATTAATGACAAGGTCTGCTTGGTGTGACTTGCTCATGGCAATAAATATTGCCTATAGGGCTGGCAACTTAGCGCATTAGTAAAAAGAAGAAAACTGTGCCTTCTTTAATATTGCAGCAAATACACTAAAGCAAGAAAAATTAGTGCGCTACACTAAAAAAAGAAAAGAACAGAGAATGTGCTGCTCTTGAATAAAAATAATTATGACCAAACAGCGCATAAACGGGACCAAAGCTAGGTATACTCATGGAGGAAAGAAAACGCAGAAGAGGTTCCGGCTAGCACAGAGGCGTTGGGGAAAGTATGGCTTAAGTCATGTGCTGTTTTCCGCAAGGGAGCATTGGGACTGGTCCCCCGAACGTCAACATTGCCAAATCAACCACGCTCCTGAACTCTTCTGCTGCTATAGTCCTCTAAAAAGTGAGATAAATTTTTTTGGCCCGTGTCTTTCTTGAAGCACATTCTTCTTTAACGTGCCATCTTCTTTAACGTGCCACGGAAAATCGCAGGTGCGCGGCTGCTTCACTCAAATTGTTACAGATATTTCGTAGGCTTTGTTCTGACGCGCGTCGGCAGCACACATTTCTGGCGGCTCGTAGCAATACGGGTTCAAAGCTCTCGCCTATCTGCTCAAGCGAGCTCATTGGAGGCGCAATGAGAGATGGCGCACCAACATGGCTGCATTTCCGGCTTCGAAAAACGAGACGTCAGACCCTCTCCTGTCTTGATTCTTTCCCGCATGGGAATACGGAAGGTGCGCGCGCTGCCTTGGATCTAATGCTTGTTGGGCGGGGGCAGAATATATCAGCAGAGAAAGACTGCATCATAGAACAACGTCGTCATAACCATTCCACGGTGAGTTTCTTCACGATATGATGGAAATGACTTTCTGGGGTTTGATGTGCTTAAACTACGATACGATGATTAGGAATGCGTTGTGCAAAACACGACTATGTTTGACCACGTGCCGTTCTTTAATGTGCCCTTATTTGTAAGTACAAAAGTGTCTTTGCATTTAGATTTCGTGAAATTGCCGCTCGAGTAGGCGAGACTGAACCCGCTACTTCAAGCTCAGTAGTCGAGCGTGGTACCACGGTGGGTATCGCGATGTGTCTTGTGTCTATGCTGAATGTTGTCACAACGCACGTGTCACCACGTTCACGGCCCAGTTATTGCATTCAATCTGCCTGGTCCATCCCGCACATTGTAATTAGGCTTGACACCCAATCTAGTACAACACGTTCACGGGAGTCTGTGCAATGCACGTTTTTCCGCAACTGAAACAATGCAGTAATTGTATGATACACATGCTCCGATATTACTGAGAAGCTTTGGGAAAGAAAGAGAGATAGTGGAAGGGAGGAAAGGCAGGGAGGCTAACCAGACTTTGTCTAGTTTGGTACACTACACGTGGGGAGAGGATGGCGTAGTGAAAGAAAGAGCGACAGCAAATGAGCCTAGTTCATTACCCCTCACTAAGCTTGGTGCCACGTATCTACAGTCGGACACTGAAGGCTGTCGCCTTCATGTACTGCTGGCGTTCGAAACTGATTAGCTTTAAGGCCAGGCTCCCCAGACCTTTGTTTCTGTAAAAGGCCCATTGTCTAGTCTATTCAAGGCACACTTGAGTGTCTGGCGTTGTTTATCGAAGCGTGAACTCTTTACGTCTGCTATTAGCCCACATGGGTGAGTCAGCTATTGCAATGCCATAGCTGTATGAGCTACTGAAGGCTACTGCGGCGAACAGCTGACGCAGCAGTGATTCGTCACGCCCTGAAAAAAAATTTGGTGGTAGCTGCAGTTTCAATAGTGCGTACAGTGTCTATAAATGACGATTGGAGTTCTGCAGAGAATCACAACAACCCAACACTGTGTCACGCACAACGTTGTGGAACTATCTTCAGCGACTTCTCTTGATACCTGCATAAGGAGTGTCGGTGCTCTAGCGCGAACACATCGGGGCGCATCACTCTGAAGCTCTAGTAATGACTTCGAGTCTGAGCTAACGACCCTGTTGGCACTTGCAGCACCTTCCGTAATAAACTTCGTTGCGTCCATTGTGGCATATTGCTCTGCTGTAGTGCATGATCCAAAGCGAGGAAGTTCCTGCGTATCGCAGTGCTCAAGGAGCTGAAATGGTGCCGCATAGAATATGCAGGAAGTTCTGTTTAGCCAGTGCCGTATCAGAGATTTTAGCTCAGCAGCAGTTCTTCTCCAGCTCCATGCAACGTAAATTGCGTCATTGCCTGACACGCACGGCACATTGCCTGTTTTGTGTTGAATGGCTAGAGGAGATGGCATAGGAGATGGGAGGCCGAAGTAGCTCCGGAGTCCTCCCTTTGACTTTTTAAATAAATACGTTTTTATCACCACCTCCACCGCCTATAGCTAAAATCTGCTGCGAGTTTGTCGTCGAGATAGCCAAATTCTACTCTCCATCCATAGGTAACACACATTTTAACATCATTAACGAGAAGAAATGGGGTTAACCGAAGGGCCCGAATTTTATTAGTCGTATCATAAGAAGCCAACAAACACTGGCACCAAGGACAACATAGGGGGAATCACTTGTGCTTAATAAATTAAATGGATGAACAAAACAACTTGCCGCAGGTTGGGAACGATCCCACAACCTTCGCATTTCACGTGCGATGCTCTACCAATTGAGATACAGCGGCGCCGTTTCCCCATCGACTTTCTTGGGTCATTGAATTTTAAACCAATTTCTGTCTTTAATGCTCCTATTGCAGTGGTGGCCGTTTCTGCAGTAACATAGTAATGTTCAGATATTGTTCCTGAGCATGGTTACTTGGCACCCCCGGACTTAACTGGAAAAAAGAAGTCGCGTATACGAATGTGTTGGCCGGGTATTAACAGGTTATATAAACTCGAACGCCAACCCCACGTAGCGCTGCTACAACATCAGAAAAATTCTTACCTGATCAACCATCGTCCAAGGCTCTGACAAAGACAGATGGCCCCTACGACAAGCAGGGCGCCGCCAACACTCAACATCGCTACCGAATGGCGCTGCCACAAGAAGCCGTGGCGAGAATAGAAGCCTATGTCCCGGTGACCACTAGACTCATGTGAGTAAAATCCGGGAATGAAAGTCGTACTAAGCAGTAAGTCATTCTACGACGTGCACGTGCCGGAGAAAATGCCTCAGTTATCAATGGAGGACGCCCAGCACTTGACTACTATCTCAAGCATAGATTATGCGCCGCTTATTCCAGTGCCTATACCATGAAAAACAGACGATAACACTACCGTTGATATTGGCTGGAAACTTTCTTTATCATTCCAGCTGAGCTGTGCGCAAGGGTGTTCCCCTCTCATAGAGCTGATAACGACATTTGTTTTCGGCGAGACTACCTCGACCTGCACTGAGAGTTGCAGAGTGTTGAGCATATGTGTACAATGCTAAGCGATTGAAACACGTTATCGGAGGAAAGCGGTTACCGATACACTTTTGCGCCGATCTGATGCATTTTCGGATCGAGGGAAAGCGAGTGCCTTTGCGATGAATTTTGACTGCATTCGGGGCCCCCTCGGCAATCACCCGGAGTTCTTCGTTGGCGAAAAATGCAAGACACCATACGGTCTGAGCATCGCGTTTCAGTTGCTGACCGCTGTGTAGGCAGTGACAAAATCATACAGCCCGAGCACGAGGTCGCCCTGTCACGGTGGTCGCATCTCGATGTGGGCGGAATGAAAAAAAAGAGCAAAAACACCCGTGTGTTTAGACTGCCTTCCAAAAAGAGCTACACATTTCGTGTCTAGCATACGATCTGGTTACATAAGTTTACAACGGACAGAACCTGCGATATCATTCGAGGAATTTCTGGCGCAAAAGAGATGCTTCTTGCTCTGAGCGGTAACTTCCAATATTTATTAGCCTGTGAAATGCGATCACCGCAAAAAGGCAGAAGTGTGCGTGTCAATATGCCTGCTTTATTGGTGGAAGCTTGTGTTTGACTGCGCAATAATCGATTTGATATTCGATACTTGTTTACCATACTGAATTTTTGTTTAAACACTTGATATTCTGTCATCTCTAAAGATTTTATTTCTGGCTCTCTATGTTTCTATTTATTCTGCTCAGTATTTAAAGCATTCCATCTCGCCCTGGTTGCACCTTTTATTTTGCTTTTTAAAGAAAGCTGCTATATTTGTTCTATCCTCTCATTTGCTAACATGCAAATGCCGAAGAAAGACACATGATTCGCGTATGTTATTCTGGGCAACATAGAGCATGTTATTCTGGGCAACATCTGCTCGGGGCCATTTTCTGCTGGTTGCCGCTCGCTGTGTAGGCAAGTCAGAGCACTCGGCATTCAGCCGCCCCAACGATGAAGGTTTTAGAGCACTCACAAGCGCTCGTTGTCTCGGCAAACCATCTGTTAAGCCAAATTTCTAACGCATGGACAGGTAATGACAGTACTCCTTCTCGTCGCTTTGGCGATGCTGAATTTTGCGAAGACATTTCTTGAGAGAGCGAGGTGATCAAATCGATAGGGAAAATGAGATAAATTTCAGCTCTGTCACGTGCTGGAAAGAAAGAGGGCTGCTTTTGCTTCAAGTGCCTTTGAGGTACGACTAAGGCATGTAAATGCTGCCACCGGGCTTCCTCAAATGCACGACGTAATTAGGCACAGCAGGCTCGATGGCGTCGTTGGGCAGTATTACGCCGCCGTAGTTCTATTCTGCCGCGCTCACCTGAGTGGCCGGGGGATATTTTACATTTTATCGTTCTACCGCTGCCATAGCGTCGCTATGGAACAGCTCTGTTAGCGTAGACCTCGCGCTCATAGGGTCTGACGTTTGTGTGGAAAACTGCTTAATTACACGGCAACAGTCGTCATAGGTCTCTGTTCAAGGAAGGGCGCGTCCATGCGTAGGAAGAGCATTTAAGTCCTCCACAATGCAGCGAAGGTTAGTATGTACCGAGCACATGGCCGACGCCATTATCTACTACAGAAAAGTTTGTTTCCTGTCATGGATATAACGCACGCAGACTACTTCTACTAAAGCAGCTTCACACAGATATAAACCATTCAAAACGTTTACTGATAGAGATCCCCTAAAGGTATGTTCATATGTGGGTGAGCTCTATCATTTTCAATTTCGGAACCACATTCATGATGCTATGTATTAGTGCTGCTGACCTTTTATTTTTTTAATAATTAATTAATTGGCTAACAAATGAAGAGCCACAGCTTATCGGTTCTTCAGTGCGAAACAATGCTTTTCTTTTCACATTTCGATTCAGGTGCTTTCTGTTGGAGAATATTGGCCTATTTCAAACGTTGGGGAAGTGGTTGTTGTACGCATGACGGGTTTTGGTCTCTCTGGAATAGGATAGATTTTCACCGGTTACGCTGGGGGCGCCCCTCCCTTTTTCGTCGATGAAAGTGGAATTGGTCTAGCACCGCCCAGACCTGCCAGCGTCTGTGTGAGCTCCTCCAAGGAAGAGGAACTCTCTTCAGAGCCAATCTGACAACGATGACACCGAGCAGTGCTCTTGTACTTTGAGCGACGCCACTTCAGACCACGAATGCTTCAATGTCTACAAATGTTGACTGTGACTCCTACACGTGGAGCTCTCGAACAAGCAATTATCTTTGCTCCCTAGACGCTTGCGGACAATCGCAACCGGCTCAATTGGCAGGCCATCTCTGTTTATCTGAAGGCTCTCACTCTAGGTGATACAATAGAAGTCAGAAATAAAAATGCACGAGCGTCCTCGACATGAATGTTACTAACCGAGGTGCCTTGTATCCGTTGATGAGGGTTAGGCAACTGGATAGCATCAAAGTGCCCTGCCACATTCTACAGACCTTGGAAACAACTGGAGGCGTTGTCTACAACATAAATGTCTCAATATGTGACGGTGATGTCCCTATTTTGATCATAACAATGGCAGACAGCGTCGCCCCAATACATTCGTCGTATTGTTAAATTAGATTGCGTGACGCTCCTATTGAAAGGTGATTGTCTATCATCGCACGGGAAGGCCGGCCATTTTCGACATACTGTGCTACCTTTCGTCGCAACGTCCCTACAATGTCGGAATTGCCAGGGAATTGGACACGTGATGCTGCGTGCATGAACCCAGGCCCCACGGTGTTCCGAGTCACATAGTTCTGCCATTTGTGGTGCGACGGGTTTCAAGTGCTCCAGTTGCAATGACGCGCACGAGATGACTTCGAAAAATTGCGCGTTTCTGTTCGCAAAAATCAGCAGAGAATCTTGAGGCAGATGGCTAGAGACGATTCGACGCATAAAGAAGCCGCATTTGAAGTGAGACACCGTCGTTCCCGGTACCGCAAGTCCAAAAAATACACTGGTAATTCAAAGGTGATGTACAACATCGCGAAGTCTGGTCGCCAACAGCTGAGGTCTTGCATTACCAGCGCAAATGAGAGAGGGACACCCTTTGCCGCTGTTTCAAGTAAAGCATGGCCACCTCGACCGAAACCACGCGAACTCGCCCAACCACGAGACACAACTCGGCCCCCAACTACGAATGGCCCTGCGGCAGCCGGCGCAGAAGGCCAGGGCTTGCAAGTGCTCGCCTTGCTGTGGTCACTCATGAATGTTAAGCGTACAGTCGCCCAAATCTTTAACTGGTGTGTGGGAGCGGTGACTTTTCCGTGCGTCAGCGCCGTTTGGCGGGGCGAGGCTGGAAACACTCTGAGGCTAAGCGCATGCGGACAAAGCGCGCTCAGCTGGGCCCATCGTCTACTAGGCTGTTTCCAGCCTCGCCGCGTCATACGGCGCTGACGCCCGGAAAAGTCGCCGCTCCCGCACACCAGTTAAAGATTTGGGCGACTGTACATTACTGACGAACTTCCGTATATTATAAACCAATAACAAACTTATACAGCCCCGAATGCTCGCATCCTACGTCAAGTACTGGACTCGATGAATCCGTTAATTGAATGGTATCATGACTCATTCACCGCATTCATTCTATGAAGATGTCAAGGAAGTATACTTTTTTCGTTAGAATGGTCAAGGCCTCAGATCAAAAATTTCGGATTTTCTACCTTTCATTTTACTTTTATTATCATTTCATTCAAATTTACTATCATCCTCCTCTGCGAACCAAACCTTCAAAATACAATTCAGCTATAGGGCTATGAAGCTTTCTTATCCGCGCGGTGAAATCTCCTCACCAAGGTCATCGTTTATGCTTTGTATGAACTCCACTCGCGTGCTACATTAAGTTTTGCCTAACGAAGACGACCAATGCGTATGTTTAACTTTAAAAATAAGAAAATCGCTATTCATTCTTGTCGCTGCATTTATTTCCCCAACCATTCGTTTTGACAAGCAACAACTGGGTGCTTTGTACTGTGACACCTGGCCCTTGGATTCTTAGTGGAGATTTTAATGCGCACCAACTGTTCTGGGGAGTTTGAAGATAGACTCCAAGGAAACATAACTACTAGCATTTGCCTCATACGAAGGGCTTTGTCTGCTCAATGATGGCAGCCCGACATACTTATGGGGACCGACCTGCAGCAGCTGTCTGTACTTAAATTTCGTCTCTCGGAGTCTTCGAAGCATATTATGTTGTTCTCAAACATAGAAACCTACGGAAGTAATCATGTTCCTGCCTTTTCGGATATCAACGTAGTGGTCCTGTCTCTATCTACTGCCCTTCGTAAAATAGGCTGGGCGAAGTTCAGGTCGCTTATAGAAGACAATGCCAAAAAGACCACCTGTTATTCCTTGAGAATAAGATTCAAAATGCACTGCAAGGGGCTATGTTCACTTTTAGACTTTTTCCAAAGTATACATATTATGAAGGTGAATTGGAAAGGCTTCGTGCGATTCGCTGACGAATAGAAAGAAGATACTTGCGTACCAAATGTATTCACAATCTGAGGGAGGCGAGACAGATCCAAAAGAAAATCCAATGCTGCATCCATACGTTACAATCTCAAAAGTCGAAGTCATTTTGCGAGTCCTTCGATCCCCCTAAGCCTCTGCCCCATATATGGAGAACAGTGCGTGGCCTGCAATCGTCTCCGCAACAGCGGCACCCTTTTAAGACTCTTGCGCTACATCAAAGACGAAGGGAGAGTGACGTTGCTGAGGACAACTGCGCAATTATTGCAGCTTGCCGTCACTGCCTGTATCAACATCACGTGATGCTGCGGCATCCACGGACTCTGGCATGAATCCTATGTCTTCTGTTGAAGAGCCAGAAGCAGCGTTGTCGACTTGTAGGAAGTCATCATCGCCTGGGTCCGACGGAGTCACATACAAGGCACTTGAAAACCTTTGCCAAAAAGCCCACAGTGTACTCGCGGACAAATGCAACGAATGCTGGCGTGAAGAACTGATTCCTTGTCAGTGGAAGGTGAGCCACGTAGTACCTTTACTTAAAAGTTCTAACTCTCCTTTAGACGTGGGATCGTACCACCTCCTTGGTCTTACCAGTTGCGTTCATAAATTAATGGAAGGTATGGTGTTGGCGCGGCTTTAATGGTACCTAAAACATATTGAGGTATATCCACATGCAGTGGCGTGATTCCTGCATGGTCCGTCATCGATCGATAATGGGCTTAATTTAGTCACATCTATTCAACATAAAAAGACTGTGGAACGATTAACGGTGCCAATGTTTCTCGATGTCATAGAAACATATGCCAATCTAGCACACCAAGCAATCTTCGATGCTTTTATTGAGGTGGGCATTGGTGGCCGTGCACTGCGCTGGATTCACTGTTATTTGGAGGATAGATCCACCTTCGTACTTACCGAGGAGGGAATGACAAACGATCACATAACCAGGAAAAGTCTGCCGAAAGGCGGAGGTTGATCCCGACGCTCTTCAACGCAGCACTGTTAGGTATTGTTGGAGCATCGCCAAGGATGGTCCAGATATTCATCTACGCAGATGATATCTGCGCCTGGGCGTCACACGTGAGGCGTTTGCAGGTATGATCGAGACTGCAGAAGGCGGTCACATAAACGCCTTCTTACCTGCGTATAAAAGGCGTCGAACTATCCTCAGAAAAGTGCCGATTAATCGCATTTACACACAAAACAATGACTGCATGTGGTATACGCATAAATGACAATAAATGACTACGAAGCAAAGCACCATTTGCTTATAATCATCATGAACCTTAATTTGTCTTGGGCGCCACATATTCAATATATGAAGAAGAGGCAGACTGCAATAGCCCATGTGTTTTAATTTGTCAGTGAAGAGTATTGGGGTGCCACCATGCTATGGATGCTGCAGTTGTATCGTGTATTATTTATCGGATTCGCAAGATACGGCCTGCCCATGCTGGGTAACACCAGTAAAAGGAACAGGCGCACATTCCAGAGTTTACAGGTACAAGTCCTAGTTCTACGGACGTGCCTCGGCCTCCCTAGGTTTGCATCCACAACAGCCACAATAGCCATAGCGCGTGACCACCATATAGCAACGTACGTTGCAGCTGATGCTCTAAGAGTGCATATTTCACATGTCGCAAGGTATCCTTTCACGGATCTTGCTGGCCTTCTAACAACTAGGCCGCATACGAGCATGAACCGTCTCACGATTCACGGAGCATCACTACCATCGAATTACGTCCCAGCAGCATGGCCTTCGTTTCCACTGTGGTCTCTGCATTCACCATGAGTATGCCTTACCATTCCAGGCATCCAGAAGGCACAAATGCCGTCACCATCATTGAAAGAGGAAGCATTATCGCTAGTATATGACGTCCGCAGGGACTGCTTACATGTTTACACCGATGGGGCGGTCATGTGCTCTAGTTCAGCAGCTGCAGTATTTCTACCAGCAAAACATACAGTGATAAGATTCATAACATCACATTTGACAACAGCGACGTCGAACGTGCTGCTCTGCTTACAGCAATTCAAATGATCAATCAGGAAATATCCCCAGAAATGGCTCACCTTCTGCGATTCGAACGTCGCCCTCCAGGGTTTGCTCTCTGCATTACGCCGTGGACGCTACGAATGACTTTTTCGCCGAAACACGGTAAACTTACCATGGGGCAGTTGCGAAAGGACACGATATCGTATTTAAATATTTGCGAAGTCATCGAGGTACCCATGGCAATGACCAAGTAGATGCAGCCGCTCAATCTTCACATAGCAGCGGCGATTGCGTCGCTACCCCGATGACAAGAACAGATGCAGCGGGAAAGCACCATATGCTTGTATACGAGCTTACGTCGGTCCGATCAAACTCGGTAGACTCTAATAATCGGCGTGTTTGTTCCCTGCATTCTCATCCGGAACTCCCCCTTCCACATGGCTTACCGCAACAGGAGGTAACTCTGATTTGTCGCCTACGGCTTGCAGTAGCTTTTGTTAGTACGTGCTTCTGCCTCAACGAAATAGCCACAAGCACAGAATGTGAAATTTTAGGATGCAGACAGATGACAGGGCACCTTGTGTGTGATTGATGCCGTTTCAAACAACAAAGCAAATTCCTCAGCACCACGCTCGACAAGATCGACAACCGTCTTCTCAGGGAAACCAGAATTATTGGACCCTTGTCCCAGACGATGTCGGCCCGAACGGTTCTAAAACCGTCCGTGTGCTTTTTAAAGGAAGTTGGACTCCTTCAATAACAATAAAATGCGAGAGCTGACGCGTTCCTATCAATGCGACAGCAATTATATGTTCACTCCAGGCGCATTATCACCGTTGCCGTTAAAGTCGCTGTGATGGTCCGCATAAAGTCCAAGGGCGACAACAACGTCGCCACACGCCATATGCTTTATGTGCAAGAGAAAGCGCGCGAGGGTCGCCAACGGTGGCGACTCCATCTAGCACGCGTGAGGGAGGAAGGCGGAGAGCAAGCGCACCCTCTTCCGTCGAGCGAAAGGTCGTTGGGGGATGGGAGACAGCGGGCGTTGCTGGGATCCAGCAGCAAGTGCATATTTCGCGACCAGGTGCAAGGGGAACTGACGATCGTGGCTCGATCTCGGGAGCGACACGGAGGAATGCAACGCCGGAGGGAGGGGGATTCTACTCCGCTAGCAACTGCGTACTTAGGCTGCGCGCGCTGTATTTTGAAAGGACCTGCAGATGGCTCACGCCTTTGTGTGGGTTGTTTTCTCGCCGTTGTTTACGTTGAAGCGATAGACAGCACGAAGGCCACATTACTCGCTGCCGCTGCCACTCTTGCTCACGTCGCTGCTTTGACAGCGAGTGTGTACAGTCATAGAGTGTGACGTGTTCTTCTTTGCCTTTGAGAGCTCACACGATGCTTGTTATTCCAGTTAGTAAGCGAACGTTTCTTAGTATACACGGTCGATAAATCTATCACCCTTACTTCGTACAACTGTCTACTAATTTGCTATCGCAATCGATGCTTCGCCTTTCGCGTGAAACTGCGACAATATTAGTCTGATTTTGTTTGTTACCCTTCCTGGCTTTATCCCATACCCATGTGTACAGCAGCCAATTGTACACTTAATCTGGTTAACCTCCTTTCCTTTTCACCACTCTATTTGTTTTACGTCCGCCACATGTAAACGATTTCTTCGGCGTCCGCTATTTGTGATGTCCAAACTATACCACAAAGAGAAATAAACTTGTATTGTATATTACCATAATATTATTATAGCAACAAGGCTTTTATCGCAAATGAAACTGTAGCCTTAGCGACTATATAAAAAAACTAATTTCTGCGGTTTTACGTGCCAAAACCACTTTCTGATTATGAGGCACGTCGTAGCGGAGTACTCAGGAAATTGCTACTGCCTGGGGTTCTTTAACGTGCACCTAAATATAAGTACACATGTGTTTTCGCATTTCGCCCCCATCGAAATGCGGCCGCCCTGGCCGGGATTCGATCCAACGACCTCGTGCTCAGCAGCCCAACACCATAGCCACTCAGTAACCATGGCGGGTGACTATTGTTTTGTTAGCTCACGCGCACGTTGTGCGTAGGTCTTCTGTATTAAATTATTGCCACAGCTACCAGCTGTAGAATCCTGTCCCTGCGTACTATACTCCGTGCTCCACTGGAACTGGTGAGTACATACACTGCATCCTCAGTCGGTTCCACAACTGCGGCAAAGCGAAAGGCAGTAAGTCTCGCTCACATATCTGTCAGGGAAAATAATAGATTCAGTTGTTTTACTTGCAAGAACCACAGTATTTATGTACCTGTCAAAGAAACATACAGCTGATTACCTGAAGTTCTGCACAGACAACACTCGCCGCTAGCGCGACTGTCTACATGGAGAACTTGTTGCATGAAATCATCCCGTGAAGAGCCCGGCGATAGTAATACGTTCTCGTATGAGTGTGCACTCAGGCACAATTGTGTGTGCGTACATGTCTGCCCGTACGAAAGACACTTATAGCTCCAGAAGTTATTGAGCAACCACTCAAGCATGACATTTTTTTGTCTGAATCCCCCGAACCTAGTATCCCTTACACAACTCACGTAAGCACTGTGGTCGTTGCAAATACCCGCAGCATAGATGACAGCTGAGTCACTGATCTAACACGAAGTTCTCTTCGTTACAATGCAGGAACGATGGTCAGTTCTTAGAGAAGACGCGTTGACGGTCTGCTTTAGCGCTCTCACTTTTCAACGACCAGATTTTTTATAGCGCTTGGCTGAGGACTGGCAGGGTATTTTTGCACTGATTAATTTGGCTGAAATCCCCGGCGACGCTTAGATGTAGCCGACAGGAGCAGATCGAGTGAAAAATACACGTCATAGAGACCGATTCGGCAGCGTTTACGTCAACGTGTACTTGGTTGGTAGAGCGTGTTGCGAGAATCTGCTTCGATGCCACAGATAGAACAACTCGTGCGGTAAACCGCTGCTACCTATGGATTGCCTACCCGACGCATTCGCATTTACATGTGCGCTTCGAATGGGGAAGTGTGCGCCAACGTAGCCCGAGCAGTCGGGCTGCCTCTGCTCTACTCGATGCTCTATCAGTCATAGCTATCTCACCTAACGTTTACAAGAGCGCGACAGCCGAATATCAGCCCAAGTGAACTCAACCCATTTTTTTTTTTCAGGTTCATGTAAATGCACTGACATAGACCGACCGGAATCATCAGTTTGACCGAGTCGCAATGTTTTTATAGGGAATATATCGCAAAGCACGCAAATCGATGCGTTTTTGCTATTTTTGATACGTTTACTCCTACAAATTTTGTCTAGGTGATCAAGAGGAGGCGTGCACGTGCTTCCTACTGCTCCATTTCACTACTGCGACAGCGTAATACGGTTCATATTGACGTCTCTTCGTATGGCACCTGGCTGATGAGGCACTGCCTTCCGGATGGGTAGGTGCGCGAACACGGAGCTGGCCGCAGCTTTAGCTTTTTTCATGGGCGGGTATTCGAAACTCGGCGAGCAGGCGCAAATTGTCGTTGTAGCTGTCTGGTGCGAAGTGTTCCGCGAACAAAAAGAAAAAAACGCCACATGAGCGCCAGTCCTCCTTGCCCACAATAATTCGCAAGCCTTACGCTTGACGGGCTCCTTTGGGAACAAGAAAAACAATACGAATCACTCCTTGCTCAATTCGCTCTATGCCACCCCACAGCGCTGCATAGGCGCCATGGTGGCATTATTTCAGCTGCTGCAAGTCGAACAATTCCAGTGGCAAGCTGAACAAAGCAGAAGTTCCCTGCGTGTGCGCACACCCGAAAAACATTAAGTGTACGATGCGATGAAGGTAGAAGGTAACTGCAAAAGAAAAGAAGATCGCAGTCTTGATGAGACTGTAGAACTTGTTGTAGTGTGCCTGTATTGTCGGTGTGGGTGGACCAAATGTACCTCCAACTCTCACCTGGAATTTTCTGTCTTTGAAAAAGTTGTGGTTGAACTTAAAGGAATACTGACGCAGAAAATTTCGATCTGGTTTTTTTCTGCTTGAATAAGCAGCTAATGACCCAACATTCACGGCGCGAAACTAATTTACTTCAGAGCACAATAGGTAATTATTTGGAGTCTTGTATGTAGCGACGAGCCCAAGTTCCGTTTTCAGAGGGCGACGACATGGGCCAGAGAAGGAACCCCCCGCCATCTAACCTCCCCCCCCCCCGGCCTCAAGGGGGAAGGGGGGGGGGTTGTTATCAGCTTTCCCACGCGCCTGCCAGAATGAGCCGCGCGTCGGCTTCCTTCGCGTACTTTCACTCGCACATACAACATACGCCCCGCGTTGACGGTGTTATCGCCCTTGAACTGTATACCCAACATCACGTCGATGCAAAAATACGTGTGCTAAATAATTGCTATCGCAATAAAAGCAGCTTAAGGAGATGTATACAATTGTGCTAGAAAAGACACATATTGTGAACCAACTGGTTGAATCAAACTGGCTCGGTGAATACGTCAACGCCGCGTTTCAAAGTAGCCATCAAATCACCATGATTGCCTTCATTCAGTACAAAGGGCTCACGTAGACACGGTACGCAGCGTGCACCTCACATTGCGAGACAAGTGTACAAGAACGCTAGAAAATATATACAGGGTGTTTCAGTGAACACTTTCAAAAATCTTGATAGGTTGCCTATGGCAGATATCACAATTGCAGTTCATGTGCTCGTCTACTCGAAGTGGCGGACAATACTTGCTTAAAACATTGTGATCCAAAACCCACTAATTAAGTTTTTCACTAATATCAGTATGGCACGCATTGTAATTTACAAATTGTAGCCGTGGAGTTCTCAAGGCGGCTCCACTTGGAACTAATTTTTAAGATGACACCAGTTTCGAGATATAAATTCCCGAAGGTTGCGGAGAAATGCATTGGCATCCTAGTTAATTTGTTAACAAAACGTCATTTCATGCACGGAAGGACACAAGTAACTGGAACGCCAATGCATTTCTCCGCAAATTTCGGGAATTTATATGTCGAAACTGGTGTAGTCCTGAGAATTCATTCCAAATGGATCCGCCTTGCGAAGTCCACTGCTAGAATTTGTTAATTGCAATATGGGTCATACGACAATTAGCTATAAGGTTAATTAGTGATTTGCTGTTAATTAGTCTATTTTGCATTTCAATTTTTTGTGCAAGTTGTGTCCGCTGCTTCGAGTAGACCAGCTCATAAACTAGAATTGAGCTATCTGCCAAAGGCAACCTTGAAAGGGGATGCATATAAATCATCATCATCATTATCATTACCTTCACTAGCATCATATCGTAAAACTGTTAGTAATTACGATGTCAGGATGGCTTCTTGGGTTTAGTACACGCCCAATACTTTGTGGGTTTGTAACGAGAACAGAAGAAACGTCGCTTGAAAAAACACTTGCGTCTCGTTCTTTTAGCAAAGATTCTAGTCATTTTCGCATATTTTGTAGCGTTGTCAGGAACTAAAAACACGATTGTTGTCCGCATTCCTATAGAGTCGCTTTTTCTTATTGTTGAGGAGTCGAAGCAACTTGTTCAATCAGGGCCTGGATTTCGGTCATTTTATTTTGATGACAGGCATGTGCGTGTGAATTAGATTAATGAGCGTAGGTTTGAGCCATATCCAGTTTCTATAACGGATCTATGTAAATGATCCTAAAAAAATTGGGTACACAAAGCTGGAAAAACTTTAATTCTCTATATCTCAGAGAGATTGGCGGTGGGCCGGTGTCTTCATGTTTTGAGTCCTGGCCGTTTCACAAGGTCGGCGCCCCTATTCCAGGGCACCGCTGAGTCTTGCTGCTTCGCAGGCGTGCTGCACAATTGCCCGTTGGGCTGCGAGCTCGCTGCTGGTGAGCAGACCCTCCCATTGTTCCGCACTTGGGTTATTTACTTTATGGAATGCGAAATTACGCTTGCATTCCCACGTGATGTGATATAACGTGGGGCTTGTTCCGCACCACGGACATGTATCCCTGTACTGGGTAGGGAACATTTTGTGTAATGTGTGCAGGTTGAAGAACGTACCTGCTTGCAGTCTTCGCCAGCTTACTGCCTCATGTTGTGTGAGCGATGTGTGGGGTGGGGGGTATTTAAGTCTCCTTCCTCTGTAATGGTTAAGTATTTCTGCATACGTCGGCTCCACCGTTAAGGGGGCCTCTAGGGTTTCCGACTGCCCTGCTCGGTGCGTGAGTTCGCGAACTAGGCGGTCCACCCTTGAGTTGCCCTCTATA
This sequence comes from Dermacentor albipictus, assembly GCF_038994185.2. Taxonomy (NCBI): domain Eukaryota; kingdom Metazoa; phylum Arthropoda; class Arachnida; order Ixodida; family Ixodidae; genus Dermacentor; species Dermacentor albipictus. The sequence goes on along the minus strand of NC_091828.1, from coordinate 45,227,751 downwards.
CCGGTGTGTGCCGGTATCCAGAAGATCCTATGTTTTATCTTTTTGTTAGGAGGCTCTGTTTTGAGGAGGATTCTCAGTGCTTCCTTACTAACTCTGCCTTGTGTGGAGTTCCTGCATGTTGCTTTGGAGTCCGTTAGAATTATCAGAGATTTGTTCCTGCGGTAACCTTCAGCCGCCGCTAGAGCTACGGCGACTTCCTCCCCCTCCGTTACAGTGCAGTTTCTCAGGGTCGCGCAGCTAATTGGTTCTCCCGTGTGGTTTACCACTGCTGCCGCGACTCTAAACATTCTAGTGTTGCGGTCCCATGGGTATACGGCCGCGTGTGTGTATACGGTGTTTTCTAGTGCGGCTAGGTTTCGTTCCACGAAATCTGCTCGTGCCTGCCTTCTGGCGGCGTGGAGATTCGGGTCCATGTTTCTCGGTAGGGGGCTAACTTCCAGTGTCTGGCGAACGCTGTCTGGGATGCTAGCAGCCCGATCCTCTAGTCCGTCTGTGTTATGCCCTATTCTTTTTAGGAGCTTGCGGCCGGTGGCAGTCTGCTGGAGCCTGGCGATCTGTGCAACGAGCTGCGCTTCCGCGAGTTCTTCGAAGGTGTTGCTCAGGCCCATCTGTAACAGTTTATCGTTGGGCGTGTTTCTAGGCAGATGTAGCGCCGTCTTATACGCTTTCCTTAGTAGCGTTTCCGTCTGTTCTTTTTCGTGCTTGGTCATGTTGTGGTACGGGAGCGAGTATGTGACTCTGCTGACCACTAGGCTTCTGACCAGCTTGATTGTGTCTTCTTCTCTCATTCCGCTTCTTCTATGAGACACCCTCGTTATCATTCGGCTTACTTGTTCTGTCGATTTTTGTAGTAAGCTGATTGTGTGGCCGCATTTCTTGCTTCCTTGAATCCACATGCCTAGGCGCGTATCATGCTTTTTTCAGGTATGTTTTGTCCCTCTAGCTTTACTATTAGTTCTGCCTTGGTGGGGTTTCTGCCCACTCTCAGGATTTCTGATTTTTCGGTAGAGCACGCCAGGCCCCATTTTCTGATGTATTCTGCCACGCACTCGGCCGCTTCCTGCAATTTTTCTTGCTTCTGTCCCAGGGAGCCTCGATTGACCCAGACCGTGATGTCGTCAGCATATATTGCATGCTGGATGCCATCAATCTTGCTGAGTCTTCGAGCCAGTCCGATCATTGCGATGTTGAAGAGTATTGGTGAGATCACGGAGCCCTGCGGCGTGCCTTTGCGTGGGGTGGTAAAGATGTCGCTTCGCAGATCCCCCAATCCCACCGTTGCCGTGCGTTTGGTCAGAAAGGCCCTCACGTAGTCGTGGATTATCTTGCCGCAGTTGGCGTTGTTCAGTCCTTCCATGATGGCTTCGTGGCTAACGTTGTCGAAGGCCCCTTTGATATCTAGGGCCATGATAACGTTTTCGCCTGCTCTGGGTGAGTGAGGTGTTTATGATTTCTTCTTTTATCTGTAGCAGGACGTCCTGTGTTGACAGGTGCGCCCGGAAGCCAAACATGCTGTGCGGGTATAGCTCCTTGTCCTCCAGGTGGTGTTGGATTCTTCTGGTGACTATCCTTTCGTAGAGTTTACCGAGGCACGAGGTGAGGGAGATGGGCCTCAGGTTTTCAATCTGAAGTTTTTTGCCGGGTTTAGGTATCATCACCACGACAGCGTGCTTCCATTCCTTCGGTATCGTGCCCTCTGCCCACAGTGTGCTGAGGTATGCTGTGAGCTGATCTATCGCCTCGTCGCTGAGGTTGAGTATTAGGGAGTTTCTGATCTTGTCGGCGCCCGCGGCTATGTTTTTGGTTGTTGCTCTAATTGCCGCGTAAACTTCCTCTCTTGTAATCGGTCTGGAAGCTCCGAGTTTGTTCCGTCAAAGTTAGCTCTGATATAACACGTTATCTACTTCTCCATGATTTGGGTACTACTTGGTGAGATAGCACGGTTACCGGTAATGATGTCATGGTCCGACAGACTGTCAATGTGAATCAAGTTAGAGAAAGAATCGGAATTATTTCTTAATATGAAAACCAGAATATGAGCAGATGAAGCCGCCGTCCGTATAGGACAAGTAATCAGCTGGGTGAAAGAAAGGCCGAGACTAGTTTTAAGAAACTTGTGCTCTTCTGTTGAGTTGGTGCAACAAATAACATCAGTCAGTTAATACTCTGAAAGTTAAAATTTCCGAAAATAAGCAAGGCACCGTTCAAAAAGCAATAGCCGATATATCTAGGCGATATATCTATCTATTCTAGGCTGAGTGCTCCGCGAAATTCTTTTGAAAATCTGCTGCTCACATTAGGGGTCGATAAAATGCAGGAACGAGTAACAAACTGAAATCACATTTCACCGTGACCTATATAGGTTCGAAAAATGCAATAATCGGAAAATATGCGGTATTTAACGCGTTTTTAAGAGCCACTAAAAGACCGCCGTCTTATTTTTGCTTTCGGTCACAAGAAAAAAAATTGCATTGAGGTCCACTACACAAAATAACTTATCGGGAACTGAGTCATCCAGAAAGAAATGTTTGGGTGAGCACGACTAGTGATGCTGATCATAAATCAATAACGGATGATAAGGCGAAGGCTTTTTAGATAATGCTTCTAATATTCATTAATAGAAGGGAAATAGTCTGATCCCGTGAATATTTGGGCTGGGTTGACGCAACTATTCCAGACTGGGACGATGGATTATTGGACGATGAAGCAGGAACTTGGAAGCTAGCAAAGAAGCTTGAGAAAAAAGTGAGCGACAGCAGAACGAGCAATGAAACTAAAAATCGCGTGATTAGATTTTCAGTGAAAACTGCTAAACCAGGCCAGCAAGTTTACCTTAGCAAGCATTTGTCAATGGCATCGCATAAGCTTTTGAAAGTACACTTAACATTCAAACATCATTTGGGTCTCTTGCTAACGTCATGAAGTAGCATAATAGAAATGCTTGCTTAATAATATACATGAATGAAGATATGAGGAAATGGGAACGGAAGGAAATTTTGCAGATAACCACACTATCTCTGTCTGGCACACTCTACTGATACCATTACAGCGTTTAGCATTTTTGTAGGGAAGCCAGAGGACCGAGAGTGGGCTAAAGAGAGATGATAGATTAAAAGAAGGCATTTGCATATTTGCATATGCAAGGTATCCTCACCTAACGTTAGACGATCTGTTCATCAAACAAAAGATTAACAAATTATGGGGCAATACGCAATTTCAGGCCTATTGTGTTGTACTGTGTTGGGTGGTCAGACCTCTTCAGATCAAGCTCCATAGGTCTTATAATTGTCCTTGCACCGCATTTTAAATTTCTTCGTTCTTGTTGAATAGCTTAACTAAAGACAGCTGGGACACACGGTATACCATAAACTGACTTTGTAAAATTTTATCTATACTTCACTTGTAGAGCGGCATAAACACCCCACGTCAATCTACCTGCTAAAAGCCAAATAAACGACAGCCATCGCAAGTTAACAACCCTTCTCAGCCACTAAGCACCGAATTTCTACAGGCTACAAAACTTACAAAAACGTGCGAGCTGCACCTTCCATCTGTAAACGTATAGACACTGCACACACACAAATATAATCCCTAACGGCTAAAACTGAAGGATATACCAGCTCTAAGAACACTCCCACCACACCATCGTGCAAACTGGCACACAACATTAAACAATGCCTCACTCTCACTTTTGAATATAATCAAGGAACACTGTGAATCACGACTGAAAAGTTTCAGCAACAGACTTTAGAACATACCTCTGACACCGGATGAAATCAAAGACCTAGAACTTTATCACGACCTAAAGACTAAAAAATTTGTTCACAAACAGAGAAAAATGCCAACTCTGATGAAAGATCAGTGCTCTTCCTCTCTGTGTAGAAGGATGACCAGCGAAGCTGTATAGTATATGCGCCCCTTAATAGCGAACCATACCACTACCGCGGCCGGTCCGGTATTGCACTATCTTAGGGATCGGCCCACGTGGGGGGAGTGCTCAACGCCTGCTTCACCTCCGCCGCGGGTCGGCTCGGCATTGCAGTATCTTCGGGATCGGCCCACGTGTGGTGAGTGTTTAACGCCTGCTTCACCTCCGCCGTGGGTCGGCCCTGCATTGCACTATCTTCGGAAATTTCTTATACACGCGCACATGATAGTGGGGCAACTAGCCCTTAACAGCTTCGTTGTAAATTGTTTAGTGCACTTCCACACCGTGAATGAGGATAACCAGCGAAGCTGTATTGGGATAACTATATTTAAAACTATATTGATTTATACGGTTATTTCTATATTGATTGATTAAATGCACATACACGGAACTTCGTGGTTGTTATCGTCTTTATTTTGTATGATTCCTTAATACAGTGAGCTTAGGTGCGTTCGCTGTGGTATTCCGCGATCGGTTGCGCTGCTATGCTATACACGTTCTTGCGAAAGGTTAAATCTGTACACGACCGGCGATGCGTGGTCGGCGCACTGATGTCCGTGTAGCACTTCATTCCAAACTGTTCCAACAGGAAGGATACAATCCACTTGCCGTAGGAGCGCGATAGCGCGACGTTAAAATCGACGATTGGTGGCTGCACTACTGCGTTTTATTATACTTTTCGACCCTCCATTATGGGCGAAGGACTGCCACCATCCCACGTTTTATATATGGCCATGAAGGTGACGCGTCATAACAGGGTTGATAAGATGATAACATTCAGGGCGACTGCCGCGACTCATAACATCACGCAGAAAAACATGCATGACTATAGACAGCTCGGGCCCAGGGGCACATTTTTGTCAGAATCTAGTCATACGACCTTCCATGCAAACTGCCATCTCACGCCAACAAGAGGGAGCCCGAATCTCAGAATATTAGACGTGGCTGTAGTCGCCAGAAAACTAAGCCCGTCTAATCTTGTAGATATTTCATAAATATTAGGTAGGGAAGAAGTGGACATACATAGCAAGGGCCTAAACTTTGTCCCACGAGCAAGAGAATAAATGTATTCGAGCTTCACAAGGACCTTGCGGAATTTTTCTGATGAATCAGTATAAGACATTTCTTTCGCAGACCACAACGCACAAGACACGGGGACGACACCACTTAGAGCCCAATCCACTTGGACTTCTTACCCAAAACAAGCAGTAGAGCTGGACTTATATCTTAGAACTGTCACTAAAGAAATTATCAGCCAAAACAGCTAAGCGACCTAAAACATAACTTCCTCAGAGCGTCGTATTATTTCAAATCTTAGTTGCCGGAATGATACTGTCATTATAGAAGGAGATAAGGATGGAAGTATAGTTATCTGGCCAAATAGATCAGTACAAACACGAGGCTTACACACAGCTAAACAACTCTGAATATTACCGTAAGCTATAGATAACGATTCGGCGTTACCATACACACTGACAATTATGAACAGGGTGAAATTATTTTGGCTGATGAACTGATAGCACCGTCAGAATTGAAATGTCCTGTATCAAGCAACAAAACTACAAGGTGCTCGAGCCTGCTTTCGAAAATTGATAAAATTCCACTCACTGAACTACACACCGCTATTATCCCAGGGCATTCGGTAGTATCAAACAACATCACCCCCAAAGAGAGCCTCTCCACATTTCTGAACCAGTTCCTTGGTGACTTTCCCAAATTAGTTAGGTCATTAGTACAAGATACCCCCACCTACTGAGAATCATGGATGACATTAATATCAAATGGACTCTACCGCAAAACATAATTCTCGCAGCACCAGACGTCACGGCCCTGTGTAGACCAACCTTCAAATTCCTGATGGCTTATTTTCGATAAAAGAAACGCTGTCCAAACACCATGCACAACACTCTATTGAAGTCTACTTGTCTCTTCTCGTGATTATCCTAATATATAGTTGCTTCGAATTTGAGAAAAGTGACCACCTACAAAACGTGGGACAAGCATGGATACACCTCTTGCTCCAACCTATGCGAACATATTTATGGGGACTCTAGAAACGAATTTCTTATTTCAGTCCAATGACAATCCCCAAACATATCTACGGTAGAGAGAGGACATATCTAGAATAACGGCACATGGTCAGGGCAGTCTAGATCAATTTGTAGCATGCCTAAATTCTTTTCACCCAACATTAAAATTCGCATCGGAGCCTTCAACTGAGCGCATAAATTTTCTGGACACAACAATAAATACTGACAATGAGACTGAAGACTACACCCTGTAGGAAACCTTTGGTAAACAGTGCCTAAAATATACTAGTCACCATCCCAGACATTGCAAACAAGGCATCTTTAAAGGACAAGCCACACGACTTCTTCGCATTTGCGGGGAAAACCATGACTACATAATAGACTCTATCGCCTTGAGGAAACCCTATCAAGCAGGAACTACCAGAACACTAGCCTTCAAAAAGCCTACACCGATGCACCCAAACTTGATTGAACCGAGGTCTTTAAATCTCGCTCTAAGATCGCAAGAACAACAACACCTCTTCTTGCTACTAAGTTCTCAAACGCACTCCCAAACGTGAACAACAATATCAGTAAATGCAACCCAAATCGCGTCAGCAGCCAGAAACTTATCTTTCCCGGTCTACTCAGAGTAACCTACAGACGCAACAGTAACTTCAAGGATGTTCTTGTGCATGCCAAACAAAGGGCGAAAACGAAGCCAGGATCTGGGCTGTGTGGCCGTCCCAAGTGATATACATGCATACATATTCAATCAACTACTACGGTAAAATGTACAGCGTCCAATTAGTTTCACAATGTGACGTCGTCTTTCACTTGCACGTCGAACAACGTAGTCTACTGTCTAGAATGTGCCGTTTGTAACAGGTAAGACGGGACAAAAAATTCATACAATACACAACAGCCATCGCGCAGATACAAAACACGATTTACCTAAAGCAGTCGCCAGCCACTTCAATGAACATGGCCATACATCCGATAAAGCAAGGCTCTATATTTTACGAATTCCCCTTCACCGCTCGAAAGGAAATGTGCAGAATCATACTTACATCACTAGATACATACATACAAAAGACGAGGATGAATTTGGCATGTGGTAACTTAGAATCCCTAAAAGCTATAACTTGAACTTGAAACTGTCATATAAACAAAGGCACACAATACGGTATCCTACCAGCCAACATTGATTTTCAACCTCACCGATTCCTCCATTCCCTAATCTTCCATGCTTCTCCGCCAAGACTCAATTTATTATTCTCTTCCAGGATTTTACGCATACATGAACCATACGAGCCCTTTATAATTTACACTTTCCCCGTCCCGTTTTTTTCTGCTGCCTCCCTCATACTTAGTCGTCCGTTGTTTTCGTTTTTTGTTCTTTCGTTCTGGTTATTTTTTCTTTCTCCTTTAAAGACCCACATGTACACATTTCAATGTCCCAGACGCCAGGATGCCTTTTTCGGCACCTCGATAACACAAGGTCGCGCCACTTCCGTATCCGCCGTGAAGACGCCTACTTCGAACTACTGAGGCTAACGTCCCTTGAAAGACCAAGCTGCTGCTTTTGAAATACCTTATGCATAGCGCCCAGGTTTTATGTCATCTTAACACCTTTAAAGTTTCCCGACGCATTGCTGCTACCCTAGTCAGGTCATTCTTTCAACTCATATCTCTTTGTTACCTGCACACTGACCGGGTCACCAGCTCTTCTGAAGCCACAAAGGCGCGCCACGCACGAGACCTGTGAAGGCTCTCTAACCTCTGGCTCCCCCAACACTGCCCTATGTCCTTCTTTTATTTTTCTGTTCCTTCGACTTGGAAATCTCGCCTAGATACATCAAACGACAGCGCTTATTTTATGTTCAGTCTCTCCCTTTAAGACCAGCCGCCACCGACAAGGACCGCACGTGACGGCACACTACTAACTCGTTAAAACTAACTTGCCGAGGATGACGAGGCAACCTTTCATGAACCTCCTATCAAAAGGTTGGCCAGCTTTTCTCAGGCGCCGTACCCCTGTTTATGACCTTTATACCATGTATGCTGCTCAATCTTTCAGCCCCGCGTTTGCAGCGAAGCTGTCTTTGGCTAGTTTCCAGCGTTTTGTCATGTGCGTAGGCAAAAACGATGGCGGCATCTATAGAGCTAAAATAGCCTACGGATAAGGCAAAATGGTATCAGCGTAAGTGTCGCAGCTTAGTTTCAGGTAAGATGTGTCAGAACCTGTGATGGATGATGGATGATGGTTTGATGCGTTGTAATCTGCGCAAACAAAAGCAGCGCGGCCTGTGCGACTTATGCTTTACCGACGACGGGCGAGTTTCTTGCTGTGGAATAGGCCGACGCGTGCGCCGCACTAACTAGGGACGGAATCGTTGCTGCCACCGTATACGTTCATCCCGGAACATCAAATAGGGACCTTGAAAGCTTTATGATCTACATTCTCACGGCACGTCTTTACTACAAAAGAACATACCGTACTCGTAAATAACTTCTCATTAGTATGCAACAACTGCCTTCTTGTTGTTCCCCCAGCTCTTCGTTCAGAGGTACTTCACGCCCAGCCTGACGATCCCATACCGGGCATCTCGGATTCTCACGTACTCTATCGAGGGTACAAGCGAAGTATTACTGGCCCTGCCTGAACGCCGACCTTGCCCATTACGCATCTGTATTGCTTTCCTACTGCGCGACGAGCTTGTTTAGCTTCGGGTATGCTCATTGCTGTTCAGCGAAGTCTTCCACGCTTATCGTTCCCGGAAAGGCGCCGTCATACTCATCATCTTATGGCGGCGAGTCAATGCGGGCGCGTTATAGGCAATCGGCGTCAGAGTGTTTTCGTCCGGACTTACAGACGACAGAATTGCGGCGTTACGGGGCGCTGGCGGGGGCGCGAAGGGAGACCTTGAGTGCGAACGACGACGGCATAGGTCATCGCTTCTGCCGAGGATTAGGGCGATGCCAGAACTTCTGGTACTACAAGCGACCGCTGAAGCTCTTCGTTTACTATGTCAGCAATCGAAGCAACCTAATGCCTCGATTCTGCTCTCTTTTCGCACGACCGCTCTGATTGTCTCGCGTAGGTCGTCGGCGCCTAGCGCGTGAGCTTCGGCCTGGTTCGTTGTCAGCGCACGGCGCCTGTATTCCCTGGTTTGCCTTTCAAGTGTCTTTTCGATAATTGTGCCCTCCGAAGCTATATTGGTAACATTATTGGGTGGGTTTTGTATTATACCGGCGAATAGTTCGCCTTTCACACCCCGCATCAGGAACCGTACTTGAAACATGTCAGGGTCGGCGTGGTGGAGGAGGCGCGTCATCTCCATGAAGATCGCGATGCTCTCGTTCGGTAGCTGTACTCGGGTTCCCAAGAGAACTGTGGCTCATTCCTTGCGTGCGAGACTCGTCAACGCCTTCAAGAAGTCCTAACGAACTTAGTCCCGATTCGCTAGAGTGATCTCTATGTTCTGAAACCAGGCCAGAGCATCGTATGGTATGGTATGAAGAACTTTATTTAGGTCCTGAGGGATCAGTCTGGGACTGATGCGGGCCACTCCCACGTCGGTACAGAGCATCGTGACCCAAAGAAAAATAGAAATGGCACAACTTGTCCTTATCGCTATCGCTACAGTTGAATGTCGCGATCCTCTCGTATATTTATAGCCAGGTTTCAGGGTGTTGAAATGATGACCGACGGAATGATTGTGGCGGCCTGGGCTGTCGAAGTAAATGGCTGCTAACAATGTATGAGCCCGTCATCGTGGCTCTCGACTTGACTTGACTTGATATAAATGAAGCCTAGTGCGAACGCGCCGAAGACGCTAATTGCGTTTATCTGCGTGCGTTGAGGATAGGCGTCGTTTAAATCAAGTCCAGCATGGGCTTCAAATTAAGATGCATTTCTGAATACAGGGGTAGTGTTGGTCCTCCTGGTCGTCTCGGGTAGAAGTGCGAACTGCGGGAGCAGCTTTCGTAGTGCGAGGCTTGTTCGACAGACCGGGGCGACGTTGGTGCTGTCTTGAAGGTTCGGGCTTTCATCACGGCACTGCGGGGGCGTCGGGTACATGAACGCAACACCACCTCCCCCAGATGTCACGTGGTAGTGATGGTGAGGAATGACACAGTTTCAGAACTGTGAGTTACAAACTTTTTGGCGAAACTTGGGCCCAGCTAGACAAGTAGCATTCAAGCACAACGATAGTGGCGAGCAGAGTCGGCGGTCGTCGGAAATCTCATCAGCGGTTGAAGCGCGTCGGCTTTTATACGCGAGTCATTGAAAGTTCTAGCGTAATCGCTGGTGCCCGCGTGTGTCACATTGCACAAGGTTCGGGGACAACAGACAGCTGATAGAACAATCGATAACATTTGAGAAACGTCCGATACATGCAGGCGCGTCCTACACTGACTGATAACGTTTCACACATGTTAGCCGGTGAAAAGCGGTCACCCGAGAAAGATAAAGAAGCACACTTGTCAATATTACCACAGGTCATCAGTAGATTTAACAGTGTTATAAGAAACTGATTAACAGTAGAAGTACAAAGCATAACAAGATGGCAGGTGCACAATTCACTTTACCAAACCCTCAAAGGTAAATAGATCCTGATTATTATAAATAGTATTACAACTTACGAAAGTAAATGCTAACGCTACAGAAGACGAGCCATGGCCAATTAAAAGGTTCCTCGCGACGCCACAAGCGTCACATCAACTGGAAGCGATTTCGATAGCAATATTGTTCCTGGAATATTGTTCTAAGTACTGGTGCAGTGTTCTCGGTTTAAAATGAATGATATGCTGACCGGTAGTTACTAGAAAAATGGGCTCGTATAGGGTTTCAGCGTGCGCCCACCTCCTCTAAATTATCTGAAGAACCACGGTGCAAATAGTGGTCAGTGAGAGCTAATTATTCGTGAACCAAGCAATTACGCGCGGGTTAAACATTCATGATCATGAATATTTATAGCAATATCTTGGCATAATGTTCAATGGGGAATTTTGTTATCGCTGCAATGCTGGTAAATTCTTGTAAGAGAAAGAAACTCAATGAAATAGGTAGGTTTATTCTAAAATTATTCAGCGCTGTACTGCACTAGTAAAAATTGGCTCGGCGGAAAAAACAACTACGATGCTCCTTACGGCGTGCAATTCTTTCAATAGTCATCTTGCACTGCAGTTAGCATTAGCGATGAAAATAGCACTGTTTCATCTGCAATAGTAAATAACCACGCAGTCCAAGGTAAGGCTCTCTAAATCAGAGTTGTGACGTGTTAGCTTAATTTGTCCTTTGAAATTTGCTCATTCATGTTAAAAATTAAAAGGTGCCGCCAGTTAAACCTCGTGCGCCATTGCCTGCACCGTCATCGTGATTGTCAGAGTGTTTATCTCGAGTCAAATATATACGCAGATTGAACTGAATACTGAAGTCATAAATTGACAAAGAAAATAATCTTGCTTTAGTGATGTGCCACTGCCGCAAATTCGTTCTCTGCTTAGGTAAATTTCATCCACCTCTTTATGGTCAGTATATTCAGAGGTCTTCTCTACAAGGGTACTCAATTTTGTGAATTATTATGGAACCGCATTGAACAAATCTATAGCAGTACTGTACATGTACGGTATATATTGCACATAGCAGTACATATTATTCAACAAATGTATATGGAGTACTGCTCAAAGGAGTGATTATGCTTATGTGATCGAAAATAGGTTGCGTATTTCTTTATTTTTTCCCATTAGGCTTCTAGAGCTGTCTGAAATCCACCTCAACGCATTTTCTGGAGCCAAAGGAGCATAAAGTGAGATGCTAAATGTCAGCGTCCGGCACATATTTAACTAAAATCGTTCAATAAGTTTTTTAGCGAATGCAGTAAGCGCGCACGATCTTATTGGGAACTTAGGGACTGTCCCATTCCTCCGCAATTCCATTTGGTAGAACTATTCTAGCCCTTTCAGCCCTGGAATTTTTATTTTTACCGCAGATTATTTTCTCTTGCACTTTCTTCACTTTGAGGGCTCAAATGACATGCTCACAAAATATAAAGCTTGTGTGTGAATTACTGATTTGGCTTCTTGTCCTCAAAAAAGGACATCAGGGCTCAGTGGATGCAGAAACTTAAAAAATGTTCTCTTTATTCCAAGCGGTTCTTGCAACAAAGTGTTAGCACAAAATTGATTATTTCTTTGTGTGAAAGTCCTTGAAGCAATTCCTGGACTTCGTCAAGCACAGGTGCACTTACACTTTTCACACAAAAAAACTTGAACATTCCTTGTGCTACCGTCCATTTTGCACCGATGTGCTCTAGCGTCGGTGTGAATTGGCTAATGTCCAACTTGGTCGAACCTCACATCTTCTATAGACCTATTCTCTGTGTAGCGAACTTGCTTCCTGGGCTCTAGTGGAGACAAGGATAGCCTACCACGCTTCATTATCTTGCATTTTTGTCTTTCTTTTTAAGAGCATCGATGATTCTAAGGGTGAAGTCCAGGAGGTCAAGTTTATTCGATGAAACTCCACGTACATCGGCATCATGTCTGTACTGTAACCAACAGTTCACAACAGCAAGATTCACAAAATGAAAAATCATTCTGAGAGTCCACTTTCTTGACCGGATTGTGGTCCTGTACAAGGCCACAAGGAAGTCCGTTTTGTCTACACCTCCCATGCTTCGGTTGTACGCTCCGACTACAGGTGGGCGTTTCACATCAATGAAAGATTTGTCCACCTTGTTCCAGCGCTGTGCTGTTTCCTCCTCTTCTACACGGATAAAATTTGAGGCCATACTTGTTCGATTGTCCAGCCACAGCATCACAACAATATTGCCGTCATTGCTGACCAAACTGTCAAAAGACCCTCGGCCATTTTTCTTTAGGTGATTTTCACTGATGAGCAGGCACTTTTCACACCTGTTCATGTGTACAGTACCAGCTGCAAATATTTCTCGTTCACGCACGGTGCGCAGCATGGGCAACGAAGTAAAGTAATTATCAAAAAAAAAGGTTTGTGGCCTACAGACGCCGCGATTCACTCGGCCAGGTGAGAAACAGTTGCAACTGTCACACCATACTACTGTTTTTCACTTTCATTCAGCTTTGTTGTAGAGAGCTGGTATACCAGAAAATCATAAATCATGCCGGACGAGCCACATAGCATGACTACCGTCCCACCCCAAGGGTGTTAAGGTAGTCATGCCCTTCACATATTGCTTTATGTCCAAACGGCCCTTGAAAGAAACAATCTGCTCATCAATGCATAGATGCTCCTCTACCTCGAGATCGTGGCACCTTGCTTGAAAATTTTTGAGCAGAGGTCTCACCTTCCAGAGTCTGTCATTGATGCCTGGCTTGATCGCATCAACAATGTGAAGAGTGTTGCGCAACTTCTCGAAGCGGCTGCGCGAAATCTCGCATAATGCGATGAGAGCAGTTCTCATTGCAGGCTTCCAATGTAGGCGCAACCTTGGATATTTCAGGACACACATTATCAGAAGGAGAGCCACCAGTCGCCTGATTTCATCTTCATCAGTGCTTACACACGTGCCATACTGAAAAACCTAGTAATGATTTGTTTTCTCAGCAAGCTCAGTAAAGACGCTCTTCGGGACATAACGGCTAAAATAACCAAATGGTGAGGGTATGTATTGTTCCCTTCGATGTGAAGGTCTTGCGCTTGTGACGCTCAGATGGTCTTACAACCAATTTTTTTAGCATATACCATTTAGGATATGTTGCATTCAGCGACGCCAGCTCCCCCTTTTCAAAAAACAAAGAGGGGGGGGCACGTATATGCTAAAGCTAAATAAAGAACGGAACGAAAAAAAAGCGAAGCGGATGAAGAGTCAGACAGTCCGCTTACGGTAACTGCGGCAGAAAGCATACAAGGTGGACTGTCGAAGTTAACTCTATTAGCATTGAGACAACTAGTTCCATACGATACCACCGAAACGCGTAGTTTTGTAGACGTGTGCTGTAGCCGCGTTCTCTCACGCTTACCTCCGAACACGCTACATCATCTGGCGCCGCCTCCATGAAGTGTTAAACGAAGATGTGGAATAAGTTGCCACTGCTTCTTATAACACACGTTTCACTTTCGTACTATGAACAATTCCTCTGAAAAATGGACCAACCAATTTTTCATCGACTTTATATCAACAAGATTACAGGAACATTGAAACTATCTACTTCATTCGAAAGTGCTAATGCGAGACCGTTGGCACTTTCTGACTAAGAGTAAAACAGCAGTGTAAATAGACGGCTTTTAATATCAATGCAAGCAATGAACTTGTAGTTAACCTTTAAAAGAGACTTCACTGAGTTTTATATAATCACAGGAACTGTACAAGGTGCCGTTTTGTTGCCGTGATATCGTACACAAGCATTTTAACAGTGCTTTCTTTCTAGAACGAACTTATAAGACGATACAATTATGGAACAATTCATTATTTGTGATCGAGCAGGCTCCGCAATAGTTGTCAAAGTTTACAGTTTCTCCTAATCGAAATTGATCAGTTATTATCCTTGACTAAACATAATGAATAGCTGAGGTGTGTGATCTAACTGCCTAAATAGGCCTCGACTCTTTCCGCAGCAGATATGCCTCGTGTCAGTCTTGTTCTTTCGCACAGACCTAGGCTATTCAGGAGCACAAGGCGACGGCCTTCACACGTAGGAAAGTAGTTCTAATATTTTGGCCTGCTTATTTCTTTCATCCGCATAGCGCGAAGATTCTGTTTTCTAGCATACAATCTCCCTGCTGGCTGTATACATAAGCCACTTGTTCGTTTCAGCCCAGGTTCGCTATTCCTGTCCGTTTCTGCTGCAGCTTCCGACCGAAAAAGCATCTCTGATATTTACTTCTGCAACAGCAACACGGCACTGCGACACAGAAAGGTAATGTTTGCGATTCCCAGCTACGGCCAGCGGGATGTGCATTTTCCAATACGACTTCGCATTACGAGTGATACCAGGATGTCCTTTCGCAGTAAAATGACAGTCGACACTGTCGGTTGAGTGGTGCGGTAGAAAGGGAAGATTCAAATAATTTGCTTGATGCTAGTCAATGTTTGCCATGATTGGACCCAAAAATACTGTTGTTACTACGATCTTCATGTTATGGAGCTTGAAGAGATAGAAGATCGCAGGAAGACAGAAAATTGCAGTAAATAAGTAGAACTAGGAATGTCGTTGAAGGGAATGTTTCAACAAGGGGGCTCGTCTTCGCCAGGGGAGCAACTGTTTCCGTTTACAGCGTTTACGCACGCGTCACTCACTCTTCCCCACTCTCTTGAGCATGTCAGAGATCGCGGCGCACGAGCGTGTCACCTCCGAGGTTCTTGTCATCGTACGCCGGTGTTGTGACCGCTTTCTGCGAAGAAGTGGAACGGTGTATGCTCGGCGTAAACAGCGCTGTCATATTTAAGCCCTCTATGGTAAATTTCGGTGTCAATACCTTGATTACCTGGGAGGTTAGCAGCTTTACTCGTAGCCCACGACATATACCTATGGCCACCGGGAGCAGATGTCGTTTTTGACAAAATTTTGTATTTTTCATGTCCTCTCTTTATTTCCGAGTAAGTTGCAAAAGTACACGAAAATATTTTTTTACTCGCATTCGAGCGTCTCGTTGACGTGTTTCGTCGAATATTACCAAGCAGTTGCGGCACCTTTTTTGCCTTACATGGATTTACTGATAGAATATGTGTGAAGAACACTACTTTTTTATTTTGTACTAATGTTTTCTGCCGATAGAGTAACATGCATTCCGATCAAGTGCCACTTTAAGATTTACTTCGTGCCTTTGAGTCTCTGCACATGAATTCGCACACTCTCTTTAGGAACGATCAGGAAGGAGCATGTGTCCAGCTCAAGGTCGTGCTGCAACGAATGGAAAAATAGATATGTGTTAAAAATATAAGACATGCACACGCCAGGGATGTTGTAACGAGTGAGAAAACAAAAAGTAGCAGCGTATACTTTTCACTTGGTAAAGGCAACGTACTTTTGTGCATGCGCATATGCACGGTCAAGTCTCATGTACCTAGTAGCGTTGTCGGTCTGATATTCAAAACCTGAGTACCGCTGCATTTTCTTCCGGAAATCAGTGAGATGTATCAATCATACGTGCTGTCTCACCGCTGTCAGCACAATCAAAACACATAAATGAAACAAGTCTTTTGCATCGAATGTCAGAGAACACAGCAATTGAATCCGGTATACTTTTCACGAAGAAATGACATGAATTTTCCGAGATAAAATGTTACAGGCACATTGTTTTAAAAGAAAGGAACACTTATTCAGATCACTGTAGTGAGCAGCAAATTGGTCTTCAGCGTTATGAATATAATATGTAGCATGAAAATTTAGCTAAAGCGAATAAAATGCTGCAAAACCACACTTTTGCGTAGGAAATTACTTGTAAAATATTACCCGTAATCAGTTACATTTCTTGGTACTTTTATAAGTACACAACCGTTTTTTTATTCACTAACGGTCACTGCGGTTCAAATATTTCTTGACTAACCAGTCACACGTAACCAGTTACGCTATTGTCGGAACAAGACCTAACGGGAGACGCAGCTATAGGAATTGAATTTGGCTAGAACTAATTATAGCAAACCTGCGGTCCTCACATGTTTTGATAGGCGAACCCGACTCTTGGGTAAATTTGTGGGATGTTCTTTTTATGCGGCATCTATAGGCGGCGAGAGTTGCTACTCAATTCTTCGCAAAACTAGGTCTATTATTTCTCTCACATGGACAGGTTATTCGTCGTTAAACGTACGTGTCCTTGCGATTGTAACGTAAGCCGTATTTTGAGGGCCGAATGAGGAACAGTTATATTTTTGTTTGCATTAAACGTTTGGCCACCTCTTCGAAGAACAGGAACCTCTGCTGGTGTCTCGTACAACTCGTCGTTTTAGGTCTAAATGGCTGCGCGAAAAGAGGGCCGGCGAGAATTCCACCAAATGCTGGGTGACGAATTGAACCGTCACTGTTGTATGCTTCACACCGGTGACCACTTCGTGAGTTATTGCCAGCAAATCACCTCCTGGCGACTTCTTTTATGCTTTTCTCCAGCAGGAGCGTCGTCTTTTTCTCGCGTTCCAGCAACTATAAAACAACGCTTCTTAGACGACCCAGACAAGAGAATCGCAGCATTGAACAACCGCCATACGCTACACCACCGCCGTTCCTTCGACCACTCACATCGGGTGAGTTTTCAGTGTCACTGCTGATGTCGCCAAAAGAAAAAGAAGGAAAGTGAGTGATCCCAAAAATTCAAGAACAACGGTTAGTGAAGTTAAACAACGTGTCAATGGCTGAAACGATGCACCGAAAGCGCCAAGTCCGTTCACTGCAAGTTTTCCCTGTATTCCTGCAATATTAATGAATGTTGAAAAGCCAGTAACTTAAAATTAATCAATTACGTTTTAGTGATTGCACCGTTAGCTTTGTGAGGGTGTAATTGGTAACTGCAAACAATTAAATTATCGTTGAGGTAGTGCTAATTATGATCGCTTACATTTTCTCTGTAACGTATACGAGTGTGAATAAGATGAAATTAGTGGTCTATTTCATGGACATTCATCGTACTTATTTATATTGAGCAACGAATGCAAGGGGCGGTGAATTTACAGGACAATGTGACAAGCGTATTGATATGAGCTTCTATAGTCTCTTTCCTTCTTGCACTAAGGAAGCACACACAAAGAATAGTATGAGATAGACATGGCACTAAACTACATGCAATACCTTCTGACTGGTGCCCATGGTAATGCGATAGTGGCGAAGCACCTCAGCAGTAGCCGAGGCTAGCTCGAGAAGTGCCAGACGCATTCCGATGCATATCCGGGGGCCCAGACCGAACGGTTGGTACGCAGTTGGGTTGACAAAGTGTTTATTTTCTGGACTGAACCTGAAATTGAATGAAACGCATTAACATGAATAGTACGATGAGTCGGTGTTGTGACGAGCACAAGGCGTGTGGCCGTCTGAATTGTTTTTTTTTTTCTCGTTCCCTGTTGAACACATTGCACCATTCATAATTTAGTGTTAAAAAATGCTCTAATCTGCCATAAATATTGATTTCATGAGAGATGCAAGATGGTTACCCTGAGCTTTTCTGTTGCTTGACAGTCAGCCAGGCGACCAGGTTTAACTCATGTGTGAATGCCCGAGAGATGGCAGCGTCGACATCCTTCACTTGCGCCTTTCTTTTAGGTACGGCCACGTCTGCTTGTCTTATTTTCCTCGATCCATGAAATCAGTCTTAAGCTATAAATCTGGTCATATAAGGCTGTTGAAGAATGGAATCGCACTTCTGCGTCTTAAGTCGGCCTTGACGAAATGGTTCGATCAAAATTTAAGAAGAAAGATTCTACCGGCACGTTAAAAAATTAAAATTTACAAGTGTTCCAAGCCATTTATGGCCTCTTCTCACAATAAGTTACTCAGGGGGCTAAAATTTCAAAACCTCACACGGCAACGGACTCCCGAAACTTGTAATAAGACGGCTGTCTAACCGCAGATTTATCGCCTACCTCATAGGCTGAGGCAGCGCTTTGAGGGTAGCGCTTTGGTCTCAGGCCGTTTTAACAGCCAAGCACAAGATACACAAGATAAAGGGGATTCGTTAAGCTGTTAGCAAATGTGCAGGAGCGCGGACACCGAGGAAAGGATGAAAAATGGCACACATTAATAAACCTGTTGCTTGTTAGCACGATGTAGTATATAAGCGCAGCCTCCTATATAATCTATATAGGAGGCTGTGGTATAAGACACCATTGACATGTGGCATATGCTATACTGGCAGAACTGAAATTTGGCATAATGTGCACCTAAGAGAACAGAGCTATTCGTTAAGGAGTCCCCTGTGTTTCCATTTTTCATAGCATTGATCCACGTGTAGACGTCAGGAAATTACGAAAGGACCGCCTTGTTCAGTCGGCATCATGACGCAACCACTAGAGTTGTAGCCGAGGTGTTCTTCAAACCTTGTAGTGATCATACGTTGGACATCCGGGCTTCCACTTACTTGCTGAAAGCCGACATCAGTTTTATTTATGCCCCATAACAATGTTTTCTTCGTTATGTTTTTTCCCCAAGAAACCTCGGTTGCAGTATCACGCTTTGTGCCTGTTTATTCTCCTTTATTGATGGCTGTTTTTCTCATTGTACTTACCATCATTCGCAGTGTACTAAAACTAGCCTAATTTTTTGTTTTCTTTTCTGTGACGCGTACCTCCCCAATATAGGTATTTCAAAAACGATAGGTCTAACATTCTCACAAGTAAACCTAATAACCATACGGAGATTTCCGCTGTAAGTAGGTGGCGAAATTTCCTCTAATAGTTTTTCGAGATGTGGTACACGACAGACACACATCGCTCTATGGAGATACGCACATGGTTACAGAGTGCTTGTGCCTTTCGCACAAATTATGTTCAAGAAACAATGTCTAGAAATGAGTTAAGCCCTAAAAATCAATGTGTCATTTTCCATAGGTCATTTTTTACCTCAAATGTGTGATTTAGGCTCAGGCAATTGAATTCAAAGCGACAGTGGTATTTCTTATACGCTGGAAAAATGTCTCAGTCGTGGATGGTTCACAATTTAAACAATAAATGATACTTATTGCTCCAATTTTTATACCTTACAAATTGTCTTGCTTTATTGAAGAATTTAATAATTACTCTACGTCACCAGAAACAATGGCGAACAAATTCTAACTTTGCCTAATACGGAATGTGGCCTGAACCTTCTGGATTTATTGAAGACAGACGCTCACCTTTCTGGGACAAACTTTTCCGGTTCGTGCCAGTATCTCGGATCACGATGCAGCAGATACGTAGGCACTACAACCGACGTTCCTTTCTTAATGAGATAATTCCCACATTGATAGTCTTCTTCCGCACACCGAGATGTAAACCTGGAGAAAGGGGTCCGGAATGTGACCGAATTGTCGTCGAGGAAAGACGGATTAAGCCAGCTCACAAGTCACGAAACCAGCCCATAGCAAGGGGAAAGACAACGTCTTTCGCGAAATGAAAATAAAGGCATTGGACAACGCGAGATAGAGACTCGTGAAAATGCCGAATACAGAAGTATTCTAACCGTTAAATATAGAAAAATAAGATATATGTGCCCTCTGCCGTCCAGGAGAGATTGATTAATCCTGTCTATCTTGAATATGTGTTCATTATTACGCGTTTTAAGCGATTCAGTCCTCCTACCTGTTCTGTCTCGACGTTGGTCGTTCAGGCCATAAGAGAGTTCAAGGTTGTAACGACGAGCCGCTTAGTTATCCGTGTGCAGAAAATGGCTCATTGTTGTGCAGTACTGCATATCAGTGGCGTGCGATTCTCGTTGTCGTTCAAAATATCAACTGCTTGGTTGGGCGCTTAAGACCATTGCTAGCGTTACACGTGCTTCCAATTCTCGCACCCAGCTCATCTGGTGACCAGCAGACAAACATAGGGATACTATGAATTTGGTGAGGCACCGAGATACTATACATGTTGGAAAATATTCGAAGCATTTTTAGAACAGTCAATACATAATACGTGTTGCGAGCAACCATACGAGGAAACTTTGGAAGGTGCGACCGCTGACCGCCTGATCTAAGAGATGCGCTCTGGAGACGATCAGCAATATGGTCTTTGTATCCATGTAATGTTTACCTACAACATGTAATTAGCCTGCCTTACCGTTGCCGTAGAGCAACGTACGGACTCGGTGCAATTGCTGAGTGCTGGAACTTTTATTAACTTGCTTTTAAGTTTGTCCTTCGCTCTAGTGGAGAACAATGCTAAACTATCTCATTAATGTTTTTACTGTGCAGTCACATTACCAGCACTTCAAGCGTTTGCTTGTTCTTATTTTTTTGTTATCTGCAGTGCTGTAACTGTGCACACACCAGTCACTCTAATGCTCTCTAATGCAAGCTGTTTATGTAGCGTTGAGCCCAAGATGGTCATTTAACGTGTACACTAAAACATAAAATTAATTTGATTTGATCTGACTTCAATATCAAATGCGGAACTCTGATCGTGCTAAGTAGTGAGAGCTAACTCAACGAGGTTTTCATTTCAATAAATTTCACTCTACTTTGTAAGGACGCGCTTTCCTCACTGAACATGACAAGTTTCAAACGTGCAAGTACGTATTCGTTTTATATCTCTGGAGCGTCGGGTCAATATATATTGGCAAGGCACTCCTCGCAATCACTTATTTTGAGGACAACATATCTGCTCTGATAGCGTGACAACCGTCCGAAAAACATTGCTGTAAAAACTTAGTATGATAATAGCGTTCATAATCAATTACACGCAATATAAGCAATGCTAAATCTCCACAACCGCCAAAACAAACTCACTTTACCGATCCTTTTAAATGAGTGCTGTTAACGTTCACTCTGGTTTCTTGCCTGAATTGTATTCGGCTGATCAATTGTGTCAACGACAGCTTGCTTCTTTAATTTTACAACATCAACACAATTTCTAGCATTTAACTTGCAATTGTAGACATTCAACGCGTATTATTTATTTATTTATTTATTGCGTATTGCCGATCCCAATGGGGAGTATTGGATGAAGGACAAAGAAAAACGGGAGGAAAATAGAGATAAAATAGTTGTCAATAAGCAATTACAAATCTTCACAGCATTATTTCGAGTTTGCGGAAGCAAAAGTCATCATGGCATCATTACGAACAGAGGTGTAGCACATAATGATCCTATTCTGTAAGGCACTCAAGAATTAATCAAGAACAGTACACAAGAAACGCAGACAAGGCCTTAACTGTGAATCTTACGTATGCAATTTTCTAGTAGTGATAAAAAATTATTGAACTTGGTATTGCTAGCTATGCATTCACGTAATTTATTCCATTCTCTATATGCTCACACGAAGAAAGAATATTTGGAACCGTTTCTGTTGAAACGGTATTCTTGGAATATTAGTGGATACTTGTCACATGAATGTCTACTTTCGGATTGCAGCCTTAAATGTTGCTGTTTAGCTGTCTATGAAGAAGATGGAACAGCATTTCTTGATGTGCGAATTTACCGCGATGGCATAATGTTAGGAGTCCAACTTTTAAAATTATTTCTGAGGTTGAAACGAATAAACTATATTTGTTCTATATGGATTTTCTTGAACACCTCGCAGCTTGTTAACTAAATAAGTTGTGGCCAGGAACCAAACTAGATTTGCATATTTGCTTTTAGGTCGAACAAGGGTACTGTGCGCTAAAAGCTTTGTTTGAGGTAGTGCTCTCGCAGGATAAGTATTGCAACATCGAAGTCCTCGTTTAAGAGACTCTGTAAGGCGGGCGACGTAACATAATTGACGCGTGTTTCCCACCTAAGGTATTCTTAATCACTAATGCAAGGTACTTGTGCTGTTTGGTTGTGGGTAGTTAGGTGTCACCAATAGCGCAGAAAACAAAACTTGAAATGTTCTGTTCACGTGTTACTCTTATCAGAGCTAATTTTCTGATATTTAAAGCCATATGCCATTTTGTGCACAATTTTGACACTGATATTATCGCATTATTTATTTATTTATTTATTTATTTATTTATTTATTTATTTATTTAGAAAGGCTTCACAGGCCTTCGAAGAGGCATAGTGGGAGGGGGGCATACGGCACAATTTATCATAAAATACAATCGGTAAAAATATATCGATGCATAAAATGATTAAAATTTTGGCACAAAACGAAGTTCCATATTTACCAAAAAAGATATCAAAAAGAAAAAAAAGGAAGAAGGAATAAAGAGATCAGCATTGCAAAAACAGCACGAACAGCAAGAAGTATTACATAAAAGCAGTAGGCTACTTTGCGTTGAGCCGTTATACACTGCGTAATTTTAAAGATAAATAAGAAAGCACATGGCATAAGGCATGATAAAGCATTGAAAACGTAAACGTAATGGGATTAATAAATACCCATGTACCTAGTCACCACTACGCACAGTGTGGAGAAACATGTTTGACCAAGCTACTGCAAAAGGCATCATGACTTGTGGGCAAAGCAATGCTATCCGGAAAGCTGTTCCAGAGACGGATAGCTCGAGGACAATATGACCGGAAGAAGAGTTAATTTCCTTATAAATGGAACAATCATAGGCAAAAAGTTTCATGTTCTTACGTATGAGGGCCGACCACTAATAAACGAAAAAATGAGATCGGAGCCAAAAATATGCCATGCGGTACTCCTGATGTAACATTACTTACTTCTTATATTTGCTTATTTACTTTCAAAACTGTGTCCGGTTGCTTGGCTACGCGCTAATCCAGTATGTGATTGGTCTTTTACTATTGTCACGCGTATGTGTTGTATTAGCTCGTGATCGAATAACCGGTGAAACGGTTTAAAAAGTTCAGTGAGATAAGGTCGATCTGCTTTTGTTGGTCGATGGCCCGCGAGATATGGTCTTAGAATTCGGATAATTGTGTAATTGTGGAAATACCTTATCAATACCTCTGCGGAGACAGTGACAAAATACGTTCTTTTTCATGGCAAGTAGTGCTATGTTTAACAATGTGCTTGTTAGTGATATCGAATGCTACTTGGTGACATCAACTTCACTGGCTGATTTGTGATCTGGTATAACCTGTGTCATTTGCCACTCGTAAGGCAACGAACATGGTGTTAAGGATTTGTTGAGAGTTATGCACATATATTTCGTTACATATTCGCCTTGCCTGGTGGGAAACTATTTCAATACGTTATATTATCATGCCCTGGCTGCTTTTTTACTTTAATTCTTAGCAAAATGTTAAAAATACCTGCGACGTCTATGCGAAGAGGCTCCATCCACTTGACACTACATACCTTAGCATGCGGCGGGATGTCGTACTGTGTAGTGAAAATTGGACCTAAATAATGTTTAAACTATTTAGTTGTGTCTCTAATTTCTTTGGGGGAGACTGCACTGTCTTTCTAGCTTTTAGAATTTGAGCAGTTTGAAAATGTTTGTGGTGCATCATTTCGAAATTGAGCTAACGTGAAAGATAAGAATGATTTTTGGCGTCCTCTGTTTTTGACTTCAATTAAATGATAGCTGCCGCAAGAATCTTTGTAAATATAAGACTCGGTGTTTCTAAAATGTTTTCTTAGGCGCTTTGCGTTTCACATGAATAACCTTGCGATTTGTTCATGGATAATTTATTTTTTTGTTTTCTTTGCTTGGTTTGTAGTAAGAAATGCAATGGGATAGAAAATTTTAAAATTTCTGCCGCAACCATTTCATATAAGCATCCGGATTGCTGGCAAGCTGTTCGAACGTACTAAATTTGTTCAATAGGTGGTGGAGTATGCTAATATCCTTAACATCCTTGAAATCAACATACATTTGAACTGATATCGAGAGCTTTATACGGTTGCGCGCCAGAATCGAACTCAATGCTGTGGCGTGGCCCGATATGCCGTTTATTACGTCAACGTTGGTTTTATCCGGGGAAAACGGTAGCTAAGAACCAGCAGCTCAAGTATACTTGGGACATGCCCATAGACACGGGTGGGGTGCTTAATAAATTGAGATTGGCAAAATTGCAAGGAATGCAAGGAATGGAAAACCTTGGTGTCGGATGAGGCACTCCGATAACCGCAGCCAACAACAACTGTATACGAAGTGAAGCGCATTTCATAAAAACAGCCTCGACCCCCTTAAACTTCTGAAAGGACCGTGGGAGCAATATTTTTGTTATTAGAATAGCTACCCCTATCCCACGTGTCGGTCCATCTTTTCCTAAGAATGCGTAGTCAGGCAGCGTTATCTCGAAGTCCCTAATGCTACTAGATAGCTATGCTTCGCGTTCAGTACTGAACACACAAATTCAGACAAACAGTTCAGACAAATTTGTGTTCTGTACTGAATAAGAATGGTTCTAATGTCAATGTTTATAGGTAATCAGTTCTCCAAAATACTCACGTGGTTGATGTTGGATAGAGCCGCATGGTCTCAGAAATTACTTGGTTCGTATAAGGAAGTGTCGTAATAGTTTGCAATGATAGGTGATCTCCCTGAAAGAAAAAGAAAGCGGGTGAACAGCGTTGCAGCACTTCAATCATTTAGGTTCGCAATTTGATTCGTTTTGGCCAGTGTTGAATGTAAAAATAACTTGTTTGTGTAGAAGGCAGCCTGTAGAAACTCATTTTAAAGTAAACCCTATACTGCAACTAGCAAGAAGAGAAGAGACTAAACAAGGATAGGAAAGGTAGGGAGGTCAACCAGAAGAGCACCCGCTTTGGTACCCTACACTGGGGGTGGGGGAAAGGGGAATAGAAAGAGGAAAAAAGGGAGAGAGTAAGCACTCAGTTCGTGTGGGAGGGACACTGTACACAAGGACACTATAAACGGTTTCTTAAGCCGGTGCACGTCATGTATTGCACTAGTGCATGAATCGCTTTTCGAGCCAGTGACGGGTGTGGCCACGGTCCGAGTATCTTTGAGTCGGTGAATGGTCTCGAGTCCAGTCGGTGTAAAGTGGCCCGCAGAGAGAGGCGTTGGGCATCATAGCGAGGGCGGGTGCACGATAGGTGCTCGGTGGTTTCCTCGCACCCACAGGAGTCGCACATCGGGCTCTCGGCCATTCCCAAACAATAGGAGTATGCTTTCGTGAATGCCACTCCCAGCCACAAGTGGCGAAGCAAGATTGTTTCGCCGCGGGAAAGGCTAGATGTCAGTTGTAGCCGTAGTATGGGGTTCAGTTTACGCAATCTGCAATTGAAGGCACTTGAAATGCAGAGATTTTGTGACTTCTTGCATGTAAGTAGGCGAAATTCCCTGGCAGCGTCCCAAAGGTGTTGGACGCGTCCAGGTATCTTCGTGGGCAGACCGGGCAGCCTTGTCAGCTAGGTTGTTGCCGACGATGCCATAGTGAGCAGGAATCCATTGAAATGTGGCGCCCTATTTCCAGAGCATGGTGGTGCACTTCCCTGCTGATCGCAACTGATCCCAACTTCTGATCGCGCCAGCTGATCCCAACTTGCTCCTGCAAACTTTCTAATTTCATCACGCCACCTAGTTTTCTGCCATCCTGGACTGCGCTTGCCTTCTCTTGGTACCACTTTTGTAATTCTTATGGTCCACCGGTTATCCATCCTACACATAACGAGGCCTGTCCAGCTCCATTGTTTCTCTTAACATCAATTCTGTTCTATTCAATCTTCTATTCCTTTTGGAACAGGGCAGTCTTTGCCTGTTTAGAAAAAAGAAATGCAGTTTTGTTCGGCACAATACCCCATTTTTAGAGCGTATGCATCACATAGGCACAGTTAGTTTTTGTGTATTTCTGTCGCCACGTGACAGGCAAGCGAAGGGAACATAGCCCAAAAACGTTTGTTAAAAATCGGAGGCCCAATATAATTTTTTTATACAGCCTAATCATCACAGTAGATTTGTACGCGTCTTATCAAATGGCTAGTTTCGGCAGCATTAGTGGCATCACGTGACAGGATGGCAAATTGCGATTTGTCGGAAAATATTTGACTTATCATAGATAACGAATGCTAGAAGTGAAATAGAAACAATTTCGAAACGTTTAGATTATAGCGCCTCAGAATAAATTGTTCAGAATTTGGTATGCAGATCAAAACAACAGCGTTCACGTTAAATTTTCAGTTTGCTCATTTTAGAACACGCAATTTCAAAACATTAAATGCCGTTTAACGTGATTTGTGCTTACAAGCCTACAAATCAAGTTTACTGACGAACTAAGTTGGTTTTCCTATGGGCGCCACACGGACTAAGCCTCTAGAACTTTCTTGCAGATCGACGTATTTAAAGTGTAACGTTGCCAACGCTGGACTTTTCGAAGAATAGAACAGGCGAGCCTAATTGGATGTGAAGAAGCCCTCGCAAAACGAGCCCGGCTGACCTGGGGCGCAGCAGCACTTCTCTTGGTAAGGACCGCGCTAAACATTCTCGGAGCTAATAAGCGAAACGCATCTGTTTTAAATGTTCATTTTAAAAGGAGGTCATGCAGGAACATCCGGACGACAGAGCTTTCACCCTGGATGTCACAAGTTGCTGCAGGAAATCCATCGACCAATGTGGCTTTGACGACCAACGTGCCATGGAAAATATGTATATTCTCACGTGGTGGCGACGTTGAAGAACACAGTAGCAATACTGTGAAAGACAAAACTAACTTTTATTGGGCGAACCTGTGCCCACAAAAACAGGCTACACTTATAGCACAACGATAGCGGCGAACACGGTCGGCGATCGTCGAAAATTTGATCGGCGGGTCAAGCGCGTCGGCTTGTATACAGCAGTCGTCGAATGTTCCAGACTAATCGTTGGGACCCGCGTGGCTTCCACAAAGTTCTACACCATTCGCGTCAGGTGATGAAATCAGATAACACAAGGTTCGGCGGCAACAAACAGCGGATAGAAGCATCGATAACTTTCCAGAAACTTCGGATACATGCAGGCGCTTCCCACACCGTGCGATAACATTTGTTATGCGGCGAAACGTGGTCGCCCGATAAAGATAAGTACACGTGTCAATAACCCCTCTTAAAAAACATCGACCCGATGCTACAAACATAAGAAAGTAATAAAGAAAAGCACTCGTAGCAAAGAAAACAATAAAATAAAGAAGTTTGTCAGCGTCCATGAAAGGGTTTAAGGCGCACCACGTGGACCACTTCAGGTCGTGCGCGGCGCCGCTGCGAATGCGAAATGCCGTCTGGCACGACCTCATAGTCCAGTGCGCCAATACGTCGGATGACCTTGTAGGGTCCGAACTAGCGTCGCAGTAGTTTCTCACTGAGTCCTCGTCGGCGTATCGGGGTCCATACCCAAACACGGTCGCCGGGCTGGTACACCACGAAGCGTCGTCGGAGGTTGTAGTGTCGGCTGTCGGTCCTTTGCTGTTTCTTGATCCGCAGGCAGGCGAGCTGTCGGCCTTCTTCGGCGTGCTGGAGATAGCTAGCGACGTCAAGATTCTCCTCGTCCGTGACGTGCGGCAGCGTGGCATCGAGCGTCGTTGTCGGGTTCCTGCCGTAAACCAGCTTAAACGGCGTAATCTTTGTTGTTTCTTGCACCGCCGTGTTGTAAGCCAATGTTACGTACGGCAGGACGGCATCCCAGGTCTTGTGTTCGACGTCGACGTACATTGCTAGCATGTTGGCGAGGGTCTTATTCAGGCGCTCCGTAAGACCATCCGTCTGTGGGTGGTAGGCCGTTGTCCTTCTGTGCCTTGTCTGACTGTATTGCAGAATGGCTTGGGTGAGCTCCGCTGTAAAGGCCGTCCTTCTGTCGGAATGAGGACTTCTGGGGTGCCATGTCGCAACAGGATGTTTTAGACAAAGAATTTCCCCACTCCGGCTGCGCTACCTTTTAGCAGTGGTTTAGTTTCAGCGAAGCGGGTGAGGTATTCTATCTCCACGACGATCCACTTATTTCCGGTTGCTGACGTAGGAAAAGGTCCCAACAAGTCCATGCCGATCTGCTGGAATGGTCGGCAAGCAGGCTCGATTCGCTGTAGTGATCCCGCTGGCCTTGTCGGTGGCGTCTGGCGTCGCTGACAGTCTCGGCATGTTCTGACATAACGGGCGACGTCGGCGGTCAGGTGCGGCCAACAATACTTCTCCTGCATCCTCGATAGTGTCCGGGAAAATCCTAGGTGTCCAGCGGTCGGATCGTCATGCAGGGCTTGGAATAATTCTGGCCGCAGTCCTCACGGGACAACAAAAAGGTAGTTGTCGCGGATTGGTGAGAAGTTCTTCTTTACGAGTAGGTTGTTTTGAAGCGAGAACGAAGACAATCCTTGCTTAAATGCCCTAGGGACAACGTCGGTGTGCCCTTCCAAATACTCGACTAGGTTTTTCAACTCCTGGTCTGCTCGCTGCTGTTCAGCGAAGTCTTCCGCGCCTAAAATGCCAAGGAAGGCGCCGTCATCTTCGCCATCTTGCGGCGGTGAGTCAATGGGGGCGCGTGATAGGCAATCGGCATCAGAATGTTTGCGTCCGCGACTTACAGGTTACAGTGATATCATATTCTTGCAGTCTTAGGCTCCACCGCGCCAGCCGTCCTGAAGGATCCTTTAAATTCGCTAGCCAACACAAGCCATGATGGTCGCTGACGACTTTGAATGGCTTGCCATATAGGTAAGGGCGAAATTTCGCTGTAGCCCAAACGATGGCGAGGCATTCCTTTTCGAATAATTGCCTTACGCTTTTGACAACGACCGGCTAGCGTATGCTATGACGTGTTCATGTCCATCTTTTCTCTAGACTAGGACGGCACCGAAGCCTAGGCTACTGGCGTCTGTGTGGATTTCGGTATGGGCGTCCTCGTCGAAGTGCGCAAGTACGGGCGGCGACTGCATGCGTTGTTTGAGTTCTTGAAATGCGTCGGCCTGCGGCGTTTGCCACTTGAACTCGACATCACATTTGGTTAGATGTGTCGGCGGCTCAGCGATGCGTGAAAAGACCTTGACAAAACGCCTATAGTGGGCACACATGCTAAGGAATCTACGCACTGCCTTCTTGTCGATGGGCTGCGGGAACTTTGCGATGGCAGCTGTCTTCTGCGGGTTGGAGCGGACTCCATATTTGCTGATGACGTGGCCTAGGAACAAAAAATCAACGCATGCGAAGCGGCACTTTTCTGGCTTCAGAGTGAGCCCTGATGACTTGATGGCCTCTGGTACTGTCGCTAGCCGCCTAAGGTGGTCATCGAAATTTCCGGCGAAGACGAAGACGTCATCCAAGACAGGTCTACCACTTCAATCCTGCTAACACCGTGTCCATGACGCGCTGGAACGTTGCAGGTGCCGAGCACAGTCCGAATGGCGTGACCTTGAACTCATAGAGGCCGTCTGGCATGATGAAGGCGGCCTTTTTGCGATCTCTCTCGTCGACTTCTATTTGCCAGTAGCCAGACATGAGATCCATCGACGAGAAGTATTTTGCGCTGCAAATACTTCTCTTCGACGATTTGATCAGCGGGTCAAGCGCGTCGGCTATTATACAGCAGTCGTCGAATGTTCCACACTAATCGTTGGGACCCGCGTGCCTTCCACAAAGTTCTACATAATTCGTATTAGGCGATGAAATCAGATAACACAAGGTTCGGCGACAACAAACAGTGGATAGAAGCATCGATAACTTTCCAAAAACTTTGCATACATGCAGGCGCATCCCGCGCCGTGCGATATTGGTTAGGCGGCGAAACGTGGTCGCCTGATAAAGATAAGTACACATGTCAATATTCTAATAAATGTACAACTACCTGTCACGGTAGGTTTGTGACTACGCCGTCTCGTTACTGAACACGCAAGGCGGCCGTGTTTCGATAGGGGTGCAATTAAGACTACGTCGGAACAAGCAGTCAATAGAGAGCTATCAATTGGTAATATTCCTTGTTAGCATATGCTCAAATATGATGTGATGTAGAAGAAAGGAAAGAGACTCACTTCTTTTTTGAATGCTTCAAGAACTTCTTGCCGCATTTTCTCCTGTATGTCAGGATGCCTTCCCATCAGATAAAACCAGTAAGTCAATGCTAGCCGCGTAGTGTCGTACCTGCGCTAACAGAAGGCATAAGACTTTACAGTACCGGATAACCTTCGAGCATTCACTGTGCTGTAATAACGACACTTACCCTCCAATAAAGACCGCCACACAGTTGGACGTCAGTTCATTTAGTGTTTCACGAGGCAGTGGTGCTATGAGGAAAAGGTAATTCATTGGTGAAAATGGTGCTTTATTTACGCTAAATTTGGGATAGCACATTTGTTTGGGAAAGTAACAAGCATATATTTATAAAAGAAAATATATGTAATGAAGAAGAAAAACCACCGGCTAGGCAGGCGAATCACCAGTATATTATATAGAACGAAGAAGTGCCGGCCAGTCACGCGCATCACCAGAGCTTTATGCACGGGGCTGGTTCTGACTGCTAGCAGGGTTTTCACTGCGGCACCGAGTTCAACCTCTCGCTCCTTTCGTACCCTGTCAATAAACACCTGGACATATAAAACAATCTCCAGATGAAAGGTAAATGCGACATCCAGTCGCAAGCCTCGAGAATCAGAACTGAAATGTTTATTTTTAGCGCAGGATTCTTAACATTCATAGAAAAATGTTGTGAAAGTAGTATTTTATACCAAAGGAATTCTCGGGGGGGGGGGGGGGGCTGAAAGCGGCTTGAAGTGATTACGAGGTTTCAAACAAGGAATCTTACTGTTGCCATCGTTTCGACAACGACACTTGTATTCGTCGGGAAGAAAACCGGTCCCCTTCTCAAACGATGGCTCCAGCGACATTTCTTGTGCGACCAACGTAACTCACATGAAAATGGTCGGGAGCTTGCAGGCATCTACAATCTGGCTATCACTTCCTGAGTACCAGATTCCTCCTTAAGCTTCAATATATATATCTCAGCACATTTTGTCAAAGATAGGATACACTGACTCAGTTTGAGAATTGCGCACCAAGTTGTTCGGGACAAATCAGTCTCTGAAAGAAAAAGGCCATCAAAATGGTGCATGAAGACGTTTAATTTTAATTGTATGACCACTGAAAGAGGTAAAAACGTATCGTACCTGTGGCGTCAACCATGGATTCATGTTGCTTTAGGCTAGAGTCTCCTCTGCTGAGCACTCCGTCTAACAGTATCTGAGCCATGTCTGGTAAGTTTCTCTGAAAACAAAAGGCTGATACAAACACTGTTTAACCAATAAAAGACCCTCTGTGTTCGCTTTGGCCGCACTATCATGCATGACCTAACCCAAGTAGGGTTTTCAACCATCTCAAATTGAACCGGACAGCCCCGACTTTTGAGTAAATGTTCCGAGTCCCTACTGCACCCAGTCTAGAAGACGAAATGTCCTTAATTTTGCGTTCATTTCCTCAAGAATAACAATGAATAAACCATATGTTCTTTTTACAGTGGTTGGCAGCAGGATTGCACAGCCTTCTATTTCGTCTTTTGTTTGATTGCCAAAAATATTGCTACGTGCTGTTCGAAAATGATGATGTGGACAGTTAGATTTATTGAGACTTAAGCGGCCTCTAGCTCATCTGAGGACGACTACGTGCCTTACTTGGTGCTGGCTTCCGTATCGGACAGTGCTTGCTACTCCTTGTAGAAAGACCGCGTAAATAGTTTATCTACTCAGCTTTCACGTAACCATGTGTAAGTGGTTTCGTTTTTCTCATGCTTTTATCTCTATTTTATAGATGCAAGCTATTCACAGTACCTCTATGGCCTTTGTTGGCCGTGTTAGCCAGATAACAACTGTAGATTCGTGGTTATATAACGCGACATGCTAAGACTAACAGAAATTGTGAAACCTTGTTGCAGGTACAGACTGGTTGCGTCTGGGAACGAGACGGTCAGTCTTCGCTCTCTTACCCGTTCCCACTTCTGCACTAAATTTGGCAAACCTAAATGAAAGTATCGTTTGAAATAGTTCGCAACTCTTTCCTTAAATATATTGTGTCAGCACTCTCTGTTATTTTGATATATTTATACAATTTCGAAGTTTGTGGCCTATAGCTTCTCGGTATGCAATTTCGAGGTTTCTATGCGTGCGCTCGGCAGTATTAATACATTCTACTGGTTGTTGCAAGGGTAGTATGTGCCAAAGTTCTTAAACATATTTCAGTTTCACAGCTGTAGTAGAGAGGTGGCCTAAGTAGTGGACACCAGAATTAGTTGAACTGTCATCGCGTCTTTATTTCTTTGTAAAAGCTTCACTCGAGAGAGTTACGGGGATGGAAATAGACGTGTCCATTGGAAGTGCTTTCTCAGCGCAGGAGATGCTGGGCACCAAATTCATAATATTTCTATTAAATCTTTCCCTCATTTGGCTGTTAGAAATGTTGCATTAAACGAGCAATCTATGTATTATTTTTCATGCTGTTCAGTTTCCTGGTCTTTTTGGTTAGATATAGGTAACGAACAAATAGACGTATCCATAATTTTTACTAAGAAAGCTTTTCCTACAAACAAGGTTACTTTTGTACGACGCCATGCTTGTACAGGATAATGGTCGATAGTAGGAGCAGCCCAGTGGCGCGTTGCTCTGAGAGCGAGCGTTCTGCTCCTACGAATTCGAAGAAGCGTGGTTTTAGTTAGTAGGTGAGGTAAATCGGTCAGATTTTATCTGTAGATAGGTGTGCAAGGGTCTCGACTAAACCGTTTCGAGCAGCAAAATGATGCCCTAGTTAGGCAGGTTGCGAAACTAGAAAAGGAACTCAAGAGCAAAGCAGAAGCAGAGGAAGGTGGTAGAAGATGAGCTAGCCAACGCAGAAATGAAGATGAGGGCTCGCCCTGCGGGAAAGCACTGATGAACGCTTTAGTGCGAGCACTACCAACGCGGCTGGCACCGAAGTGAGAGCAGGTAAGGAAGCCGGAACCTCCACGCCAGAAAGCACTGATGAACACGTCAGTGACGGTCACGAAGGAGCTTTGCACTGACGGGCTGGCTGCGCAAGACGACAGCAAAGTGAATGGTAAAGATCGGACAGGGGTGCGGGGCATTGCGGCCCCATGGGCAGCTTTCAGTGGCGAGGAGGAAGAATAGCGTCGGGCTGTCTTTGTTGCGGATTCAAACATGCCTAAAGTAGACCTGGTCATACAGAGAGGGTAGTTGTAGGCGAAAGAGTAACGTCTAGCGCGCTTTCGGGAAACCCATTAAGGAAGTGATAGCGAAAGCCAAGCATCACAAGGGGGACACAGCGAAGGAGCGGCCCTTAGTGGTCATAATTGGCGAAGTGTTTTACGTGCTGCCCGGGTGGGGGTCAAGGATCGCTAAGCAAATAGCCAAAGGGGTTATCGATCTTCGGAAAGTTTCATCGATAGCGCAAATCGCAGTGTGCACATGGCCAGAGGTTGAAACGCAGCGCTGTGGAATTTAGAGGGCTGTGTTTGCAGTAAACAGTGAGGATTGGGCACTTGCTAAAGCAATGAATTTTACAGTCATTGATAAAAACCGAGAAGTTTACTGAGCAGGCGGAAAAGGTGACTTTATGCATGACGGGATATAGTTTAGCAAATTCTATCAACACCTGTTTGAGGCCGATTCGAGCCATGGGTAGTAGCTTCCTTTAAGCGGGCCCCAAGCAATCAGGAATGTTTATTAGGTACTGAATGTAGGGACACACCAGCAAGGAGCAGAATTACACCACAAGAAGTTAAGAAAATGCGCACATAGGATAAATATATAGACGGTAAAGTTTGCTACTTGAATA
Organism: Dermacentor albipictus; assembly: GCF_038994185.2. NCBI lineage: Eukaryota > Metazoa > Arthropoda > Arachnida > Ixodida > Ixodidae > Dermacentor > Dermacentor albipictus. The sequence goes on along the minus strand of NC_091828.1, from coordinate 45,193,579 downwards.
TGCAGGGTGATCGCAAGCAGGGGCAATGTCTGTCATTTCAAACGCAGCTGAATGACGAAGCATTTACCGTGTGTGGTTTGACTGAAGCGCTCGTAGGATACCTGGAGCAGGCGCCTGCTGTTGGCAATTTTGTATGGGAGTGATGCAACAGATCAAGTGGGTCAACGCATGCTAATTAGACGAGGTATGAAGTGGCAAACATAAAAGCGACATGCAGGCAGTTTTTAGGGGTTACCGGCAGATGACAAGGAAGAAGATGTGGCTTGGAGTAGCTTGCCTATGGAGAAGTAGTGAAAGCAGAGATAAAACGAAATTTCTTGCCGATTGCATTAAAACCGATATTATTGACTTCAGGAAACCAAACCCGGAGTTGTTTGGAGCAATGGAGGATTTATACAGATATACTGATTGCAATAGTTCTCTAGTGCTGGATCTGTGCAATGAACAGAAATAAGGAGTCATGGGCAGGTAACGTGACAATGAGGTAACAGGCAGTCTTATATCGACTATGCCTTAATCTCAGAAATGGTCTTCCGACGACTAGAGCAAATGACGATAGATTAACATGGAAAGAATAGCGCGTTTAGCGATCGTAAGAGTCCTACCTCAAAACTTGGGAAAGCTTCTAACGCGAAATTCGAAGCAATAACAGCAGAAATCTTCGATATGAATTGAAATAAGTAACAGGGATAGCAAAAATATAGAGAACCAAATGAAGGTGCTTCCTACAAATGCCTGGAAATATAAGGAAATAGAAGGCGCTCTGCCGCAGGAGATAAAAGAGACACCGCTAAAAAAATCGAGGATTGGAATGGAGAAACCACGCAGGTGGCGGAACAAAGAAAGAAAGCAAGCTTCAAAATATCGTAAGCAGGCGTCAAAGGATTATCGCGAAGCGCGAAAGATGGCTTTACACGAAGAAAAGGTGCCCTTGGATGAAACAGGTAGACAGAAAAGAGAAGGGTAACGAGTGAACTCGTGCAAGAGAATATAAATGCGCAAGTGAACTTTGGCGGCATAAGATTCCGACAAATGACAAAGGAACATCAAAAAGATTCTGGAACAATGTAAGAACACCCGAATCTTTAAATAAAATGCGCAAGGAACTATAAAGGATGAAGATTGTAACATCGTCAAAGGACACGATGTGCTACGGTACATAAGAAATGTTATTAGGGATCATTTCAGCACCAAAGAGAGCCTAGTTCCGTATTGAACATATTCAGGAACAAGGGAGATGCCCTAGCGATAATAATTTAGCATGGAAAACGTTTACTGAAGAACTTCAGAAAATGTGCCTACTTACGCTATTGCAGCTCCCGAAGAAATTTCAATACAAGTAATGAAACACCCGCGCCAACAAGTCAAGGCACTGCTGACTAATTCTATAGAGCGAGAGATTAGAACAAAGCAAATCCCTGTCGGATGGTGTGAAATCAAGACGAGCCTCATCTACAAAGGCAAAAGTGAACAGGCTAAGACAAGTTTGTGTAGGCCAGTCACGCTAACGTTAGTTATCTATAGTATGGCAGATCAACCATAAAATTAGAACTGCCGAAGTAGATAGAGAAAAATAATATACGAGGGGAACTAGAGAATGGGTTCAGACGAGGCACACGCTTGCAGGATATCTTTGTACTAAGTGCATACAGATTTCAATATCTCAGAATACACTTTTAGGGGTAGACTTTCCGGTTAGCAAGGGAGCCTACGAAAACGTAGACCGAGAATTGTTATGGGATTTTCCCAAGCACGAAGTCATAGAATACTATTTCATTGAACTGCCGAGGGAGATATACAGGCTATTTCAGAGAACTTTCAAACATTTTTAAAGGGTGCCTGTGGCAGATAGTACAACTCTAGTTCACGAGCTGGTGTACTTGAAGAGGTGGACATTACTTGCACAAAAATTGTAATGCATAACCGACTAATAAGAGGAATTCACTAATTAAGTTTTAACTGATTACTTTACGGTCCATATTGAGATTTACAAATTCTAGCCGTGGAGTTCGCAAGCGGATCGACTCGGATGGAATTCTCAGTTTGAAACCAGTTTCTAGATATCAATTCCCGAACTTTGCGAACAAATGCATTGGCGTTCCCGTTATAATTATAGGAGAACGTCACTTAATGCATTGAAGCACAAAAGTAACCGGAACGCCAATGAGTTTCTCCGCAAAGTTCGGGAATTATTACCTGGATAGTGACGTAATCCTCATAATTAATTCCAAGTGGATCCACCTTGCGAAGTCTACAGGTAGAAGTTGAATTTGTTATAACTTAGTTATTGGTTAACTCTAATGATTAAAGCACCGCACGTGCAATGCCAAGGCGTGGGATCGTTCCCCACATGCAACAAGTTATTTTTTCAGCCACTTCCATTGCCATAAATTATCATTCCTTTAATTAAATTGGATAGTACAAGTAATTTTCGCTCTTTTCCTTGGTGCCTTGGTTTGTTCGTTTCTCAAGATATGTTTAATGATACAAGGCGTGCGAGTGGGTTGTTATCAGTTATCAAATAAATATGGTAAACAGAGGATGAACGCGAAGTCACACGCTTAAATTGCTTCGATATTCCACTAGTGTTACAGCAAGCTCTACATACTTTAGTGGGCAATAAACAATAGGTTACAAATCACTAAAAGATTGGCCAGTCCATTTTTTGAGGAAAATAGACGAGAAAATGAATATTTGTCTATGGTTACTTGCAATGGTCGCACTGGACACAGTGGAGGCAGGAATATTTCATATCAGACAAGCACAGACATTTCTTTAAATGTAAATTCATGTTGCATCGCTTCTACAAGTGTTCCCAGTTTCTTACAGGCCATTACGTGAGGCGCCAAATAACGGCGCATTACTTACCTGAGGATTTTTTCGCCGGTATTCAATAATTTCTTCGATCTTTTTAGCCATATCAGAAATAGGGTTAGCATACATGGCGCCCAATATCTTGGCGAGTATCCGAGGTATCCATGCCCAGTGGTATAGGTTTTCTGGAACAAGACATATATAAGTTTTTCTGACTATCAATTATAAATTTCTGGTATTCGCAAATCACAAAAAAAAAGTTATGCCGCAAATCGCTCGCCCAATTTTTCACGCCATGTAGCAGCACCACAAAAAATTACATCTGCTGCGCCATCTAATGGCACCGCCACGAAGATCACGCGTCGCTAGAGTATGAAGATATATGACAAGATGAAATATATGGGATGCTCCTTCAATTCCGACCAGCACCGGAATAACCGTCAAGAATTATTTTTCTCGTGAAACAGCAGCCCGCATCATGCAGCACATACCGAGAAAGCCTTGAAATATGTGCATTGAATACGGGCGCCTATCTGATGGCACATAGCCAGTGCCCCAAGTTGGCAGCTGCAGACAACTTGTGTCGTGTAGCAGTGACCTGAGTTGGCCATATGGTTTTCAACCAGGTTTCCTTCCTGCACCAGCCGGACATCAAAGACAGACAGACAGATAGATAGATAGATAGATAGATAGATAGATAGATAGATAGATAGATAGATAGATAGATAGATAGATAGATAGATAGATAGATAGATAGATAGATAGATAGATAGATAGATAGATAGATAGATAGATAGATAGATAGATAGATAGATAGATAGATAGATAGATAGATAGATAGATAGATAGATAGATAGATAGATAGATAGATAGATAGATAGATAGATAGATAGATAGATAGATAGATAGATAGATAGATAGATAGATAGATAGATAGATAGATAGATAGATAGATAGATAGATAGATAGATAGATAGATAGATAGATAGATAGATAGATAGATCATCAGCCTGGTAACGCCCACTGCAGGGCAAAGGCCTCTCCCATACTTCTCCAACAACCCAGGTCATGTGCTAATTGTGGCCATGCCTTGCCTTCAAACTTCTTAATCTCATCCGCCCACCTCACTTTCTGCCGCCCCCTGCTACGCTTCCCTTCCCTTGGGATCCAGTCCGTAACCCTTAATGACCATCGGTTATCTTCCCTCCTCATTACATGTCCTGCCCATGCCCATTTCTTTTTCTTGATTTCAACTAAGATGTCATTAACTCGCGTTTGTTCCCTCACCCAATGTGCTCTTTTCTTATCCCTTAACGTTACACCTATCATTCTTCTTTCCATAGCTTGTTGCGTCGTCCTCAATTTGAGTAGAACCCTTTTCGTAAGCCTCCAGGTTTCTGCCCCGTAGGTGAGTACTGGTAAGACACAGCTATTATATACTTCTCTCTTGAGGGATAATGGCAACCTGCTGTTCATGATCTGAGAATGCCTGCCAAATGCACCCCAGCCCATTCTTATTCTTCTGATTACTTCCGTCTCATGATCCGGATCCGCCGTCACTACTTGCCCTAAGTAGATGTATTCCCTTATGACTTCCAGCGCCTCGCTGCCTATTGTAAATTGCTGTTCTCGTCCAAGACTGTTAAGCATTACTCTAGTTTTCTGCAGATTAATTTTTAGACCCACTCTTCTGCTTTGCCTCTCCAGGTCAGTGAGCATGCATTGCAATTGGTCCCCTGAGTTACTAAGCAAGGCAATATCATCAGCGAATCGCAAGTTACTTAGGTATTCTCCTTTAACTTTTATCCCCAGTTGTTCCCAATCCAGGTCTCTGAATACCTCCTGTAAACACGCTGTGAATAGCATTGGAGAGATCGTATCTCCCTGCCTGACGCCTTTCTTTATTGGGATTTTGTTGCTTGCTTTATGGAGGACTACGGTGGCTGTGGAGCCGCTATATATATCTTTCAGTATTTTACATACGGCTCGTCTGCACCCTGATTCCGTAATGCCTCCATGACTGCTGAGGTTTCGACAGAATCAAACGCTTTCTCGTAATCAATGAAAGCTATATATAAGGGTTGGTTATATTCCGCACATTTATCTATCACCTGATTGATAGTGTGAATATGATCTATTGTTGAGTAGCCATTACGGAATCCTGCCTGGTCCTTTGCTTGACAGAAGTCTAAGGTGTTCCTGATTCTATTTGCGATTACCTTAGTAAATAGTTTGTACGCAACGGACAGTAAGCTGATCGGTCTATAATTTTTCAAGTCTTTGGCGTCTCCTTTCTTATGGATTAGGATTATGTTAGCGTTCTTCCATGATTCCGGTACGCTCGAGTTAATGAGGCATTTCGTATACAGTGTGGCCAGTTTCTCTAGAACAATCTGTCCACCATCCTTCAACAAATCTGCTGTTACCTGATCTTCCCCAGCTGCCTTCCCCCTTTGCATATCTCCCAAGGCTTTCTTTACTTCTTCCGGCGTTACCTTTGGGATTTCGAATTCGTCTGGACTATTTTCTCCTCCATTACCGTCGTGGGTGCCACTGGTACTGTATAAATCTCTATAGAACTCCTCAGCCACTTGAACTATCTCATCCATATTACTAATGATATTGCGGGCTTTGTCTCTTAACGCATACATCTGATTCTTGCCAATTCCTAGTTTCTTCTTCACTGTTTTTAGCCTTCCTCCTTTCCTGAGAGCATGTTCAATTCTATCCATATCATACTTCCTTATGTCGGCTGTCTTATGCTTGCTGATTAACTTCGAAAGTTCTGCCAGTTCTATTCTAGCTGTAGGGTTAGATGCTTTCATACGTTGGCGTTTCTTGATCAGATCTTTCGTCTCCTGCGATAGTTTGCTGGTATCCTGCCTAACGGAGTTACCACCGACTTCCATTGCACACTCCTTAAAGGGACACTAAAGTGAAAAGTGATTTCTTCTGCATCAGTAAATCACCGTTCTACAACACCAAAAACACCACTCTTACAACGATAAGACGTTTGCAAGAACGAAAAGTGCAAGAACGAAATGCGGGTGGCGACGCCTACTTGAGTTCCTGCACCTGGGGGCTGCGACGTCTTTGATTTTGATGGCATCTTCCACGGCCTACCAATTATATATAGCGGTACAGATTGACTACATTGTGTTCTAAAGGAACCAAATATTAAACATGCCAAGTTTCGGGAATCGTTATTGAGCCAACGCGGCCCAAATGCGAAAACAAACTTTGGAATCCCTGACGTCACGCTGACGTACCGGCGATGGCGTTTCGGGCGAAATTCAAATACTGATACTTGGACCTTCATTTTCTCATCTAATATTCAAACTATTTTCTTGAAATGACTGCCTGCAGGTTTCGCAAACAATGCTTTATTAGTCTAAACTGATTTATTGTTTCCCTTTAGTGTCCCTTTAATGATGCCCACAAGATAGTCGTTCATTGCTTCAACACTAAGGTCCTCTTCCTGAGGTGAAGCCGAATACCTGTTCTGTAGCTTGATCTGGAATTCCTGTATTTTCCCTCTTAACGCTAACTCATTAATCGGCTTCTTATGTACCAGTTTCTTCCGTTCCCTCCTCAGGTCTAGGCTAATTCGAGTTCTTACTATCTTGTGGTCACTGCAGCACACCTTGCCGAGCACGTCCACAACTTGTATGATGCCAGGGTTAGCGCAGAGTATGAAGTCTATTTCATTTCTAGTCTCGCCGTTCGGGCTCCTCCACGTCCACTTTTGGCTATCCTGCTTGCGGAAGAAGGTATTCATTATCCTCTTATTGTTCTGTTCCGCAAACTCTACTAATAACTCTCCCCTGCTATTCCTAGTGCCTATGCCATATTTCCCCCCTGCCTTGTCTCCAGCCTGCTTCTTGCCTACCTTGGCATTAAAGTCGCCCATTAGTATAGTGTATTTAGTTTTCACTCTGCCCATCGCCGATTCCACGTCTTGATAGAAGCTTTCGACTTCCTGGTCATCATGACTGGATATAGGGGCGTAGACCTGTACAATCTTCATTTTGTACCTGTTCTATCTATCTATCTATCTATCTATCTATCTATCTATCTATCTATCTATCTATCTATCTATCTATCTATCTATCTATCTATCTATCTATCTATCTATCTATCTATCTATCTGTAGATAGATATCTATCTATCTATCTGTAGATAGATATCTATCTACCTGTAGATAGATAGATAGATAGATAGATATCTATCTACCTGTAGATAGATAGATAGATAGATAGATAGATAGATAGATAGATAGATAGATAGATAGATAGATAGATAGATAGATAGATAGATAGATAGATAGATAGATAGATAGATAGATAGATAGATAGATAGATAGATAGATAGATAGATAGATAGATAGATAGATAGATAGATAGATAGATAGATAGATAGATAGATAGATACCTGGGGGTGAGAGTAGTGGGGAGAGCCACTTTTTTACTTAGCACCTGCTACCCATCGAGAAAACACATTGGGTGGTACCCTAAAAATCCTAACCGCATTTTTATTTCCTCAGAGTTTCGGGTACAGTTGTACCAGCGCACGTATCAATAAGATCTAAATGTCCTATGTAATGCAAAAATATATTGTTATTAACAACTAATTTTGTTATTAGACGCTGATACCTCTACAATACTCACTCAGAGATTGCAGTATGCATTCACAGCACAACTACATTTGTCTACGGAAGTTGCGGACTTCATGGAAAAGTGCTGCTCACCGGCAGACATCCCGACAAATTAGACAGTACTAGCAAACGTACGTCTAATAATAAACGTACATATAATATGACAACACACACAAATATCCTATCAAGTATTCTTTACTTCTAAACTTTCAAATAATCGTCCCGAAAGTAGGCAGTGCGCTTAGCATATTCTTCAATGTACATGGCCACAGAAGAGGAAAGACATATTTTGTCCACAGGTGTGTAATGAAGCAATGATCGCCACGCAGGTTAACCTAATAAGTGGCATTTTACTGCTGTCTAGCATCACTGCGGATATACCCGCAGCATTCTTGTTTATTTTGCCAAGGAATAGTATAGCCTGGTTAATACTCTTCCAAAATACGTGCTCGGAACAATCATCCACTTAAAATTTTGAGCTATCTGCAATTGTAAAGAAGGCGTCACATTGAATTCTTATCTGGTCATATTATATCAAACTACCTTGCATAGAAAATGTGAGAAACAAAGATCGCGTTACGATGGAAGTATAATCTGCATTGGTATTAATGCCAGATATCCTGAAGCTTTATTTACCACATGAAGTAAAATACCGTTATTCTTTTTCAGCAGGAGCGGCGATGGCTGGAAAAAAAAAGAAACTCTGGTACACTCGGGATTCATTTACCTCATGTGTGTGTGTGTATTATAGATGTGTTCATGTGCGTGTGCGTGCGTAGGTGCGTGCATGTGCGTCTATTGTTTCATTGCACAGGAGCGCTTGAAAGAGGACGTGAAATGATGTCCTATCGATGGTTCGTATTCGGGGCGAGGACGTACGGAGTTGCCATCTGTCAAAAGCGCCTCGCTTGTGCAGCAAGTAAGGGTGATAGATTGTGTGGCAAAAAAAGAACTATCCCTGCACTTTTCTACGCTAAGACAACGGCTATCACACTTTGTGTACAACTAACACCAAGCGCGACGTGTTACTTCGGCCGAGGCTGACTAAGGTGGTGCTCCTGGGCCCAAGCGCCCCCCCCCCCTGCGGCCGATGCCGAAGAACCTCCGCCTCCCCCCCCCTCCCTCTCCCCCCCCCCCCCACACACGTAAGGTGCCTTTACCAGAGCTTTGTCACCCACATCATTTGCGGTTTCTGTCGACTTTCCCCGATCTTTATACTTGAAATTTTACTGGGGCTAATAGCTTACTGCATCATTGTTGCCGTGGACGTACAGGGCTTTCAGCCCATACTTTCGATGTATTTCCGCAAATCCTGGCAACAGGAGGACACGCGCATTAGCAGCACCGGCGGCGGCTGCTTCATCTCTATTTTCTCACTTCAACATTGTTTTAAATTTCCACTGCAAACCCCATGCATATGCAAATATATTTAAATATACACTCAGTAAAAAAGTTTATTATATTTCTGAAAGAGTAAGAGGTAGCCAAAGAAATATTATTTCTAAAGGTATTGATCGCCTATGCCTTGAAAATAAATGAAATTATGTATGTGTATGTATTATGTATGAGAGACTGCGAGCAGTTTCGGTCCCAACTTCAAGAATACTCTTCCTAGTTTGCTGGTGATTTCAGTTTTTGTTACCCTATAGTGCTGTACTAAGTACCACAAGCTGCTGCACTAAGGGTCACGAATTGTTCTTAATATTGTTTGTGTATACCTGATCATATGCACTGCTGTGTGTTTAGTGTTTGTTGGTGTACAGTATGTAATACGTTATTGTACTCATTCCTATCTTGGCCCTGTAAAGGGCTGATAGTATGTTCAAATAAATAAATAAATAAATAAATAAATAAATGTTCACCACACTTCAAACGTCCTTGCCTGCTTTTTTGACCATGAAAAAAACCTTAGACTTCAGTGACTCTTTCGGCAGAGCCTTTTATCCATGGCCTGTGAAATGAACGTGAATGTTGTGTGTCTCAGTATTCCTTCTCTTTCCAGAAAGCAAAGCTAACGACTCGTGAAAAGAAGAACGTTTCTAATAATTTACAACCTTTAATATGGATGAAAACATCGTCATCTGCATGCAAAGGTAATAAATATATACAGGTCGTCCCAATGAACTATCAAGCGCCCAGACTTAAAAGAAAGAGCAATGTATTACTCGAATAAAACCTATTGCATATTGTTTGCAGTACAATGGAGTAGCTGCTGGCAAATTTATCGTTACTGAGATGTAATTAGGCAATTGTAATAAAATATTAAACTCGAGACATACTATTCTGAAAATCAAAGTGTCATTGAGGCATTTCAAGGCACATGTAGCTGCGGTATTTTTAGTAAAGAACTAAGTGGGTTTGATTGTTGTATTCACATAGGAGGTTCTGGCCAAGTACTGCACCAGGGTGGCCAATCCTGCTCAGGTGAGGGAGTGTGTTACCGGTTCTGGTTACCGGGATCAGGCTGCACTCCTGGCCTGTTTGTGCGATTTTACCAATACGCCGATTTCTTTTTTTAATCTGGTGGCATCGGGATTCTAACCACGGTCTTCTTGCACGCGAGGTGGATGCTCTACCTTTACACCACCATTGCACTTTTTTGTTCAGGGACAGATGTACGTCCCTACATCCAGTCATGATGACCAGGAAGTCGAAAGCGTCTATGAAGACGTGGAATCGGCGATGGGTAAACTCAAACAATATACACTACACTGATGGGTGACTTCAATGCCAAGGCAGGCAAGAAGCAGGCTGGACACAAGTCAGTGGGGGAATATG